>NC_141697.1:601718014-602151348 GCF_964263255.1 Lissotriton vulgaris
CCTTCTCCCTGTAGATCGATCCATCCAGCTACGATTAGCACCCCCTATCTTTAAATATGTGTCATTTCCTTCACCTTCTCTGCTGCACTGTCTCACTTCACCACTGTCTCACTCTTTTCCTTTCTGCTCCCCTTGCTGTTCAATGGCTGCACATTTATTTTGCTATTGTAGAGCGGAGATGGAAACTGCAGCAAACATATCTCAGAGATCTCACACTCCGCACATCTCAAGATTTCATACACTATTTCATTTTTTCCCCAGTCGCTCCCACAGCTAGACTTCGAGTCTGGCATAGGCGTGAGTTGGTCATGGGTAAGGGGGGTGAGCCAAAAGAGGTGAAGGCTAAGTGCCCAGAAGTTCACCCCTTAAAAGGAGGACACATCAACCAGTCGAGCCCAGACGGAATCAGTGCATGGCAGACAACAGGGTTGACGAGGCAACTAAGTCCGAGGAGAGCGAAATCCTTCTGCCCAGGCAGACTGAACGGAGCGGTGAACAGCACACCCTTTCCACTCTAAAGAGATTCTTCTTTGCCACACTATAAGATCAAGTTGGGATCCTCTTCGTGTCGGGCGCGCGCAGTCTCAAGGGTTCCTCATGGGAAGTAGGGTTGCCAGCTTTCCAAGACATAATAAAACAAGCATTTGCAATGCAATAGGTCTCTTGTATTTCCGAATTTAAGAACAATCTGTCCTTACTCTACTTCTAAGTATGCATCCCTTCCTAGTTCAAGAGAAATTCCCCAAAATGTGTCAGCACGTTACAGCTCTGTTTGTCGACCTTGTTTCCCAGGTTTCACCAGGCACGGAAGGTGTCCTCCCTTCTCTCTGTCCAAGCTATTCAAAGACATTCCTCTCCTCCCATGTATCTTCTTAAATTTAAAATAACGAGGTCAAATTCCTGCTCCCTGCAGTAAGGGTGAAAAGAAACCTTTCTCCACACATACATTTTAATTAGCTCCTTACCTAAGAGCAAATGAGGAGAAATGAAAGCTTTAGAAAAACGAAAGTTAGGCCTACATTTCTGGCTACCCTAAGAACGTTCTTTAATGTGCATTCATTATACAGGCCTCTGTATGAATCTTATAACAGTGAATACATTTGTGTTACCTATTAAACATTATATACGTGCACAATGACATGATTTCCCTAAATGCGTACGAAATACTAATTAATCTGGTACCTGTCAGCACAATTTCGTTCTACAGATTTTACATGATGATATATAACTTCGTTCTATTATGCACAAAGTTCAACCAAACATTAGAATATATGCAAGTGCAGTTCGTACATGGATATAATGCACCCCTACAAATTATAGCGCGTAGAGCGGTCTTTCGTGATCACTTGGCCACCCTTCAGTTTTTGTTTGTCTGGTTGGTCACCACTTCCCTCAAGATGGGAAAACGTTCACTAGATGTCAGAGAAAAATGGTGAATACCTTTTTGTTTTGAGCTAGTCTGTGCCCAGTGTCATAACACTGACCCCTTTGCAAGTAGAACTATGAGAGAGGCACCATCAGATAAAGGATAGTCTCCTAATTCTAAAGATACCCGTCTCAAATGGCTCAAAAATCGTGTCCCTACTGCAATTCCCTCGCAGGAATCTACTATTGGGCCACCAGGGGTTTTTCCTTGTAAGGGTGAATGGACACCCGGACCAGTCAGAGGCAATTCTACTGAAACGTTTCCCCTTTCCTGGAGGAAGGGTGGGGATTGGGCCTCAGCCCTTACCTTGATTAACCCTACTGCAATAGGGAAATTAAAAGGTCCTCTAGATCCTAAGGTAAAATGTCAGCCGCCATTTTGTTGAAACGTGACACGCGCCGGGGGAGCATAATACTGCATGGTGCTTAGACACATACATACAATTGTAAGAATGCAGAGCGTAAAGGGAGTTGCTCTTCTTTTCAGTGTTGTACCTTAAAAAAAGATGTTCCTGCATGGGCGTGACAGCTAGACTCCCAGTCCCTACCTGCTGTTCTTCTACACAGCTGTGTAAAAGTTTGTTTGGCTATTGTCAGTTTTGTGGATTCTGGGGAGATGCTAAAAGGATGCAATTATTTTTGGCATGCTAGAACATCTGCTAGTTTTACTATATATCATTTGCTCAGTACGTTGGTATCCCATGCACACTTTTGCAGTTGATCTAGTCGTGACTTGGGACCAGCCATGGTCAACTCCTGAGGTCCTGGTTTTTCATTTGACTTCTGGTATTTATACCTGCAAATTTGTGAGCGAAAAGGAAGTATAAGCAAAAGAATGGACACTGTGGCCCAAAGCAAGTGGAACAATAGACCTTTGACATGGGGCATCTTGATTTTGCTGATCGATAAAGTGTTGCGTATGTGCACTTTTTCAAGTAATTGGCTTTCAGCTTCTCCTCAGAAAGTTAAACAAACAGCTGCTCCGTCTCTGTCAGTTATTTGACAATGATTTGCTCTGCTATACAATTTCCTCAATATTGCATTCCCGATTTTCTTCTTATCAGCATACAGAGATAGACTTAAAGTTATTGTTGCTCTTGGTGTTCGAGTTACATTCTTGATGGGGGTGGAAGTTGAGATCTTGTTTATAATTTCCTTGTAGGTGGTGCTTTTATGTCTTCCAGGTGAACGTTGGATTTTTTCGTTGAATTACTTTACTTTTACCAGAGATTTTGTGTTTGTTTGTTTTAGATTTTTCCTGTTTTTTATTCACACCTGTTTCATCTCACCCTCACCTTCACATCAGTCCATTTTCTCTTTCAACTCACCTCACTCATACAGTTTTCCTCATTCACACTTCCTATAAATTTCTATGAGAACCCCTGCACACTAAGCAGAACACATTATTTGGGAAAAACGTTGAGGTGGGAGACAAATGTGGCTGGTTAACGTCTTCTCGTTCCTTCAGTCTATTGATGTAGGAGTGATGTGTGTCAGGTTCAAATGCTGACACAGCATGCAAGAGTGAGTATCATGGATACGATTCTTGAAGATTTTTTTCCATTGGTGGAGTTCTGTGAAATAATGGCCCATCTTCAAGTGAATCTCAAAAACATGGCCTTGCTGAACAGGAAGGCGTTTATGATGGTTTGAGGCATCACATAGGCATCCTAGCACCTCATTACAATGCAGCATTGCCACAAAACCATCTATACCAGGACAGGCTTTTTTCTTTATTTGGCCCATGATGGAATATTACTTAGCAAGGTCTTCTGAGTTGTATACTCCAGGACAAACCAAACACAGGGCGAGTCTTTATCCGTGTACAAAGTAGGCTGCTAATAAGGCTGCTTATATCTAGTAAAAAAAAACCTAGATACATCATGAAGATGTAAGTGTTGTGTGAGAGTTCCATTGGTTATGCAGTCGGTCTTAGAGTGAAGGACTTCAGTATAAATCACTCTGGTTGCATTTCTCATTAGGATCTAGGGAGGGACTAGTATGAGATCTTGCGTACTCTCTCTTTCATAAAAGTTATAACCTTTATGTTAACAATATCTATACAGTAACACAGCTATTTAGCAAACTATACAATGCTGCCACTGTACGTATGTATTTATGTAAGGTTTTGTAGGTGGCATGGCTCCTACTAAAGGAGTGTCCCTGCACTAAAGCTAAAATACACACCAGTACACAGAGAAGAACCCTAGTGAGAAGAAGAGAATAGCCAAGTGTTCAGCCTCATCCAAAAGTCCTCCTCCGAAGAAAGCATCCAGAAATCCAGCAGAAACTGATTCCAGGCTTTAACTGCTAAGAACGAAAATTATTTACCTCCCCTTCCCTTGAGTTTAATGCGAGGCACTACCAACAAGGCGGCGGATACCAATTGTAAAGTTCGCACAGGGCATAAGAAAGGAACCTATTCATGAGACAGCCTGGTCTGGACTGAAACACCACCCAGTGGACCAGAGAAAGTGATTTAAGAAGAATCCACTTCTTGATAGGCAACTAATTCAGAGATTTTAGAAATGGGAGATTGATATTCGTCCAGGCAGTCTAAGGATGAGCTGGGCAACAGCATTCTGCACCACCTGGAGGCGTCTTAGCAAGGCTTCAGTAACCTCTAAGTATCCAGTGTTGGCATAATCCAGCCGAGATGTAACTAATGCATGGATCACTTTCCTCCTACAATGTACAGGAAGGAGATACAGAAATGTATTAAGGGTGTGAAGCAACCCAAAGCACATAACAACCACAGCTGAAATCTGGGGTTCTATGGAGAGTTTACTGTCAGTGAGAAAGTTACCGAGCGGAGCAATACCCTTACCAAATGGGGGACGGTTCCAACCAGACCACGAGATCCAGACTCCTCTACTCTGTTTCCACAGGGACGCGGTCAGAGCTGTAACCCGGAAGTCCCGCCTTTGCGAACCGGAAGAGGATGCTCGGGACCAATAATAGGAGAGTGGAACGACCGTGACGGAGAGGAAGAAGAACGCGGGAAAGAGACTACCAGGGAGGAAGACGTGGGACCCGACCAACGGAAAGAAGACGCGGGACCCGACCAACGGAAAGAAGACGCGGGACCCGACCTGAGGAAGGGAGAAGACGCGGGACCCGACAGAAGGAAAGAAGACGCGGGACCCGGTTTGCGGAGAGAAGACGCGGGACCCGACACAGAGAAGACCTGGACGCCGGCGGAGAGTACCGAGGACGTTGAAGACGATTGGTTCGAGGACTGGTGGTGTCCGGAGGTGGCTGGGGAGCGGCCGTGACTCAGGAGAGTTACGGCGGAGCCAGGTGAGTGTTTGTATGAGAATTGAGAGAGAGAGAGTGAGGGTGGGAGAAGAAGTGGGTGGGGAATTTCGGGACAGGGGGACAAAAGCGTATAACAGAGGGTAATAGTGTTAAAACATTTTTGTGAACAGATACGCCCACCGATAAAGAACCCTTATTTTTTTGAACGAGTGTGCACCATTCCTTTTCACGACTTAGGCACTTAAATTCAACTCCTCCAACGGTTTTCCCTTCCCCAATTCCATTCTTTCTTTCTCCTTTACTCCATCCTTGGCTATTGGAACTCTCGAGGCACCGTAGCAAATATAGTGCACCAAGGTGTGGTGATGGGAGTATACCCTTAAAATAGTGCCATATAACATTCTGACGGCTCCTTTTACTCTCTTTATCCTCCTATGAGCCTCCGGGGTGACCACCACGGTCAAGGACAACCAGAAGGGAGAACATCACCTTTGTCCTCACCAGAACATTCCAGCTCACGGGATTCGTCGGACGAAGAAGAAAATCACCCTTTAACTGTATCGCACCAATCCACATCTCTTACTTTGTCTAATAAATCATCATTTAAACCTTTACTTGCCTGTTCATCAAACCTGCCCTCCCACACTGTCCAATTTAACTCCCAATGTTTTTGCAACTAAAAATGGAGTGAGGGGAGCTGGCAAAGCAGAAGGCCAAGCAGCTTACAGCCAGATGGCCAAGTGGAAGCCAAAGAGAAGAATTTCAGTTTTCTTCGATTGAGGGTAAACTGAAAACAATGAGAGGCACTTTTTTAGGTGTTCCAAAGCAGGGCTAGTAAGCAATTTAATTGGGAGGTATGATGCTGGTTTTAAAAATTACATTTGATTTATTTTCTTAGTGTCTCTTCTTTGTTTCTATGTTGATGAGTCTTGTTAGTCTTTGCCACTTTGTTGATGTAAAAGTGTAGTCCTTCCTCTATTTTCGCGAAATGTCCTTGTTTTTGAGCCGCACAATCTAGTCACCCTAACTATAGTGCAGCCCTTTTCAGGCAGCTGTGCAGATGTGATTTGGATAAATTATTCTCACTCAAAATGCAAGACGGCCAGTACATGAAGAGGGCTGACATATTGCCGCACATTGTATGCTGTTGAGGACAGACGCACAATGCAAAGGATAATGGCCCTGTCTACAGAAGACAAAATAAATTCCTCACAGCAGCCACTGGTAGAATGTATTGCAGTAAACTATCATTTTGCTACTTCATTGATTTCAGCCTCAGGGTCACTTAACTCAGCTGCCAAAGCAAACATTCAGATTATTTACCTTTTTTAAACCATAAGCAGGAATTAGAGCACCTGCTCGCGTGACATCAGTACAACCTGCCATGCACAGGTTTAAGGCCTTAGTGGAACCTGGCCACAGGTGCTTCTGGTGATCTTCAGCTTCCCTTCAGCAGCTGGGGAGAAATTCACAGTTTTCTCGATTTTTTCCAACAGGGCCGGGCTTAGGCATGTGCAAGCTGTGCACCTGCACAGGGCCACCAAACCCCAGGGGCCACCACACCAATATATATCCGTAATATAATAATCCTCTGAGGATGGATACATATTTGCGTGGCGGCCCCTGGCAGGGATTTGGCGGCCTCTGGCTCTGTTCCACTTCCAAACACCCTGACCTCCCCCCCGGCCCCCCCCCCCCACTCTTCACTGGCCTCCGCTCTCTGCCCCGCCCGGACCCTCACTTCCGGGGGCCCCCTACCTACGCTCCCTGCCCAGGGCCGCCATGAGCCTAGAGCCGCCTCTGACTCCAATGAGTTGTCTTGACTGGGAGACGACACTCTCGAATCACAGGATTCAGACAAATTGTTGTCACATTTACAAATTGAGGTTACTCGACTGACACCTCTGAGGCAGGGCTTTAAGTGGGATGGACAAAAACTGAAGGTCTCTCAGGGGTGTGGCCAATGTAATTGGGCGTGGTTTAAAACACAAGCGAAAAATCTGTGGTGTGCCCCCGACTGGTAATTTGTTGCTTCCCGAGTGGTAATTTGCTGCTTCTGTCATTGCATCCAGATATTTAATACAACAAGTAACATTACACCTACAGCAAGCCAGGACTGTTGGATTTGTCAATGGTTGTTAGTTGCATAAGATAAATAAGCAACTACTGTGACTTTGTTGAATATAATATGACAATCCTTCAGTTCTGAAATGATGAGACTGTGAAAGAATTTAACGAGTCTCTTTGAAGTTACCCCAGAGGCAGGGAAGTGTGGCACTTCTGCTGAGTTAAGAATTTTTTTTCTCACCTTGAGGTAAAAAATGGAGAGCCCGATAGGGATCCGTTTCAACACCTGCTTTTTAGAACTGCCGGTGCTCAGCAACAGCGGGACCCGGCCCACTTAAAGCCCCCCCCTGCTCTGAGATATCTTGGATACTAATAAATGCAGTGCAAAAGAGCCGGCTTCAGTATTGCCACCATATCCCATTCAGGCACATAGGTTTTGATGTGACTTTTCATATTTTATTTAAAAACATTTAACTTAAGCACTCAGCAGATAACTACACGTTGATGAAGTGCAAGGGTTCTGGAAATACTTTCGCTATAATGCGGCCAGCGCTTGCCGCATCATTGTGCTATGTTTTTTCCTATGCTGTGTGGTGGTGACAACACAGACAATGGGGGAGTATTGCAGGTGTGACCCCTTTGTTGTGTATAATATCTCTTGCAAACGAGTGTGCATGCAGCGCATGTGCTGTCGCAATCGAAATCTAATCACAATGTTCGCATATTTCTTGTACGAAATAAGCCTGCAGCAAAATGTTTTCCCACAAACAAGTCTTGTGTGTTTATTTATTGCTGTGCATGCTATGGTCTCCATGTTGTTGTTGCAAAGACGTCAGTGCTGATGTACAAGTGACATATTGTTATCAAATAATACAGCAGTTTGATAAACTCAAAAGTGAAAGTGGTTTACATACAGACTTAAAGGAAATTCACAACGGAAACTGTAAACTAAAAATGTGTTCTTATTTTTAGTCATAAAAAGGCAATGACTGAAACTTCTTCCTAGAAACACTTGGTGTCAGACAATACCTGCATGAGCGTTTTTTAGCCTCAGAATTATTTGATAGTCAAGATCATTGTCTTATACTTTTTATTATTTTTAACATTTATAAAATAATTTGTTTCGTTTTGATAAGTAATTTCTCATTTTTAAGGGAAGCTCACTTTTGGTCGTTAAATTCTCAGTTCCATCATGTGTGTATTTTTGACATGCCTCGAAACCACACTTGTAAGTTCCCTGTGCAGGCAGGGTAGTTGCTCGGTCAGTAAAACTGCGGGTTGGGGCTTCAGATTTCCCAACAATCACGCTGGTATATCTTGTTAACATACATTATCTGAGAAGCTGGAAATGAGGGGTTTAAGGGTTAGTGGAAAGGGAGACCAGTGAGGATTGTTAGCGGTAACTAAAACTAAATATTTTGTAAAACAACCAAAAAGTTTTAAGAACTTCAAAACAGAGAGACGAGAGCGAGAGAGAGAGAGAGGAAGAGAGAGCGAGTGGAGAGAGAGAGAGAGTGGCGAGAGAGACAGTGCGTGGAGAGAGTTGTGGTGTGCGTTCTAGTCTACCGGCGTACACGCGATGACGCGTGATGCCGTAGGCTAGAACGGAATAGGCGCGCATGCGCAGAAGAGCTAAAGTGGAAGGCGCGAACGTTAGGAAACGGCAGTTGGCGACCGGAGCTCTCCACAGTTAGACGCTCGGCGCCCTTAGCGTATATCCTGCATGTAAATGAGAATAAACAGAGTTCTACATAACTCCTTGTGTCAGAGTGTCCTGTGGGGGAGAATACTAACATTACAGTGGCGACGAGGCTGGGATCCGGACACCACCAGGTGCAGTGGACGACGGCAAGGAAATTAAAACCCCCCCACAGCCCACACCCACGAGCCAGCAAAGGCACAAGTCCTGCAAGGAAGAGCAAGGGCGTGGCAGCAGCGCAGCAGCACGGCCAGGAACAAAACACCAACCTCACAAGCCAGGTTAGTGTGGCCCAAGACCCCAGGAGCCCCCAGGCAGCAACCTGGCAACCAAGGGAGACACCCCCAAGCCAGAAGAAGGGGGGAGGACAGCGCAGACAGCGCACACTACGAGGGACAATACCCCAGGTAGCCCAAGGGGTCAAGGTGACACGGCAGAGAGCGCAGGAGCGTCCGGTGAGCCTACCCAAAGGGCCCAGGAAGGAGGACCTAGAGGCGAAGCCAGAAGGCGAATCAGGCGTCAGCCCTAATGGCACCAGTCCCGTTCCTAACCAGACCAGGTGAACCCCAACTAAAATGGGAAGACTGGAAGGAATATTTCCTCAATTACATTGAGGCCCTGGAAGATGAGAGCGAAGGGGAATACAAGCCGGAAAGAAAAAAGAGGCTGTTGCTCCACAACTTAGGCCCAGAAGGGGTCAGGGTGTTTAAGAACCTGGTGCCCAAAGAGAGGGGTGCGGCGGAGACGGACGTCTTTGTGAACGCGCTGGACGACCTGGACAGCCATTACCGCCCAGCGGTTTGCGTCTCGATAGACCGCTATAACTTCCAACAGAGAAAACAAGAGGCAGGAGAATCCATTGATGACTATGTGGCAGCTCTCCGCCGGCTAGCAATCACGTGTAGGTATGGGAACCTGCAGGATGAATACATCAAAGACCAAATTGTAATGCACACCACCAGCAGAGCAGTCCAAGACAAGCTATGGGCGATGAATGAAACAACCCTGAAAGAAGTCGTGGCGATGGTCAAGAAGGCGGAAATGTCGAAGAGAGGCGCAGACGCGGCAAAAAGAGAAAGTGGGCCGAGACAAATGATCAACAAGATCGATGAGGCGCCACAATCCAGCAAGCCCAAAAGCACCTACGGAGACCCGAAGAAGGACACAAGAGGGTCTGGGAAGCAGATACCTCGCCCCAGCCAGGGAACGAAATTTGCGTGCTACAGATGTGGCAGTGCAGCGCACGCGGCCCAGGACAGGCGGTGCCCCGCGTTTCGCGCCAGGTGCTCATTCTGCGGGTTGACCGGTCACTTTGAAAAGGTCTGCCGAAAGAAAGGGTCGAAGTCCATGGTCAAGTGCATCGACGCGGCCACGGCCAACGTAAGTGAGGAAGACGACCAGGAAGAAGACGACCTGGTGCTGTGCATTGAGGATCAAGTGCTGGACGTATCCGGGAAGCGAAGGGATAAGCCCCGCACCGACATGCGCATCGGGGGCGTCAAGGTATATGTGGCCGTGGATTCGGGGTCCCCCTGGACCATAGTGCAAAGATCGATATGGGAAGAGGATTTCGTGCCAGTATTAGGACCCGACCTAGAGCCGCCGGACATCAGACCCATATCGTATACCGAGGATTCCATACCACTGGTAGGATGCAGGGACTTGGAGTTCGAATTTAGAGGACGGTCAGCCACGTGCACCCTGCATGTAGCGGAAAAGGGCCCATCCGTCCTAGGATGGAGAGACGCAGGTGCTCTCGGCATCATACTCAATCCTGGAGGGAAAGAACAGATCCTGCTAACAGACGAATGGCCCCTCTCGAGGGAGGAAGACTGGAAAGCAGCATACCCCAAGGTTTTTGAGGGCACGGTTGGCAAACTGGACAAATTCGTGCATAAAATGGTCCTTAAGGAGGGAGCAGTACCAGTAGTGCATAAGGTCCGGAACATACCGATATCCACGAGTGAGGCAGTGCGCCAGGAACTACGGAAGTTGGAAGAGCTGGATATCATCGAGCCAGTGGACAGTGCGGAATGGCTATCGCCCTTGGTAGTGGTTAAAAAGCCCAATGGTAAGGTACGGCTCTGTGTGGACCTGAGGGAGCTTAACAAAAACCTCATAGTGGAGAGGTTCCCGCTCCCCAGAATAGAGGAGATGCTAGCAAGGACAAAAGGCATCACCCACTTTTCCACCATAGACCTCACGTCTGCATACTACCAGATAGAACTGCACCCGTCGAGCAGGAAGTACACAGCCTTCATAACGCCCTTTGGATGCTACCAATTCAGGAGAATGCCCTTCGGCCTGGCATCCGCTGCGGCCGTTTTCCAGAAGTTGATGCACAGGTTGTTTAAGGACATCTCGGGAGTGCAATACTTCCAAGACGACATCCTAGTGATGGGCTCCGACAAAGGCGATCACGACAAGAAACTACATCAAGTGCTGGGAGTGCTGCAAGGCAAAGGACTGACGGCGGAATGGAGCAAGTGCAGAATTGGGTCTCGCTCAGTGACCTACCTAGGGCACGAGATAGGAACGCATGGCATCTCGCCGAAGGAGCAAAATGTGAAGGCAATAAAGGACGCCAAAGCCCCAACAACCAAAGAGGAAGTGCGGTCATTCCTGGGAATGGCCGAGTATTACAGCAAGTTTGTCAGACATTTTGCCACGAGAACGTACAGGATGAGACAACTAACCAGGCACAATACAAAATTCGAATGGGATAAGGAGGCCCAGTCCGAATTTGAGTCCGTTAAAGACTGTATCAGCCATGCCATCCCACTGCAGGGGTATGTCCCCACAGGCAAGACTATGGTAACAACAGACGCAAGCGACAAGGGCTTGGGGGCTGTCTTGGCGCAGGAAAGGGAGGACGGAACCAAAGAAACCATCAGTTTTGCATCCCGGGCGCTGTCCCCGACGGAACAAAGGTACAGCGTAATTGAAAAGGAGATGCTGGCGGTCACGTGGGCGTTGAGCAAATTTCGTCAGTTCATATGGGGCACGAGATTCAGGCTCCAGACGGATCACAAGCCACTTATCAAAGTATTGACGTCATCGGGCCATGACACAGCCACCCCGAGAATAGCAAAAATGACCCTGAAGTTGCTTGATTATACATACGATGTAGAATACCTTCCAGGTACGCAGAACAGGGTAGCTGATTACCTCAGCCGGGCATCGGCCATGGAAGAGGCGCCGGGAGAGACCCCGGACACAGAGGAGATGGTCGCCAGCATGGAGGATCATGAGTCATCCATCAGTGCGCAGGAATGGCAGGCGGCCTACGAGCTCGATGAGGAGAAGATGGAAGTAAGGAAACATCTTACGTTGGGGTGGCCGGACAAGAAGAAGCTAACGGAGGGTGTCCGACGTTTCTATGAGATGAGAGAAGAATTGTCCCTGAGTGACTCGGGGATATTCTTGTACAGAGGAGAGAGAGTGGTGCCCCCAGTGACTCTGATACCCCGACTGCTGAAAGTGCTCCACGAGGGGCATCTGGGCATAGTGAAAACCAAGGCGTTGGTCAAACAGATGTATTGGTGGCCAGGAATGGATGCCCACATCGAGAGACAAGTGCGGGAGTACGGACAGTGCCAAGGAGCGGACAAGGTGCTCCGCCCACTCCGACCTGCACTGGGGAAGTTCGACACCCCGCATGGCCCCTGGGAGGATGTGGCCATAGATATCCTGGGGCCCGTCCTGGACAATAGAGGCGTGAATAAGTACATCTGTGTGTTAATAGACAAGTATTCTAAGTGGCCAGAAGTGGACATACAAGAGTCGATGGACACAGACACGATCTTGAAGTTCCTAACCGGGGTGTTCCTCAGAGAGGGAATACCCAAAACCATCCTCAGCGACAATGGACCGCAATTTGTGTCGGACAAGTGGGGGAGATACATGAAGAGGAACGGGATCGAGGTGAGACACACTGCCGTGTACCATCCAGCTTGCAACGGCCAGGTCGAAAGGTTCAATAGGGTGCTCATGGGCTCCATCCAGGCAGCCATATCGCAAGGAAAGGACTGGGAGGTGGAAATGATGAACATGATATGGGCCTACTGGATAACGCCCGCTGTGGTGGGGTATAGTCCGTTCCAAGTGTTAAGAGGACGGCATCCCTTCACCCGGGACAACGTAGCATGGAGGGAGAAGACCATCACCAGCAAGTGGTCCCCAGCCGTGGTGCAGCACAATCTGGAGAAGGCCCAGAAGATCTATGCAGCACACTATGACAAGCGGCGCAGCACGAAGGAAACGGCGCTGGAAGAAGGGGAGTGGGTTAGGATCAAACTCCCCACCCTACAAAAGAAGGGCGACAGCAAATTCAGCCAGCCGCTACAAGTCAAGGAGGTGCGTGGCAGGGCGGCTCTCCTTAGTGACGGCAAGGTCTGGTCGCAAGATCGCATGGCCAGAGTCAACAAAATATTAGTCTGGCCCAAGGCCGAGGAAATCGAAAGATGCATGGATCACCAGGAGGTTAGACCTCTTTCTGAGTTCGGCACAGACAACCAAGGGGAAGCTGCAGGTGAGGACAATGAAGAAGTTGTCCAGAGAGCCAGGCTGACTGACGGAGGAGGAATACAAGCGAGTGCGGAGCAAGGAACAGACGTGAGAGAAGCTGGGGTGTCCCAAGGAGAGACAGAGGCGAGAGAGAACATGCCGGTAAGACACACCCGCAGCGGAAGGGCAGTTGTAGTGCCCTCTCGTTATAGTGACTTTGTGATGGACGGACACTAGCTTGGTTCCGGCCCCCCGGGCGCCCCACATAGACTATGTTCACAGTTGGAGGACACTTACCGTTGGGGGGAATGTTATACTTTGTGTTTGGTAAAGGGGGGAGATATGTGGTGTGCGTTCTAGTCTACCGGCGTACACGCGATGACGCGTGACGCCGTAGGCTAGAACGGAATAGGCGCGCATGCGCAGAAGAGCTAAAGTGGAAGGCGCGAACGTTAGGAAACGGCAGTTGGCGACCGGAGCTCTCCACAGTTAGACGCTCGGCGCCCTTAGCGTATATCCTGCATGTAAATGAGAATAAACAGAGTTCTACATAACTCCTTGTGTCAGAGTGTCCTGTGGGGGAGAATACTAACATTACAAGAGTGAGTGGAGAAAGAGAGAGCGAGTGGAGAGAGCGAGCGAGTGGCGAGTGAGAGAGAGTGAGTGGAGAGAGAGAGCGAGTGGCGAGAGAGAGAGTGAGTGGAGAGAGAGAGAGCGATTGGAGAGAGAGAGCGAGTGGCGAGTGAGAGAGAGTGAGTGGAGAGAGAGAGCGAGTGGCGAGAGAGAGAGTGAGTGGAGAGAGAGAGAGCGATTGGAGAGAGAGAGCGAGTGGCGAGAGAGAGAGTGAGTGGAGAGAGAGCGATTGGAGAGAGAGAGCGAGTGGAGAGAGATAGAGTGAGTGGAGAGAGAGGGTGAGTGGAGAGAGAGAGTGAGTGGAGAGAGAGAGTGAGTGGAGAGAGAGAGTGAGTGGAGAGAGAGAGTGAGTGAGTGGAGAAAGAGAGAGTGAGTGGAGAGAGAGTGGAGACAGGGAGAAAAGGAATCCCAGGTGAAATCCAACATACAGTTTCTAGAAATGAGGGGTAAGAGGTCCCAAACTGTTACTAGCCGAGCATAGGATCTTCTCTTTTGCTTCTTGCCCTTGACAGGGGGAAAACCCGTAACCCCCTAAAGTCAGCAAGTTTCAACTGGTTTGTCTGGGCAAGATTCCTCTCATCTGTAATTTTATGCAGGAAAAAATTCCAATGACGCACTGGTTTCACATGAGTTGTTTGTAGATCTATTCGCACCAAACCTTGCTAATAATATTTTTGCAAAACATTATGAAGAAACACAAAACTTGCGCAATTTGCCCCCAAAGAAATAGATGCACCATGTGATTCGCGAAACTGTTCTGAAACATCAAAATGTGCACAAAATGTTCTGTTTCATGGCTCATGTTTGGATTTTTTTTCTTCTGATCACAGAATGCTAAAGTGAAATTCCATAAACTATGGCTGTCTCACTGTTGTGTTCAGTGAAACTATAAACTATAAAACAATTAATTAATTCAGGCATCCAAGTGAGATCAGATGTCTCCATAACTTGGTTGCTCTTGTCAATGATTTCCGAGTTAAAATGCCCAAGACTGCACCATTACAATTCAGATGCCTTTTCTTCTAATTGTTTCTGTCATGTACGCATTTCACATTGGCAAACTGATACAATTGGTGGGAACACTTTAAAGTCACTGCTCTTTTTAGCGGGACATCCAAGCATCATTATTTTTGTCACTTTCTTTTTTCTCCAAAGCATATTTCCATCTCTTAAATGGCTAAAGTGGTAAAACATCTTAAACCACTGGGATCACCTCCATACCCCCACCCAGCACTCCTTCTGCAAGATACTGTACATAATATTGCACCACAGGAAATTCTATCTAAGCCTATTTTGATAACATGTACATGATATATGCCCGTATGTTAAAATAATATTACAAGTCACCTAGAAGTCTTTGGGGCATACTATCAAGGAAAGTATAGCCGCTTTTCCGGCACATATCGCCGGAAAAGCGTCGATTTTCCTATTGCGTTTATCCTGCGCTTTGCATGTCAGCGATATACATCGCTAATGATATGCAAAGTAGGCGTTCCCCACTAAAATAACATGAAAACTGTCGCTAACACAACTTCCCTCTATAATCAATCCGGCCGCAAACCAGCGTAGCGATAATGAAAGTAGTGCTAACCACGTTTATTGCTGGTATCTGAATGCCTGATAAAACACTGACTTAGCCATCTCGTCAATGGGAGGTGGATTGTCAGGATAAGTCCACCCTGGCCTATTACTAAGGCCAGTGCTGTGGTTTTATCGCTGGATTTCCAGCGATATTCAGGCATTTCGCCGCTATCGCTGGATTTTTTATCGCCTTGGAGATAAGCGTTCATAATAACGCGCTATCTCGGCAATGTAATCCAGCCATAGCCATCGATAATTAGAATCGTGCTTTGCGATAATTATCGCTGGCTGTTGATAATATGCCCCGTTGACTATATAGAGAAATAAGACTGTAAGCCGAGTTCTTTGTATAAGATCATGTAAATCTGAGGTGACTCGTTATATTCTTTGAAAGTACAGCTAAGGATATTTAGTTTCTTACAATACAAGGTGAAACCTTACACAAAAATTCTTGAATCCCTGATCTCTTTCTCTTCCGCATTAACAGGCATGGTAGAAAATATTTTGAATAAAAGTGGAATCTGTAGATAGCTTAACATAGAGTAGGTTAAACCATGGGAATAATGCAAAGTGCTGTTATCAGTGGCTACAAATTAAAGTAACCTAGTAAAACGTGTAGTTACTATATTATACACACAAATAAAATAACAGAGCATAAATTATATACATATCCATTCAACAGTAGCAAATAAGTGTACAGAGTCTGTTGTCAAATTAGTTAGAATCATAGAATAAACCAAAAATGTTAATTGGTCAACACGCTAATATCCGCTAAAGTTCACAAGTGCAAAAGAACTGAGGACGTTAAGAGGTGGGGGGAAGTACAGGTTAAGGAGGGTGTATTTAAGTTCTCATTTTGAAGGATGGGAATGATTTAATGGTACGAATAGGCGGCAGTATTATATGTAGTTTGATGTAAGTAATTTCAAAGTGGATATGGTTCATAAAGCACATTTCTGCTTTCTTTGTAATGAACTGCAAGGGCAACAAATAAACCTGCAATTATAACGGTCTAATTTCTGCTAAAGACTGTGTGTTTCAGAACCAAATTAAAATAACTGAAATTCTAGTTCAAGTTTTAACTGTTGATACTGTCTACTGGCTCGTGCAGCAGGCATTGTGGCATCACAGCAGACCTGCAGTAAGTTATTACCATTGAGTAGCTATTCCATCTTCTTACTATGGGTGACGAGTGATATCAAAACTGTAGTGTAATATGAAAAACCGAGGCATGTTTTTATATAGGGATTGCAGATACCCATGTAGTATAAGCACTCTCAGTCGTGCCCAGTATGCTGCTTGTTGCCGGTGGTAGACACAAGCCCTCTTTTTTGAGGCTTGAGGACTTATTTTTTAGGTCTCGCGACCTATCGATGTGCGCAAGCTCATCGAGCGGAGCGAGAATTCAAGTGGCGAAAACATCGTCAAACCAAAGGGCTTTCAGCCCCGCGGTTTTCATGAAGTTCACGTGAACAAGCACGCGCATTCAGGGCCAGCCCAGCACATCAAAGGGCTTCTCCTCCCCTAATTATTCATGGCCGGCCGCAGGCCGGCCGTACTCTCAGTTTACCAAGCCCGCCCCTTCAATTTCCCAAGCCCGCCCCCATCCTCCACGCATCTCCTTTCACCATGCCTGCACTCTATACAGCCCAGCACATCAAAGGGCTTCTCCTCCCCTAATTATTCATGGCCGACACAGGCCGGCCGTACTCTCAGTTTCCCTTGCCTTGCATGCAGTGAAAGGAAACAACCCCCCAAGACCCACAGCTGGCCGTGTACAAGACGCCACTCTTTTCAGACATGCAATTTTGCACGGTGCCTTCCACCGCCTGCATTGTCGTCCTGACCCAAGTGATCTCCCATGTTTACAAACCGCTATTCTTTTTCCTGGGCCACAGTTGACAACAAACCTTGTGTCGGCCCCCTGACTTTTCTCCAGTGCCTTGAAAATTACTAAGTGCAGCGGAGAGAGCACTAGCGCCGCCAGTGACCATGAAGGATGCTTTTCCTGGACACCGGAATGAGCCATGGCAAACAGTCTGAGGAAGACTCACGCCGCACTGTAGAGGAGGTATCGGTTATTGAACCATGGACTGCTGAAAAGTGCCTGCAATTCTGACCGCAGCAGCATAGGCCCCTCCCCAGCTCTGAGCACTTAATCACTCGAACGGATGGTGGCCGCTGAAGAAAGCAGCTTCATGAAAGGGAAAATAAAATCAGGCCATAATGCACTGAATTGAAAAAGATCAAACTACACAACTTCTTAAAAATGAGGACGATCAAATGTAGGGTGCTAGTAAAATCCGAATCACAGCCTTAAACGTGACTTTTAGTCTGCTCTCCCAATGAATTTCCACTGTTTAACTTCGTCATGGGGGGGGGGGGGTTAATATCGCCACATCAAAGGCATCAATGACCCTCCCACAGGCTTCCCCAGCGCTGCCCCGCCCCCTGCTTCACGGCCAGGCCATCTGTTCCCAGCAGCAGCATTTCTCCTGCGCCAGGCCACATCAAAGGCTCTGTGCCACTTTCACCCACACAGCACCACTTTCAGACACGCAACGCCACTCACACCCACGCAAGCCCACTATCACCCAGGCAACACCACACTCACCCACGCAACACCACACTCACCCACGCAACGCCACTCACCCAAGCAACACCACTCACACACGCAACGCAACTCATTTCGCAACGCAACTCATCCACTCAACCCCACTCATCCACTCAACCCCACTCATCCACGCAACGCCACTCATCCACGCAACGCCACTCATCCACGCAACGCCACTCATCCACGCAAAAGCCACTCATCCACGCAACTCCACTCATCCACGCAACGCCACTCACCCACGCAACGCCACTCACACATGCAACGCCACTCACCCACGCAACACCACTCACACATGCAACGCCACTCATCCACGCAACCCCACTCATCCACGCAACGCCACTCATCCACGCAACGCCACTCACACATGCAACGCCACTCACCCACGCAACGCCACTCACCCACGCAACACCACTCACACATGCAACGCCACTCATCCACGCAACGCTACTCATCCACGCAACGCCACTCACACATGCAACGCCACTCACACATGCAACGCAACTCACCCACGCAACCCCACTCATCCATGCAACGCCACTCACACATGCAACGCCACTCACACATGCAACGCCACTCACACATGCAACGCCACTCACACATGCAACGCCACTCACGCACGCAATGCCACTCACCCACGCAATGCCACTCACCCACGCAACGCCACTCACCCATGCAACGCCACTCATCCACGCAACGCCACTCATCCACGCAACGCCACTTATCCAGGCAACGCCACACATCCACGCAACGCCACTCATCCACGCAACGCCACTCATCCACGCAATGCCACTCATCCACGCAACGCCACTCACACATGCAACGCCACTCACCCACGCAACACCACTCACCCACGCAACGCCACTCACCCACGCAACGCCACTCACTCACTCACTCACGCAAAGCCACTCACACCCACGCAGTGCCACTTTCACCCACACAGCACCACTTTCAGACACGCAACTCACCCACGCAACCCCACTCATCCATGCAACGCCACTCACACATGCAACGCCACTCACACATGCAACGCCACTCACACATGCAACGCCACTCACGCACGCAACGCCACTCACCCACGCAACGCCACTCACCCACGCAACGCCACTCATCCACGCAACGCCACTCATCCACGCAACGCCACTTATCCACACAACGCCACTCATCCACGCAACGCCACTCATCCACGCAACGCCACTCATCCACGCAATGCCACTCATCCACGCAACGCCACTCACACATGCAACGCCACTCACCCACGCAACACCACTCACACATGCAACGCCACTCACCCACGCAACGCCACTCACGCAAAGCCACTCACACCCACGCAGTGCCACTTTCACCCACACAGCACCACTTTCAGACACGCAACAACACTCACAACCACGCAAGCCCACTATCACCCAAGCAACGCCACTCACACCCACTCAGTGCCACTTTCACCCACACTGTGCAGTGCACAATAGGTCTCGCAGTAGGAAAGTTGGAGCTATTGCTTTTGTAAATGACAAAGCCCTTTATGTTTTTAAAATGAAAACAAAAATAAAAGGCATTGTTATTTGCAATTGTAATAGCTCAAACTTTCCTACTGCGAGACCTATTGGCAACGCCAGTGCTTGTTTATTATTAGACTTTGACTCAGATTAAGAGACAAAATGTTAGAAAAACAAGAAAGATGGGGAAGCGAAAGATACAAAAGCAGAAAAGAGGGATAAAAAAGAACCTGCAAGACTGAGGAAACATAGGTTGGTGGAAGGCCGAGGTATGAGGTGGAATCAAGACAATGCAGTCATGGTGTTGAGCAATGCAGGCATTTGCCAGGACCGGTGAGGGTCTCCTAAGAGAACTTTGTGCCTCAGCACTTTATTTGTTTTACAATAATCCCTGATTATGTTAGAGTAACCAGGTTTATCAAGAAGTGCAAGCTAAATCCTCTAGTGTCAATCGCCCTCCAGTCTTTCCCTTTTGGTGAAAGTTCTTGAGATATTGTTATCAGTTTAGCTACAAGGTCTCAAAGAACTCCATTAGATTCTACTCTCCCTGTGGCAGGGATTCCCACTGGTAGCTGTCCTTGACCATTTGTCTTTCATTGATTAAAGTAAGGCAGTTAGACATGTGTCCTGATTTAGAGTTTGGCGGATGATGCTTACTCTGGCAGGAGGCAGAGCACAATATCTTCTCAATTCTGAGGAACCTCCAACTGGCAAATTTAGAGTTGTGCGCTGGTTCTACGGACAACGCTTTACATTGACAGGAACCGCTGTCATGGAAGTTCCTGTCAGCATAGAAAAACTTTTATTGATCATATTGCAAGCCATGACAATATCAGCTAAAATTTTCAAACGTTTGTTTTTCAAAGCAAACCCCCAAAGTCAGAATTTGTTTTTTGAAAAAGTAAATACTAATGACCCCCACATCCAGGGAATTTTCTTCCAGAATGTAGGGATCATTATTGTTTTTTTTACTGTCCCTTATCACCAGATGTTTCCTGGTGGTGATCGATGGGTAAAAAGACTTTACTGCTGAATGCAGGAATTTTTCCTCACGATAAGTCATTCTTTTTAAGTAATCCAAGAATAAGCCAATACTGTTTCCATACTTCATTCCAAAGTTAATCTGAGCTAATCAATCACTTGCAGAGACAACGTTGTTAAATCATTGATGCTTTATTTAACATTTTCATTTAACAGTAGGCGGCAGAAAAGCAGACAGGCCACAGGTTTGCCTCTTTCCCGGCACCAGGAAGGCAGTGGTGAGTACTTGCATCCCCCGTGTGTGAGCACCCCCTACCCAACTCGGCAGGGTAGACCAAAGGAAGCGGAAGATTCTATCACCACCATGAAAGCGGAGACTAAGACCCTGCAGCTCCTGGTCAAAGAGCTCAGTGCCACCTCCCAGATTTAAGGCCAAGCTGGAAAGCTTTGAGGGGTGATCCTAACATAATAATGTCTGAATTATCGAGGAAAACAGGATCACATAATATCCGACCTCGAACAACACCGATCAACCTCCTGGTTGGGTAACCGGCCATGGCCTCAATGGAGGACGTATTGGCTACATTATTAGACGTCCAAAACGAACTAGCTGCATCGCGCCAGGAGACGGCGGACTTAAGAGCTAGAGTGGACAACCAGCAGAGGAATCCGTTCAACGCGGGGGCTCCTGCCACGGGAACGCCTGCTGCAGTAGTAGTGGAAATGCCAGTAGCAATCCCTCTTGCCACACCCGAAAGGTACAGTGGGGATCCCACCACAGTACAGGTCTTCATAAGGCAGGTGGCCCTGCATTTCTCCTGTAAGCCGAAATTGTTTCCAGCCAATCAGGCGAGAGTCGCCTTCATGATCTCTTATTTGGCGGGGAACGCCGCTCAGTGGGCTGTACCGTTGGTGAGCAGAGACGATCCGCTATTGTACGATTGGAAACAGTTCCAGGAGGAGTTCGTAAAGGTGTTCGATCGGCGAGCGGATTCATACACAGCGGACAGGGAATTGCTAGAACTGAAACAAGGCACAACCGGGCTGGTCCAGTACCTGAACGCTTTTCGGCGCCTGGTTGCTGAATCCAAATGGCCCCCCGCCAAACAAACAGCGCTTTTTCACCAGGGTCTGAGCGAGGACTTGAAGGATGTGATTGCACAGATAGACCCGCAACCATTGCACTGTGAAGACCTGATCAGCCTGGCCCTTCGCCTCGACCATCGCCTTAGCGAAAGGCGTGGGGTTGTGCATAAGAAGGACAAGGCCCCACTCGCAACGGGCCATACGGCTATCTCAGAGGCGACACCCGCACCTCGTGCAGATTCCATGGACTTCGGGGCAGTTAGAGCCAGCCTTACTGCAACCGAGAAAGAGTCGCATGGAAAACAAGGTCTTTGCTTATACTGCGGCAAGAAGGGACATTACGTCCGCGAATGTCCTGTTAAACCAGAGACAGGACGTCCTCGCCCCAGTCGCTTGTCCACGGCGTCTGTGGACAAGACGGCGGAAAACTAACGAGCTCCCGGAACAACGAAGGGGATTCCCGGAGTCATGGTTTTATCCCTTCAGCACAGCTGCAGACATCAGAGAGCAACAGACACTTGTTCATCCCTCTCCAGTTGCTGGTATGGAACAAATGGGTTTCGGTCTCCGCTATGGTCGACTCAGGGGCCACAGGGCTGTTTATGGATGAGAAGGAATCACAACGTCTGGGTTTGGCACTGCAGAGGTGCGTGGTCCCAGAGGAGGTCTTTGCTGTGGATGGACGCAGGCTGGTTTCTGGGCCCATCAGCCACCACACCGGTGAAGTTGAGGTGGTATACGGGACACAACACAAGGAGGTGATGGACTTCAACATCATCTGTGCTACGCAGTATGGGATCATTTTGGGCTTACCGTGGCTGAAAAAACACAACCCCTCGATCAACTGGGAAACCCAGGAGCTGCAAATGGACTCCCCTTTCTGTTCTCGTTCCTGCAGATGGACAAAGGGGTCACACAAGAACTCGGAGACCACCGGGTGGGTGGGTGGTTACCACCGCAGCGGAAAAAGAGGTGAGTCTCCCTGAGCCCTACCTGGAATACATAGACGTGTTCGATGACATCCAAGTGGAAACGCTCCCACCACATAGGGTCTATGACTGCCAGATCGACCTAGTCCCTGGGGCTACAATACCTGGCGGCCGGCTGTACGCTCTGTCCGAGCCTGAAAATATCCACCTCTGTGCTTACCTAGACAAGATGCTAAAACTCAGGTTCATTAGGCCTTCAAGATCACCTGCGGCATCACCGCTGTTCTTCATCCCTAAAGCAAACGGTGAACTCCGCGCCTGTGTGGACTTTAGGGCGCTCAACGCCATCACAGTAAAGAATCGATATCCCCTGCCGCTCATCAACGTGCTCCTTGAACAAGTGAAGAAGGCCCGTGTGTACACCAAGCTCGATCTGAAAGGGGCTTACCATCTAGTCCGCAAGCGTTGCGGAGACGAGTGGAAGACGGCTTTCAAGACGAGGTTCGGCCTCTTTGAGTACCGAGTGATGCCGTTTGGGCTGTGTAACGCCCCTGCAGCTTTTCAGTTCTTCTTGAACGAAGTACTAAGAAACATACTGGATGTATATGTCGTCGTATACATCGATGACATTTTGATTTACTCGGACAACACAGAAGACCATGTGGGACACGTGGCGTCGGTACTACAGATACTACGAGACAACTCGCTTTACTGCAAGCTCAGTAAATGCGATTTCCATGTGACAACAGTGGAATTCCTCGGGGTCATGTTAAGCCCCGAAGGACAACCAATGGCGGAAAGAAAGGTGAAAGCAGTGGCAGAGTGGCCGGCACCTAAGAACATAAAAGAAGTGCAGAGCTTTCTTGGCTTTGCCAATTTCTAACGCAGGTTCATAGAGGGGTTTTCTGGGCTAGTGACTCCCATCACGCATCTTTTGAGGAAGTCGGTGACGTTTCTGTGGTCGGCCGAGGCGGAGAGTGCGTTCCGTGCATTGAAGCAAGCCTTTGTGTCAGCTCCTATACTTGCCAACCCTGACCCGGAACAGCAGTACCTGGTGGAGCGGACGCCTCGGATCTGGCGGTAGGGGCTATACTGTCACAGAAGAACCCAGTGACGGGGTTGCTGCATCCCGTTGTGTTCATGTCCAGAAAACTGAACGTGGCGGAACGGAACTATCATGTCGCCGAAAAGGAACTCCTGGCCTTCAAGGACGCCTTTGCCGAGTGGAGGCATCTGCTGATGGGAGCCAAACACGTGGTGTTGGTATACACGGACCATCGGAACCTCCAGTTCATGACGGCTGCCAGGCAGCTGTCTCCTCGCCAACTAAGATGGATGCTGTTCTTCTCCGGATTCCACTTCATCATCACCTATAGGCCGGGAACCGAAAACAGGAAGGCCGACACTCTTTCGAGGCAAACCACCGAGGCGGAGCGTCCTCTACCGACCTTCGAGTCCATCATATGCCCGGGTGCGGTGGTGGGGGCAATCCAGCCGGGGGCATTCCTACAAGGCATTCAGAAAGGAGTCAACACATTCCGTTGGCAGACATGGCTTCGGAGGCACGCGGAGTGGCAGGTCAGAGACGGCATTCCAGTGAGGGGTCGTTGTGTGTTGGTTCCTACCGCTCGCCTTCAGAAACAGGCCTTCGTGTGGTGTCACGAGTCGCCCAGTGCGGGACACTTCGGATTGGAGAAGACGGTCGACTACGTCTTGAGACAGTTTTGGTGGCCGTCAGTGAGGACGGATATACGGAGTTGGTTTGCCGCATGCGCAACCTGCTCCGCCATGAAATCAGATCACAGACGTCCGCAGGGCCTTCTGCAACCGCTACCGACTCCTGCCAGGCCATGGGACTGCATCTCCATGGATTTCGTGGTGGGGTTGCCAATGGACAAAGGATATACCGCCATTTTTGTGGTCATCGACTACTTGACCAAGATGGGACACTTTATAGCCTGTAAGGGAGTGCCCACGGCCGGACAGTTGGTGGTCACTCTTCTGAAGGAAGTGGTGAGGGCTCACGGCCTCCCCAGCGTAATCGTTTTGGACCGGGGATCGCAGTTCACGGCACGGTTCTGGAAAACCTGGTGTTCGGCGCTACACGTCACCTCCGCGTTGTCCACTAGCTACCATCCGCAGACCGACGGTCAGACGGAACGCCTCAACCAAACGTTAAAGCAATACCTCTGCTGCTTCATAGACCAGGGCAAAGAGGAGTGGGTGGATAAGTTGTGGCTTGCAGAAATCACGTACAACAACGCCACACACACCTCCACCAAGGTGTCGCCGTTCTACTGCAACTACGGGCATCATCCCAGGTTCCTCCCTTTGTTGCATCCCTCGACGACGTCGGGCGTTCCTGAAACCACCAGAAGAGTGGCTCACATCCGTGACACGACTGTGAGCGCTAGGAAGTGTTTGGAAGAGGCCAAAAGGAGATACAAGGCAACGGCGGATAAACGACGAAGGCCGGGCCCTCTATACAAGGCAGGGGATTACGTATGGGTGTCATCAAGAAACCTGGGATTCCGTAAACACAGCGTTTTCCATCCTCGCTTCATAGCGCCGTACCGTATCAAGGAATGCCTCAGTCCGGTAAATGTGCGGTTGGAGCTGCCTGACAGCTTGCGCATTCACCCAGTGTTCCATGTCTCCCTGCTCAAACCCTCGTTGGCGCCCAAGCTCCATGCTCCTCCGCCGGTGTGTGTGGACGGGGAGCGGGAGTACGAGATCAAGGGCATCAGAGATTCGTGCTGGCGCAGGGGACGGTTGTGGTACCTGGTGTCGTGGAAAGGGTACAGGCCGGAAGAGGAGTCTTGGGAGCCTGTCGCAGGACTCAGTGCGCCGCGGTTGGTGTCCGCGTTCCACAGGAAATACCCGTCTAAGCCCGGTCCGGCTGGGAACCCCTGACGGGAGGAGAATGTACTGTTAAGACACACATCGGAGCCCCGTAGACGAAACAAACGATCAAGGAACCACAAGACCCAGAATCACGTCCGCCCAAAACTACACTTCCCAGAAGGCATAGCGCTGTGAACACACGAGGAGGGCGTCACCATAAAAACCACCAGGAAGCCAGCAGTCGGCGTCGGATATTTTGTATCATTGACGCGAGTCCGTTTTGCTGAAGCTTCGAGGAAGGTGAGCTCTGGGTTGCGTGTGTGAGTGGTGGACGCGCAGGACGCTACAGCTGAAAGGCATCAAGACACAAACTGGACCCTGCGTTTCTAGGGCGTTTGGGACCAGTTCGCTACCGTTGCCTGTCCCCGCTCGAGGGTTCTCGAGCGCATAGGACTCCGGTCCGTTTCAGACCTTTGCCAGTCCCCGCTCGAGGGTTATCGAGTGTTTGGGACTCCGTCCCTTGACAAACATTTGACAGTCCCCGCTCGAGGGTTATCGAGCGCTGGGGATTCCGTCCCTTCACAGACATTCGACAGTCCCCGCTCAAGGGTTATCGAGCGCTTGGGACTCAGTCCATACACTGACTTTTGCCTGTCCCAGCTCGAGGGTTATCAAGTGCGTGGATCTTTGTACCCTTGTTGAACTCAGCCAGTCCCCGCTCGAGGGTTATCGAGTGCGTGGAACTTTGTACCTTTGTTGAACTCAGCCAGTCCCCACTCGAGGGTTATCGATTGTGCGGAACTAGAATTCTGTTCATTGTTGTAGGTGCTTGCCCTCCGTTGGAGCGTGTCAGGATTGACACGAGTGCGGAGGACGACTAAAGCGCCAAACAGTTTATTCTTTACTCGAGTGGCATTGCCGGCCATTATTTAGCACGGTGTCCTCTGTTGGTGGATGCTAGGATGGGCATCTGTGCAGAGGACGGTTGGAACTTCTAACATAGCCATACCCTGTTTATCAAAGAGCCCAATTTCATCTGGTTGGAGCAGGCAGTAATAAAGAGCTTGTTTTGACAGCAAGATACATCTGTTGCATCTTCTTGAGGTTCAAACAGGGGTGTTCTAGGGTGGTGTCAGGGTTACCCAATCCCGAGGAAAACAGGATCACAACCGCCCTCACTCTACCACTCTATTGCCCTCACTTTACCGCCCTCACTCTACCACTCTACCGCCCTCACTCTACCGCCCTCACTCTACCACTCTACTGCCTTCACTCTACCACCCTCACTCTACCACTCTACCGCCCTCGCTCTACCACGCTACCGCACTCACTATACCGCCCTTACTTTACCACTATACCGCCCTCACTCTACCACTCTACCGCCCTAACTCTATCACCCTCACTCTACCACTCTACCACCCTCACTCTACCATTCTACCGCCCTCACTCTACTGCCCTCCCTCTACCACTCTACCGCCCTCACTCTACCGCCCTCACTCTACCACTCTACCGCCCTCACTCTACCACTCTACCACACTCACTCTACCGCCCTTACTCTACCCCTCTACCGTCCTCAATCTACCGCCCTCACTCTACCACTCTACCGCCCTCGCTCTACCCCTCTACCGCCCTCACTTTACCACCCACACTTTACCACTCTACCGCCCTCACTCTGTTTTCTTCTCCTGCGCTAATCTGCTGTTCTCTTCCACCTGCCTCTTTCTCTAAATCCCTGCTCTCTTCTCCTGTGCTGATCTGCTGCTCTCTTCCACCCTGCCTCCTTCTCTAACTCCCTGTTCTCTTCTCTTCTCCTGTGCTTATCTGCTGCTCTCTTCCTACCCGCCTCCTTCTTTAACTCCCTGTTTTCTTCTCCTGCGCTAATCTGCTGTTCTCTTCCACCCGCCTCTTTCTCTAACTCCCTGTTCTCTGCTCCTGTGCTGATCTGCTGCTCTCTTCCACCGCCTCCTTCTTTAACTCCATGTTCTCTTCTGCTGTGCTGTTATGCTGCTCTCTTCCACCCACCTCCTTCTCTAACTCCCTGTTCACTTCTCTTCTCCAGAGCTGATCTGCTGCTCTCTTCAACTCGCCTCCTTCTCTACCTCCCTATTCTCTTCTCCCATGCTGTTCTGCTGCTCTCTTTCACCCCACCTCCTTCTTTAACTCCCTGTTCTCTTCTCCTGTGCTAATCCGCTGCTCTCTTACACCCACTTCCTTCTTTAACTCCCTGTTCTCTTCTGCTGTGCTGATCTGCTGCTCTCTTCCACCCACCTCCTTCTCTAACTCCCTGTTCTCTTCTTTTCTCCCTCTGCGGATCTGCTGCTCTCTTCCACCCGCCTCCTTCTTTAACTCTGTATTCTCTTCTGCTGATCTGCTGCTCTTTTCCACCTTGCCTCCTTCTCTAACTCGCTGTCTCCTCTCCTGTGCTAATCTGCTGCTCTCTTCCAGCCGCCTCCTTCTTTAACTCCCTGTTCTCTTTTGCTGTGCTGATCTGCTGCTCTCTTCCACGCCTCCTCCTTCTTTAACTCCCTGTTCTCTTCTCCTGTGATAATATGTTGTTTTCTTCCAACCGCTTCCTTCCTTAACTCCCTGTTCTCTTCTCCTGTGCTGATCTGCTGCTCTCTTCCACCCCACCTCCTTCTTTACCTCCATGTTCTCTTCACCTGTGCTGATCTGCTGCTCTCTTCCACCACGCCTCCTTCTTTAACTCTGTTTTTTTCTCCTGTACTGATATGCTGTTCCCTTCCACCACCTCTTTCTCTAACTCCCTATTCTCTTCTCCCATGCTGATCAGCTGTTCTCTTCCTCCCGCCTCATTCTCTAACTGTTCTCTTCTCCTGTTATGATCTTTCTGCTATCTTCCATCCGCCTCCTTCTCTAACTCCCTGTTCTCTTCTCCTGTGCTGATTTGCTGTTCTCTTTCACCCGCCTCCTTCTCTAACTCCGTTTTCTCTTCTCCTGTGCTGATCTGCTGTTCTCTTCCACCCGCTTCCTTCCTTAACTCCCTGTGCCCTTTTCCTGTGCTGATCTGCTGCTCTCTTCCACCCCACCTCCTTCTTTAACTCCATGTTCTCTTCACCAGTGCTGATCTGCTGCTCTCTTCCCTCCCGCCTCCTTCTTTAACTCTGTTCTTTTCTCCTGTGCTGATCTGCAGTTCACTTCCACCGCCTCCTTCTTTAACTCCCTGTTCTCTTCTCCTGTGCTGACCTGCTGCTCTCTTCCACCCCACCTCCTTCTTTAACTCCCTGTTCTCTTCGCTTCTCCTCTGCTGATCTGCTACTCTCTTCCACACGCCTCCTTCTTTAACTCCCTGCTCTGTTCTCCCCTGCTGATCTGCTGCTCTCTTCCACCCCCCCCCCTTCTCGAACTCCCTGTTCTCTTCTCCGGTGCTGATCTGCTCTTCTCTGCCACCCCTCCTCCTTTTCTAACTCCTTGTTGCCTTCTCTTGTGATGTTCTTTTTGCTCTCTTCCATCCACCTCCTTCTCTAACTCCCTTTTGTCTTCTCCGGTGCTGATCTGCTGTTCTCTTTCACCCGTCTCCTTCTCTAACTCTGTTCTTTTCTCCTGTGCTGATCTGCTGTTCTCTTCCACCTCCTCCTTCTTTAACTCCATGTTCTCTTCTGCTGTGCTGTTATGCTGCTCTCTTCCACCCACCGCCTTCTCTAACTCCCTGTTCACTTCTCTTCTCCAGAGCTGATCTGCTGCTCTCTTCAACTCGCCTCCTTCTCTACCTCCCTATTCTCTTCTCCCATGCTGTTCTGCTGCTCTCTTTCACCCCCACCTCCATCTTTAACTCCCTGTTCTCTTCTCCTGTGCTAATCCGCTGCTCTCTTTCACCCACCTCCTTCTTTAACTCCCTGTTCTCTTCTGCTGTGCTGATCTGCTGCTCTCTTCCACCCACCTCCTTCTCTAACTCCCTGTTCTCTTCTTTTCTCCCTCTGCTGATCTGCTGCTCTCTTCCACCCACCTCCTTCTTTAACTCTGTGTTCTCTTCTGCTGATCTGCTGCTCTTTTCCACCTTGCCTCCTTCTCTAACTCGCTGTCTCCTCTCCTGTGCTAATCTGCTGCTCTCTTCCACACCACCTCCTTCTTTAACTCCCTGTTCTCTTCTGCTGTGCTGATCTGCTTCTCTCTTCCAGCCGCCTCCTTCTTTAACTCCCTGTTCTCTTTTGCTGTGCTGATCTGCTGCTCTCTTCCACGCCTCCTCCTTCTTTAACTCCCTGTTCTCTTCTCCTGTGCTAATGTGTTGTTCTCTTCCAACCGCTTCCTTCCTTAACTCCCTGTTCTCTTCTCCTGTGCTGATCTGCTGCTCTCTTCCACCCCACCTCCTTCTTTACCTCCATGTTCTCTTCACCTGTGCTGATCTGCTGCTCTCTTCCACCACGCCTCCTTCTTTAACTCTGTTTTTTTCTCCTGTACTGATATGCTGTTCCCTTCCATCACCTCTTTCTCTAACTCCCTATTCTCTTCTCCCATGCTGATCAGCTGTTCTCTTCCTCACGCCTCATTCTCTAATTGTTCTCTTCTCCTGTTATGATCTTTCTGCTATCTTCCATCCGCCTCCTTCTCTAACTCCCTGTTCTCTTCTCCTGTGCTGATTTGCTGTTCTCTTTCACCCGCCTCCTTCTCTAACTCCGTTTTCTCTTCTCCTGTGCTGATCTGCTGTTCTCTTCCACCCGCTTCCTTCTTTAACTCCCTGTGCCCTTTTCCTGTGCTGATCTGCTGCTCTCTTCCACCCCACCTCCTTCTTTAACTCCATGTTCTCTTCACCAGTGCTGATCTGCTGCTCTCTTCCCTCCCGCCTCCTTCTTTAACTCTGTTCTTTTCTCCTGTGCTGATCTGCAGTTCACTTCCACCGCCTCCTTCTTTAACTCCCTGTTCTCTTCTCCTGTGCTGACCTGCTGCTCTCTTCCACCCCACCTCCTTCTTTAACTCCCTGTTCTCTTCGCTTCTCCTCTGCTGATCTGCTACTCTCTTCCACACGCCTCCTTCTTTAACTCCCTGCTCTGTTCTCCCCTGCTGATCTGCTGCTCTCTTCCACCCCCCCCCTTCTCTAACTCCCTGTTCTCTTCTCCGGTGCTGATCTGCTCTTCTCTGCCACCCCTCCTCCTTTTCTAACTCCTTGTTGCCTTCTCTTGTGATGTTCTTTTTGCTCTCTTCCATCCACCTCCTTCTCTAACTCCCTTTTGTCTTCTCCGGTGCTGATCTGCTGTTCTCTTTCACCCGTCTCCTTCTCTAACTCTGTTCTTTTCTCCTGTGCTGATCTGCTGTTCTCTTCCACCGCCTCCTTCTTTAACTCCATGTTCTCTTCTGCTGTGCTGTTATGCTGCTCTCTTCCACCCACCTCCTTCTCTAACTCCCTGTTCACTTCTCTTCTCCAGAGCTGATCTGCTGCTCTCTTCAACTCGCCTCCTTCTCTACCTCCCTATTCTCTTCTCCCATGCTGTTCTGCTGCTCTCTTTCACCCCCACCTCCTTCTTTAACTCCCTGTTCTCTTCTCCTGTGCTAATCCGCTGCTCTCTTCCACCCACCTCCTTCTTTAACTCCCTGTTCTCTTCTGCTGTGCTGATCTGCTGCTCTCTTCCACCCACCTCCTTCTCTAACTCCCTGTTCTCTTCTTTTCTCCCTCTGCTGATCTGCTGCTCTCTTCCACCCGCCTCCTTCTTTAACTCTGTGTTCTCTTCTGCTGATCTGCTGCTCTTTTCCACCTTGCCTCCTTCTCTAACTCGCTGTCTCCTCTCCTGTGCTAATCTGCTGCTCTCTTCCACACCACCTCCTTCTTTAACTCCCTGTTCTCTTCTGCTGTGCTGATCTGCTTCTCTCTTCCAGCCGCCTCCTTCTTTAACTCCCTGTTCTCTTTTGCTGTGCTGATCTGCTGCTCTCTTCCACGCCTCCTCCTTCTTTAACTCCCTGTTCTCTTCTCCTGTGCTAATGTGTTGTTCTCTTCCAACCGCTTCCTTCCTTAACTCCCTGTTCTCTTCTCCTGTGCTGATCTGCTGCTCTCTTCCACCCCACCTCCTTCTTTACCTCCATGTTCTATTCACCTGTGCTGATCTGCTGCTCTCTTCCACCACGCCTCCTTCTTTAACTCTGTTTTTTTCTCCTGTACTGATATGCTGTTCCCTTCCACCACCTCTTTCTCTAACTCCCTATTCTCTTCTCCCATGCTGATCAGCTGTTCTCTTCCTCCCGCCTCATTCTCTAACTGTTCTCTTCTCCTGTTATGATCTTTCTGCTATCTTCCATCTGCCTCCTTCTCTAACTCCCTGTTCTCTTCTCCTGTGCTGATTTGCTGTTCTCTTTCACCCGCCTCCTTCTCTAACTCCGTTTTCTCTTCTCCTGTGCTGATCTGCTGTTCTCTTCCACCCGCTTCCTTCCTTAACTCCTTGTGCCCTTTTCCTGTGCTGATCTGCTGCTCTCTTCCACCCCACCTCCTTCTTTAACTCCATGTTCTCTTCACCAGTGCTGATCTGCTGCTCTCTTCCCTCCCGCCTCCTTCTTTAACTCTGTTCTTTTCTCCTGTGCTGATCTGCAGTTCACTTCCACCGCCTCCTTCTTTAACTCCCTGTTCTCTTCTCCTGTGCTGACCTGCTGCTCTCTTCCACCCCACCTCCTTCTTTAACTCCCTGTTCTCTTCGCTTCTCCTCTGCTGATCTGCTACTCTCTTCCACACGCCTCCTTCTTTAACTCCCTGCTCTGTTCTCCCCTGCTGATCTGCTGCTCTCTTCCACCCCCCCCCCCTCTCTAACTCCCTGTTCTCTTCTCCGGTGCTGATCTGCTCTTCTCTGCCACCCCTCCTCCTTTTCTAACTCCTTGTTGCCTTCTCTTGTGATGTTCTTTTTGCTCTCTTCCATCCACCTCCTTCTCTAACTCCCTTTTGTCTTCTCCGGTGCTGATCTGCTGTTCTCTTTCACCCGTCTCCTTCTCTAACTCTGTTCTTTTCTCCTGTGCTGATCTGCTGTTCTCTTCCACCCGCCTCCTTCTTTAACTCCCTGTTCTCTTCTCCTGTGCTGACCTGCTGCTCTCATCCACCCACCTCCTTCTTTAGCTCCCTGTTCTCTTCTCTCGTGCTGATCTGCTGTTCTCTTCCACCCCACCTCCTTCTCTACCTCCCTGTTCTCTTCACCTGTGCTGTTCTGCTGCTCTCTTCCACACTGCCTCCTTCTTTAACTCCCTGTTCTCTTCTGATGTGCTGATCTGCTGCTCTCTTCCACCCACCTCCTTCTCTAACTCCTTGTTCTCTTCTTTTCTCCCTCTGCTGATCTGCTGCTCTCTTCTACCCCACCTCCTTCTTTAACCCCCTGTTCTGCTGATCTGCTGCTCTCTTCCACCTCGCCTCCTTCTCTAACTCCCGGTTCCTTCTCCTGTGCTAATCTGCTTCTCTCTTCCACCTCACCTCCTTCTTTAACTCCCTGTTCTCTTCTGCTGTGCTGATCTGCTCCTCTCTTCCACCCACCTCCTTCTCTAACTCCCTGTTCTCTTCTCCTGTGCTGACCTGCTGCTCTCTTCCACCCCACCTCCTTCTTTAACTCCCTGTTCTCTTCGCTTCTCCTCTGCTGATCTGCTACTCTCTTCCACACGCCTCCTTCTTTAACTCCCTGCTCTGTTCTCCCCTGCTGATCTGCTGCTCTCTTCCACCCCCCCCCTCTCTAACTCCCTGTTCTCTTCTCCGGTGCTGATCTGCTCTTCTCTGCCACCCCTCCTCCTTTTCTAACTCCTTGTTGCCTTCTCTTGTGATGTTCTTTTTGCTCTCTTCCATCCACCTCCTTCTCTAACTCCCTTTTGTCTTCTCCGGTGCTGATCTGCTGTTCTCTTTCACCCGTCTCCTTCTCTAACTCTGTTCTCTTCTCCTGTGCCGATCTGCTGTTCTCTTGCACGCCTCCTATTTTTTAACTCCCTGTTCTCTTCTCCTGTGCTGATCTGCTGCTCTCTTCCACCCCACCTCCTTCTTTAACTCCCTGTTCTCTTCTCCTGTGATTATCTGCTGCTCTCTTCCACCCGCCTCCTTCTTTAACTCCATGTTCTCTTCTGCAGTGCTGTTATGCTGCTCTCTTCCACCCACCTCTTTCTCCAACTCCCTGTTCTCTTGTCTTCACCTGTGCTGATCTGCTGCTCTCTTCCACCCTGCCTCCTTCTTTAACTCTGTTTTTTTCTTCTCCTGTGCTGATATGCTGTTCCCTTCCACCACCTCTTTCTCTAACTCCCTGTTCTCTTCTCCCATGCTGATCTGCTGTTCTCTTTCACTCCGCCTCCATCTCTAACTCCCTTTTCTCTTCTCCTGTGCTGATCTGCTGTTCTCTTTCACCCGCCACCTTCTCTAACTCCCTCTTCTCTTCTCCTGTGCTAATATGCTGTTCTCTTCCACCCGTTTCCTTCCTTAACTCCCTGTTCCCTTCTCCTGTGCTGATCTGCTGCTCTCTTCCATCCCACCTCCTTCTTTAACTCCAAGTTCTCTTCACCTGTGCAGATCTGCTGCTCTCTTCCCTCCCGCCTCCTTCTTTAACTTTGTTCTTTTCTCCTGTGCTGATCTGCTGTTCTCTTCCACCCGCCTCCTTCTTTAACTCGCTGTTCTCTTCTCCTGTGCGGATTCGCTGTTCTCTTTCACCCTGCCTCCTTCTCTAACTCCCTGTTCTCTTCTCCTGTGCTAATATTTTGTTCTCTTCCAACCGCTTCCTTCCTTATCTCCCTGCTCTCTTCTCCTGTGCTGATCTGCTGCTCTCTTCCACCCCACCTCCATCTTTAACTACATGTTCTCTTCACCTGTGCTGATCTGCTGCTCTCTTCCACCACGCCTCCTTCTTTAACTCTGTTTTTTTCTCCTGTGCTGATATGCTGTTCCCTTCCACTACCTCATTCTCTAACTCCCTGTTCTCTTCTCCTGTTATGATCTTTCTGCTATCTTCCATCCGCCTCCTTCTCTAACTCCCTGTTCTCTTCTCCTGTGCTGATCTGCTGTTCTCTTTCACCCGCCTCCTTCTCTAACTCCGTTTCCTCTTCTCCTGTGCTGATCTGCTGTTCTCTTCCACCCGCTTCCTTCCTTAACTCCCTGTGCCCTTCTCCTGTGCTGATCGGCTGCTCTCTTCCACCCCACCTCCTTCTTTAACTCCATGTTCTCTTCACCAGTGCTGATCTGCTGCTCTCTTCCCTCCCGCCTCCTTCTTTAACTCTGTTCTTTTCTCCTGTGCTGATCTGCAGATCACTTCCACCCGCCTCCTTCTTTAACTCCCTGTTCTCTTCTCCTGTGCTGATCTGCTGCTCTCTTCCACACCACCTCCTTCTTTAACTCCCTGTTCTCTTCGCTTCTCCTGTGCTGATCTGCTACTCTCTTTCACACGCCTCCTTCTTTAACTCCCTGCTCTGTTCTCCCCTGCTGATCTGCTGCTCTCCTCTACCCGCCCCCTTCTCTAACTCCCTGTTCTCTTCTCCTGTGCTGATCTGCTCTTCTCTACCACCCCTCCTCATTTTCTAACTCCTTGTTGCCTTCTCCTGTGATGATCTTTTTGCTCTCTTCCATCCACCTCCTTCTCTAATTCCCTTTTGTCTTCTCCGGTGCTGATCTGCTGTACTCTTTCACCCGCCTCCTTCTCTAACTCCCTGTTCTCTTCTCGTGTACTGATCTGCTGCTCTCTTCCACCACGCCTCCTTCTTTAACTCTGTTTTTTTCTCCTGTGCTGATATGTTGTTCCCTTCCACCACCTCTTTCTCTAACTCCCTATTCTCGTCTCCCATGCTGATCTGCTGTTCTCTTCGTCCCGCCTCATTCTCTAACTCCCTGTTCTCTTCTCCTGTTATGATCTTTCTGCTATCTTCCATCCGCCTCCTTCTCTAACTCCCTGTTCTCTTCTCCTGTGCTGATCTGCTGTTCTCTTTCACCCGTCTCCTTCTCTAACTCCGTTTTCTCTTCTCCTGTGCTGATCTGCTGTTCTCTTCCACCCGCTTCCTTCCTTAACTCCCTGTGCCCTTCGTCTGTGCTGATCTGCTGCTCTCTTCCACCCCACCTCCTTCTTTACCTCCATGTTCTCTTCACCAATGCTGATCTGCTGCTCTCTTCCCTCCCGCCTCCTTCTTTAACTCTGTTCTTTTCTCCTGTGCTCATCTGCAGTGCACTTCCACCCGCCTCCTTCTTTAACTCCCTGTTCTCTTCTCCTGTGCTGATCTGCTGCTCTCTTCCACCCCACCTCCTGCTTTAACTCCCTGTTCTCTTCGCTTCTCCTGTGCTGATCTGCTACTCTCTTCCACACGCCTCCTTCTTTAACTCCCTGCTCTGTTCTCCCCTGCTGATCTGCTGCTCTCTTCCACCCGTCTCCTTGTCTAACTCTGTTCTTTTCTCCTGTGCTGATCTGCTGTTCTCTTCCACCCGCCTCCTTCTTTAACTCCCTGTTCTCTTCTCCTGTGCTGATTTGCTGTTCTCTTTCACCGTGCCTCCTTCTCTAACTCCCTGTTCTCTTCTCCTGTGCTAATATGTTGTTCTCTTCCAACCGCTTCCTTCCTTAACTACCTGTTCTCTTCTACTGTGCTGATCTGCTGCTATCTTCCACCCCACCTCCTTCTTTAACTCCATGTTCTCTTCATCTGTGCTGATCTGCTGCTCTCTTCCACCACGCCTCCTTCTTTAACTCTGTTTTTTCTCCTGTGCTGATATGCTGTTCCCTTCCACCACCTCCTTCTCTAACTCCCTATTCTATTCTCCCATGCTGATCTGCTGTTCTCTTCCTCCTGCCTCATTCTCTAACTCCCTGTTCTCTTCTCCTGTGATGATCTTTCTGCTATCTTCCATCCGCCACCTTCTCTAACTCCCTGTTCTCTTCTCTTCTCCTGTGCTGATCTGCTACTCTCTTCCACCCGCCTCCTTCTTTAACTCCCTGTTCTGTTCTCTCCTGCTGATCTGCTCTTCTCTACCACCCCTCCTCATTCTCTAACTCCTTGTTGCCTTCTCCTGTGATGATATTTTTGCTCTCTTCCATCCACTTCCTTCTCTAACTCCCTTTTGTTTTCTCCGGTGCTGATCTGCTGTTCTCTTTCACCCGCCTCCTTCTCTAACTCCCTGTTCTCTTCTCGTGTACTGATCTGCTGTTCTTTTCCACAGCCTGCTTCTGTAACTCCCTGTTCTCTTTTCCTGTGCTGACCTGCTGCTCTCATCCACCCACCTCCTTCTTTAACTCCCTGTTCTCTTCTCTCGTGCTGATCTGCTGTTCACTTCCACTCGCCTCCTTCTTTAACTCCCTGTTCTCTTCTCCTATGCTGATCTGCTGCTCTCTTCCACCCCACCTCCTTCGTTAACTCCCTGTTCTCTTCTCTTCTCCTGTGCTGATCTGCTACTCTCTTCCACCCGCCTCCTTCTTTAATTCCCTGTTCTGTTCTCCCCTGCTGATCTGCTGCTCTCTTCCACCCGCCCCCTTCTCTAACTCCCTGTTCTCTTCTCCTGTGCTGATCTGCTCTTCTCTACCACCCCTCCTCATTCTCTAACTCCTTGTTGCCTTCTCCTGTGTAGATCTTTTTGCTCTCTTCCGTCCACCTCCTTCTCTAACTCCCTTTTGTCTTCATCGGTGCTGATCTGCTGTTCTCTTTCACCCCGCCTCCTTCTCTAACACCCTGTTCTCTTCTCGTGTACTGATGTGCTGTTCTTTTCCACCGCCTGCTTCTGTAACTCCCGGTTCTCTTCTCCTGTGCCGATCTGCTGTTCTCTTCCACACCGCCTCCTTCTTTAACTCCCTGTTCTCTTCTCCTGTGCTGACCTGCTGCTCTCATCCACCAACCTCCTTCTTTAGCTCCCTGTTCTCTTCTCTCGTGCTGATCTGCTGTTCTCTTCCACCCCACCTCCTTCTCTACCTCCCTGTTCTCTTCTCCTGTGCTGTTCTGCTGCTCTCTTCCACACCGCCTCCTTCTTTAATGGGTGTAAAATCCGTTCCGCTCGCGGATTTCGCGGATTTTCGGTAAATTCGCAATCCGCGAACTCTCGCGAATTTGCCAAAAATCCGCAAATTCGCACGTGGCGGATTTCTTTGCTTGGTGATACAATACTGCGGCGCGCGGTGTTCACTTACCGTCATTCAGCGTTTGCCGAGTTATATTTCTCAATATTTTGCGAGTGCTGCGCCATTTTGGATCTTGCTGCGGGATCCAGCGGGAGTTTGGCGACCGCGATTACGTCATCGCGGCTTGCCACCTTGCACAGCGAGAGTTTGTCAACGCGAGTACGCCGTGATCACGTATCGCGGGAGTTCGCAATTGCGAACACGTAGATGCGGCGAGCAGCAACAATCTCGCACTTGCACTCGCATTCTGCACAAGAAATCCACCAGCAAGCAGCATAAACCTTCTGAAAATGATGATTTTTATCAGAATAACTCCTCAGGTTGACATTTGCCTGCACTTTTTTTTACAAGGAGTCCATTTGGGAGGGGGGGGGGGGGGGAGGAAGGAAGTGCCCCACAGTCTCCAACTTCCTGTTCCTGTCCAGCAGGCTCCTCCCAGTGCTTTCTTCATGTGCTGGTCACTTTCATTCGGATCTTGACCTGGAAGGATTACTTTTTGTGGATGCTGCTGGATATTTGGATTTGAGGCCTTTTTGACTTTCTTTGGATCGCTTTTGGATTAGAAATTTCACAAGTAAGTTTGTTTGGGGCATTACAGTTGCTGCAACTACAATTTTGGAATTTTCGATTTTTGGGTTGTTGTTGGGGCCTTTTGCCCAGGGGTAGTGAGTGGTGCATGGGCCTAGTCTTTCTGTGGGGTGTCTTGAATTTAAACATCATTGAGGGCATGGATGGCATGGGATTGTGGTGATTTTTGTGTGTTTTTCGATTTTTGGGCTGTTGTTGGGGCCTTTTGACCAGGGCTAGTGAGTGGTGCATGGGCCTAGTCTTTCTTTGGGGTGTCTTGAATTTAAACATCATTGAGGGCATGGATGGCATGGGATTGTGGTGATTTTTGTGTGTTTTTTCGATTTTTTGGGGTGTCCATGGGCCTGTCCATGTGGGTGGGGGCCATTTTGAGGACTGGTGCAGGCCGGGCCTGTCCATGTGGTGGGGGTCTAGGGGCCATTTTGAAGCCAGGCAGTGTGCTTTGTTGTGCCATAGGCCTGCACCCAGTCTGCCATGCTTTCATCCATTATGCCCAGGGGTACTCAGGGGTGCATGGGCCTAGTCTTTGTGTGGGGTGTCTTGAATTTGAACATGATTGAGGGCATGGATGGCATGGGATTGTGGTGATTTTTGTGTGTTTTTCGATTTTTGGGCTGTTGTTGGGGCCTTTTGAACAGGGCTAGTGAGTGGTGCATGGGCCTAGTCTTTCTGTGGGGTGTCTTGAATTTAAACATCATGGAGGGCATGGAGGGCATGGGATTGTGGTGATTTTTGTGTGTTTTTCGATTTTCGGGCTGTTGTTGGGGCCTTTTGACCAGGGCTAGTGAGTGGTGCATGGGCCTAGTCTTTCTGTGGGGTGTCTTGAATTTAAATATCATAGAGGGCATGGATGGCATGGGATTGTGCTGATTTTTCCGTGTTTTTCGATTTTTGGGCTGTTGTTGGGGCCTTTTGACCAGGGCTAGTGAGTGGTGCATGGGCCTAGTCTTTCTGTGGGGTGTCTGGAATTTAAACATCATGGAGGGCATGGATGGCATGGGATTGTGCTGATTGTTCTGTGTTTTTCGATTTTGTGGGGTGTTCATGGGGACTGGCCATGTGGGTGGGGGCCATTTTGAGTGCTGGTACAGGCAGGCCCTGGCCATGTGCTGCGAGGCAAGGGGCCATTTTGAATGCAGGCAGTGTTCTCAGGCCTGCCCCCATTTTGCCTAGCTTTCATCCATTATGCCCAGGGGTAGTGAGTGGTGCATGGGCCTAGTCTTTCTTTGGGGTGTCTTGAATTTAAACATCATGGAGGGCATGGATGGCATGGGATTGTGCTGATTTTCCATTTTTCCCAATTTTTGGGCTGTTGTTGGGGCCTTTTGACCAGAGCTAGTGAGTGGTGCATGGGCCTAGTCTTTCTGTGGGGTGTCTGGAATTTAAACATCATGGAGGGCATGGATGGCATGGGTTGTGCTGATTTTACTGTGTTTTTCGATTTTTGGGCTGTTGGGGCCTTTTGACCAGGGCTAGTGAGTGGTGCATGGGCCTAGTCTTTCTGTGGGTTGTCTTGAATTTAAATATCATGGAGGGCATGGATGGCATGGGATTGTGCTGATTTTTCTGTGTTTTTCGATTTTTGGGCTGTTTTTGGGGCCTTTTGACCAGGGCTACTGAGTGGTGCATGGGCCTAGTCTGTCTGTGGGGTGTCTTGAATTTAAACATCATTGAGGGCATGGATGGCATGGGATTGTGGTGATTTTTGTGTGTTTTTACGCATTTTTGTGGTGTTCATGGGCCTGTCCATGTGGGTGGGGGCCATTTTGAGGACTGGTGCAGGCCGGGCCTGTCCATGTGGTGGGGGTCTAGGGGCCATTTTGAAGCCAGGCAGTGTGCTTTGTTGTGCCATAGGCCTGCACCTAGTCTGCCATGCTTTCATCCATTATGCCCAGGGGTACTCAGGGGTGCATGGGCCTTGTCTTTCTGTGGGGTGTCTTGAATTTAAACAACATGGAGGGCATGGATGGAATGGGATTGTGCTGATTTTTCTGTGTTTTTCGATTTTTTGGGGTGTTCATGGGGACAGGCCATGTGGGTGGGGGCCATTTTGAGTGCTGGTACAGGCAGGCCCTGGCCATGTGCTGGGAGGCAAGGGGCCATTTTGAATGCAGGCAGTGTTCTCAGGCCTGCACCCATTTTGCCTAGCTTTCATCCATTATGCCCAGGGGTAGTGAGTGGTGCACGGGCCTAGTCTTTCTGTGGGGTGTCTTGAATTTGAACATGATTGAGGGCATGGATGGCATGGGATTGTGCTGAGTTTTGTGTGTTTTTTGATTTTTGGGCTGTTGTTGGGGCCTTTTGACCAAGGCTAGTGAGTGGTGCATGGGCCTAGTCTTTCTGTTGGGTGTCTTGAATTTAAACATCATGGAGGGCATGGATGGCATGGGAGTGTGCTGATTTTTCTGTGTTTTTCGATTTTTGGGCTGTTGTTGGGGCCGTTTGACCCGGGCTAGTGAGTGGTGCATGGGCCTAGTCTTTCTGTGGGGTGTCTTGAATTTAAACATCATGTAGGGCATGGATGGCATGGGATTGTGCTGATTTTTCTGTGTTTTTCTATTTTTGGGCTGTTGTTGGGGCCTTTTGACCAGGGCTAGTGAGTGGTGCATGGGCCTAGTCTTTCTGTGGGGTGTCTTGAATTTAAACATCATTGAGGGCATGGATGGCATGGGATTGTGGTGATTTTTGTGTGTTTTTTCGATTTTTTGGGGTGTTCATGGGCCTGTCCATGTGGGTGGGGGCCATTTTGAGGACTGGTGCAGGCCGAGCCTGTCCATGTGGTGGGGGTCTAGGGGCCATTTTGAAGCCAGGCAGTGTGCTTTGTTGTGCCATAGGCCTGCACCCAGTCTGCCATGCTTTCATCCATTATGCCCAGGGGTACTCAGGGGTGCATGGGCCTAGTCTTTCTGTGGGGTGTCTTGAATTTAAACATCATGGAGGGCATGGATGGCATGGGATTGTGCTGATTTCTCTGTGTTTTTCGATTTTTGGGGTATTCATGGGGACAGGCCATGTGGGTGGGGGCCATTTTGAGTGCTGGTACAGGCAGGCCCTGGCCATGTGCTGGGAGGCAATGGGCCATTTTGAATGCAGGCAGTGTTCTCAGGCCTGCACCCATTTTGCCTAGCTTTCATCCATTATGCCCAGGGGTAGTGAGTGGTGCATGGGCCTAGTCTTTCTGTGGGGTGTCTTGAATTTAAACATCATTGAGGGATTGGATGGCATGGGATTGTGCTGGTTTTTATGTGGTTTTCGAGTGTTTGGGGTGTATAACTGAACTGATGTTCCTCTGTCTTCCATTGCTATTAGGTGCACAAGACTCAAGAGAACCACCAGTGCCAGGAAGAGGTCCTGCAGCGGTGTGTGTGTGCAGCATAACGTCACGCGACGTCACGTCTGGCCACAGACAACTCTGCAACTCGTGCAACTGCGGCCTGCTGTTCTGACCTCTGAAGAAGATGGCCCCAAAAAAAGTTCCCCGTAGCTCCTCTAGCAAGAAAGTTGCCAGTAAGGAGCAGAAGAAGCAAGTTACCAAGGAGACTGGTGTGCCGCCCGCCACATTTTTTGGAAATAAAAAAAAAGTACGCCTGCAGCAGCAGCGGGATCTGCTGGGGACCAAGCTGGGAGCAGCACCCCCGCTTCATTGGGCTCAGTGCCACCACCTTCCCCGTAGCTCCTCTAGCAAGAAAGGTGCCAGTAAGGAGCAGAAGAAGCAAGTTACCAAGGAGACTGGTGTGCCGCCCGCCACATTTTTTGGAAATAAAAAAAAGTACGCCTGCAGCAGCAGCGGGATCTGCTGGGGACCACGCTGGGAGCAGCACCCCCGCTTCATTGGGCTCAGTGCCACCCCCACCACGCCAACTTAAGTCCAAGCCCTTGAGTGCTGCAGAGGCACTTAGTCTGGATCATCTCCTTCCTCGACGGAAGAACACAGCGAGTCCGCCTACCACCGTACAAGTCAGAGGCCTCCGAAGTCATCTGCGGCGTCCCCCAAGGATCATCCCTGAGCCCAACCCTCTTCAACGTCTACATGAGCCCCCTCGCGGCCATCGTACGCAAACACCACCTCAGCATCATCTCCTACGCCGACGACACCCAGCTGATCCTCTCCCTGACCAACGACCCCGCCGCCGCCAGAGCCAACCTGCACGAAGGGATGAGAGAGGTAGCCGAGTGGATGACGACCAGCCGCCTGAAACTGAACTCGGACAAGACGGAGGTCCTCATCCTGGGCTCCTCACCCTCCGCCTGGGACGACTCCTGGTGGCCTCCCGCCCTGGGCACCGCACCCAAACCGACAGACCATGCACGAAACCTGGGCTTCATCCTGGACTCCTCCCTCTCCATGACCAGGCAAGTCAAGAGCGTCTCCTCGGCGTGCTTCAACATCCTACGCATGCTACGAAAGATCTTCTGGTGGATCCCCACCGAGACCAGGAAGACCGTCACCCAGGCCCTCGTCACCAGCCGACTGGACTACGGCAACGCCCTCTACGCCGGGACCACCGCCAAGCTCCAGAAGAGACTCCAGCGGATCCAAAACGCCTCAGCCAGACTCATCCTCGACATCCCACGATCCAGCCACATCTCCGGACATCTGAGAGACCTTCACTGGCTCCCTATCAACAAGAGAATCACCTTCCGCCTCCTCACCCACGCACACAAAGCCCTACACGACCAAGGCCCGAGCTACCTCAACAGCCGAGTCAACTTCTACGCTCCCAAACGCCACCTCCGATCAGCCAACCACGCCCTCGCCGCCGTCCCCCGCATCCGAAGAGCGACTACAGGAGGAAGGTCCTTCTCCTACCTGGCCGCCAAGACCTGGAACTCCCTCCCGTCCGACCTGCGCCTGACCCAAGACCACCTCTCCTTCAGGAAGAAGCTGAAGACCTGGCTGTTCGAGCAGTAGCGGCACCCCCCCCCCCCAAGGCCTTGAGACCCTACGGGTATGTAGCGCGCTTTACAAGTGTCACTGATTGATTGATTGATTGATTGAGTCTAGTTGTTCGATCACCATCGACCAGTGATGTTGGCTCATCGCAAGAAAGTAGCAGCAATGTCCCTCAATCAACACAGGTTGTTGTAACTCATCTGACGAGTGTTGAACAACCTCAGCCGCAACAACAACCACATGTGCAAGTACAAGCCCAAGTACATGTGGAAGGAGAGGCAGCACAAGGAGATGCGCAAGCTGAGGTGCATGGAGGGGCACAAGTGCCCACAATAGTTGTTCCTCCCGAAGTAGGGGCACATCAGGAAATCGACAATCAAGCCAAGGTATCATTTGAGGAAGCCACTCCTCCTGATGATCATTCATTGTCTTCCACATCCCTAGCAAGGAAAAGATCAAGGGTGGTGTCTACATCTTCTTCAAGCCCACCTCCTTCTGATGATATGGATCAGACTTGGGAACCACCACTGCCGTCTGAGAGTGAGGCACACCATGATCTGACAAAGGTAGCTAAGTGTAAAAGGAAGGTCGTCGAAACTCTCATAGTTATAGAGTGTGATGACGCTCAACAAGAAGTGGCGTATACACCTGCTGATGAAGACTCTCACGACGACGACGCAGTCATCATAGGCTTGACTCCAGCCTCAGCGGGCATGCAGTAAACAGACATTTTGACCCTAGCCCGAAAAGCTGCTGAGCGTGATGATGTTGTCGACGAGGAGGCAATGGGAACACCAGAATCATTGGAGTTAACTAGTACACCACCACCTACCGCTTCCATATTTCTTCCTCGCCAGAAGGGACCTCCATCCACCTCGACCTCAACTAGTGGTTGTGAAAGTGCACAACGTAGTAAAGTTCGGCAATACACATCCTCTTCACCTGGCATTAGCAGCATGACCACCACCAGTATCGCCTCCTCCGGCCCCCACAGACATTTCAAGTCCGCAGTTTGGGACTTCTTTAGTGTTTGCCCCAAAAAGTAAAACATAGCCATTTGTAGCATTTTTAAGCTTGCAGTTAGTCGTGGTAAGCTTGGTACCAACTATGGTACCGGAGGCCAGAGTGGTCATCTTGAGAGACAGCACACTGGCATGCGCACCTAAAGGAGATCAAGGAAGCCCGAATTGGAAGTCAACAAACTGTATCCGTTGATGTTTCATCTGATGATGACGAGGAGTAAGATGCGTCAAACATTTCTACACCTACACCCAGTACCCCTGTCAGCAGCACACCCCCTGTGAGCCACACTAAGAGTGTGGGAGAGAGTGAGACACCAATGTGAAAAATTTCATCAGCGAGCATAACTGGGTCGAAGAAGTCATCATCATCATCCCGTAAAATGGTCCAGGCCAACATTAGAACCATGTTGTTTTCAGAAGCGCCATATGAACGCAACCACCCACTGACGCGTCTGTATAACACTAAGCTGGCTAAAATGCTAGCTCTGGACCTTCTCCCTTTTTCTTTTGTAGAAGGGGTTGGTTTTCTAGAATTAGTGGCAGCGCTCTGCCCTAAATGGAAGGTTCCTAGCCGGTTCTATTTTGCCAGAGTTGCGGTTCCAGCACTACATGAAGATGTGCTGGAGGTGATTGGGGCAGCTTTGCAGAAGAGTGCTGTTCACACTATACATCTGACAACAGACATGTGGACCAGTGGCGCAGGCACTGATTACATGTGCATCACTGCACACTGGGTCTTTTTTTCAGGGGTTAAAGCAAAGCTAAACGCAAGTGTTGACCCGGACCAAGTTTTTAAAGCTGCTCGGAAATATGCAACACTAGCCATGTTTGGCTTGGAGAAACGTCATACAGCATAAAACATTTTGAATGAGTTTAACACAAAGGTCTTTCACTGGCTGTCCCCAAAAAAACTCCAGATTGGTTATGTTTCCACGGATAATGGCGTCAATGTAGTTAAGGCCATAGATCTGGGTAACTATTTCAGAGTGCCGTGTTTGGCGCACTGTATAAACCTGGTTGTTAAAAAATTCTTGAGTGAAGACAGTCCAGCGTGTGAGTTAGTGGCCACCTGCCGAAGAATGTGCAACCATTTCAGCCATTCTTTTAAGGCCCAGAAGCATCTGAGGGGCCTGCTACATGAACGTCGAATGCCAGTGAAAGCACTCATCCAGGAGGTGCCAACACGTTGGAACTCAACCTTCTACATGCTTGAGCGTCTGTATGAGCAGTTTACGGTACTCAATCAGTATTTCTTAACACTGGGTACAGCTCAGAAGGACCTGAGGCTAGATGCGGCGCAATGGAAGCTAGTTAAAAGCCTGACAGACATGCTTCGTCCTTTTGAGGTCTTCACGCGTGCAGTCAGCAGGGAGGACTGTAATTTGGGAAAAGCTATCCCATTGTTGAGCATGCTGGAGCACCAACTGAAGGCGGTGTCTTCTATGTTTCAAAAAGATGAAGAAAAGCAAGACGCTTTTGTTTTGGCGGAGAAATTATTAGAGCGCCTACTTGGCGATGAACGTCTTCAAATGATCCACTCAGAACAGCATTAAAATTTGTGCTACTATTCTGGATCCACTCTACAAAAAGGCGCTGGCAGGCAGAGCATTCTTTCCTTTTGGTGATGAAGATGTTACAAAGTACAAACGTTGGCTAGCCTTGTCAGCCGTGAGTTTTGAAAGAGAACAGCAGAAAATTGAAGGAAAAGGCAGTACATCAGCATCAGCAGACCAACCCCAGTCAAAGGAATCCACTTCTGCACCTGTGGCAGAAGTGACCTCTCAGCCGTTAAAGACACCGGCAACCGGATCATCTGCACCAGACACAACAGTAACATTGGGTGAAGAAGAGGATTGGCTAACTCAGCTTGGGTTTGGTTCTCAAAAGGTCCCAGCAAAAAGTAAGCAAAGTGGAGGAACCGTGGAGAACCTTCAGTCGATGGTGCAGGACTATCTGAATGACTCAACAGAGGTCTATGTTAATGCTGACCCATTGGCGTATTGGCATGGGAAAAAAGAATTGTGGGCACAGATCTCCAACCTGGCTATAAACTACTTGTCTTGCCCACTCGCAAGTGTGTCTTCTGAACGTGTTTTCAGTGCTGCTGGTGGCATTGTAACTTGCAAACGGACCCGCCTCTCGCCCAAAAATGTGGAGAGGTGAACAATGATCAAGATGAATCAGCACCTCATACCACCAGATTACAAAGTACGAGAATACACGCCGGAAGAAGACGAGGAGGACAGCAACTTAGATGAGGGAATTTCTTCTCTGTTAGGTGACACTGACCTACTCCTGCCTGAATTCGCAGAGTATGAGGATGAACTCTTATTCCCTGACACCGAGCCCTGAAAATGAGCCAATGAATCAATAACTTTCTTTTTCGTCCTTATTCACTTTTATTCCTGTGTGTCTGTCTTTCTTTGTTTTGCACAGTTAATATAATTAAAACTTTAATCACCTAATCAAAAAAACAAGCCCATCAGCAGAACTGTCTTCACTTATTTGCTTATTGATTTGAAGGTGCCGCAGTCTGCATTCCTCAGGTTCACAAGTTCACAAGAACATGCTCCTCTATCCTCCTCCTCCAGACTCCTATTTCCCTCAAAGCAGAGGGCTGGATTACGCTCAATGAAGAAAGACTCTGCACTTGTGGGGGTGTTCTATTTCTTTGCGGGTGAGCTGGTGGGTCTTGTGGCATTGCTGGGAAGGTCTAATACCGGATAAAACTGGTTTTGACCAAATCAGACTTGAAAAAGTTTTTGACTTTTTGCTCACTATCATGTTTTCCGGGGCCTGTTTGGGGGGCTTCCTGGTGTTTGTGGGTGGGTTTCGGGGTCTGGGAGCAATGCTGGGTATGGATAATTTTGATTGCAAGAGGTTTGAAGCAAATCCATGGTGGCAGAGGGGAGTTAGGGCCTAGCTGCAGAGCGCGCGCGGAGTGATTTTGGAAATTGCCATGAAAATGACTAAGTCTCCATTTTTGTACTTTTGCTTTTTGGCTGTTTGGGGGTCTTCTACTTGTTTTCGCCTGGGTTGACGGCTCTGGGGCCATTGCTGGGAAGCTCTAATACCAGATAAAAGTGTTTTGGACCAAATCGGAGGCAAACATTTTTTTGCGTTTTTGCTGACTTTCTTGTTTTTGAGGTGCTCTTTGGGGGGGTTCCGGGTGTTTGAGGGTGGGTTTTGGGGTCTGGGAGCACTGCTGGCACAGTCTAATTTTGATTGCATTTGCTTTTCAGGAAATCCATGGTGGAAAACGGGAGTTATGACCTAGCTGCACAGCGCGTTTGGACAGAAGGCCGAAAAATATTGTAAGTATGAGATTTTCCTTTTTGGATGTTTGGGGGTGTTGTGCTTTTTTGCGGGTGGGTTGGCGGGTCTCTTGGGGCATTGCTGGGAAGGTCTAATACCGGATAGAAGTGGTTTGGACAAAATCCATGAGGAAAAAGTTTTTGCTATTTCTGACATTTCGCTCAATGTAGCGTTTTTGGGGACCTGTTTGGGGGGCTTCCTGGTATTTGTGGGTTGGTTTCGGGGTCTGGGAGCACTGCTGGGTATGAATACTTTTGATTGCAAGAGGTTTGAAGCAAATCCATGGTGGCAGAGGGGAGTTAGGGCCTAGCTGCAGAGCGCGCGCGGAGTGATTTTGGAAATTGCCATGAAAATGACCAAGTCCCCATTTTTGTACTTTTACTTTTTGGCTGTTTGGGGGTCTTCTACTTGTTTTCGCCTGGGTTGACGGCTCTGGGGCCATTGCTGGGAAGCTCTAATACCGGACAAAAGTCGTTTGGACCAAATCGGAGGCGAAATTCTTTTTGCGTTTTGCTGACTTGCTTGTCTTTGAGGTGCTCTTTGGGGGGGTTCCGGGTGTTTGTGGGTGGGTTTTGGGGTCTTGGAGCACTGCTGGCACAGTCTAATTTTGATTGCATTTGCTTTTCAGGAAATCCATGGTGGAAAACGGGAGTTATGACCTAGCTGCACAGCGCGTTTGGACAGAAGGCCGAAAAATATTGTAAGTATGAGATTTTCCTTTGTGGCTGTTTGGGGGTGTTGTGCTTTTTTGCGGGTGGGCTGGCGGGTCTTGGGGCATTGCTTTGAAGGTCTAATACTGGATAAAACTGGTTTGGAGAAAATCAATGCGGAAAAGCCTTTTGGCACTTTTTGTAACTTAGGCTTCGTTAGGGTTAGCCCTAGCAGCAGGATTGCATGTGTTTCGGGGTGTTCTAGATTTTTGCAACTGAGTTCTGGGGTCTTAGAGCACTCGTGGGAATGTGTAATTTTGGTTGCAAGTGATTTGAAGAAAATCCATGGTGGGAAAGGGGGGATTTGGCATAGTTAAAGAAAGCGTTTGCCACTATTCTTAACTTAGGGCTCGTTAGGGTTAGCAGTATTTGTATTGCATGTGTTTGGGTGGGGGGCTGTTTGTGGGGGGGGTTTGCGAGTCTTGAAGCGATGCTGGGTATGGATACTTTTGCTTGCTTGCAAGTGGTTTGAATACAATCCACGGTGGGTAAGGGGGGATTTGGGCCTACTTTTTCTTTCAAAGTACGTTTTGTCACCAGTTTTCTACTATGCCTCTTTTTTTGAGATCTGATTGGGGGTCTTCTACATTTTTGCGACTGGCTTTAGTAAGGGTCTGGGTGGGAGCACTGTTGGTAAGGTCTAATTTTGTTCTAAAACACAGTTTACAGTACACCTAGCTTGAGGGGAAAGATCCGCTAAATTAATTTGCCCATACTTATTTATCCTTCAAAAGGAGAGTCAGACAGAGTACGCACTTTCAAAAATATTGTACTGTCTATTAGGAAACTCAAAGTGTGACTTTTTGCACTACACAGTGTACATACCTTATATTTATTTGTCAGTGGTGTTCTAATATCACTTCCTGTTTTTCCATCAATAATTACAGGCCGGGTTTCAGTCTGTGCAATGGGAAAAAAAGGATGAAGTCAGGCTTCACATTAGCGAGCCGCAATTCAGCATCCGCCAGGCAGGCAGTGGAGAGGGTGTCTTCTGGTCACCAACATTGATGGACGAAGCGTCAGCTGGAATGGAGGAGTGCCGCTAATAAGAGGAATGGTTTGATGCGTGCAACTTACTTACCAAATTCAACAGGACAACTACAACAACATACAGATACAGTATCCGTTCTTTTCTAATTATTTTTTAAGTAATGTTATTGCTGTGAGCTTCTATGAGTGTGACTCTGCATTTCTTGGATCTCTCTCTGCTTCTAAATTGATTCCTACAGCCATTCTATAGGTTTTACTTCGGCTGTTTTTTAAACCTAATTTAATGTAAGAAGTGTTTCTCTGAGTGCAGAGATAGGCAAGTGAAAACGCTGCAGCCCTGTACTGTCGCATTCTGTCATTCACAGTTGTCGAAAGTACTTCTTACTTTTCAGTAACCATGCATGTAGTAGTGCATGCACTTCCTTTATGTCACTTAAAAGATTTATGGTTAGCTTTGTACCCAAAGATTTCTTTATCTTCAATTATTGTTTGTCCATGCTGTGCTTTTTTTTTCTTCTCTCAAAAAAACTTTCCCAAAATCCCCCATTCACATCCATTTTACAAACCCTAACCCTCTTCCCCTGGGCTGTGTGGTTTTGATTGATGTGTGACTAAATGACAGCAATAATTCCACACACTTGCTGGGGAGGATAAGGTCATAGCAACAGGCTGGTGAAGGAATCTGAGGATATATTCTATACTTGCTCAGCTTCACACTCAGTCACTATTAGCAAATTAAAGCAGATTTTCATGTGCGCCATGCCGCCATCAACTTGATAGGTCATCAAGAGCATCCTCCTCCTAGAAGTGGCAAATTATTACGCTGCTGTGTCCTTCACCTTCAGTACTATTTCTTGTAGTAGTAGCCAATGTCAAAGAAATTCAACGCAAGTACTAGTTATACTTGCAATACTTTACCATTTGTTAGGCTACATTGTGGCACTGTTCTAGTATACTGTCACCTGCTATATTCTCTATTGTACCGTTCTAATGCTACGGTAAGGACAAACAAGGTTTCATTTTCTTTTTTTTCAGATGCTGCAACTGCCACGGTGTAACACCACTAGTACCAACGCAATGATGACATTTCATCCGCCCAGGATTGCCAACCTTAATCGCCATTTGCCGTGCAGCCAGCCCTGTGCCTAGCCCTATTTTCAAACACAAATTACAGGTAAGATAAGCGTTTGGGAGGAGGAAGTATAATGGAGTATTAGGAGAGACGAGAGACTGACGCTAGTACTAGTAAAGTCCTAGGACTATTGAATTCACTTACTCTGTGAGAGGCACTTAGTTTTGAAAACATTTGGGCAATTAATTACACAACTTGAATCAAGATGCCACTTAAATGTCACCAAAACAAAGTTACTGTTAAACCCCCACCCACCAGCCTCAAAAGCAGTAAAAAAAACACGTATGCTAAGATAAAGTTTAAAGTATATTTATATCCCTGACAAAAATAATCTCCCACAAGACCCAACCCACCCCCACTCCCTAACCCCAACAAATGTCCGTGAAAAGTCCAAAAAAGTGAAAAAACCCAACTCCCAATTCCCACCCCCCAGAAGTCTTTAAAAAAGGGGCAAGGGACAGTCTCCTCCTACTGCTGGCTGCTGCTGTTTAATTTCCGGGCCAGGTCGGAATGCTCCTTGCGGAGGGTCTCGAAGAGGGTTTTCGTGTTGAGCAGCTCCTGCTCGAGGTAGGAAACCCTCAGGGAAAGGCGGTGCATGCGTTTCTTGCAACTGCTGTGGGGGGCAGCTGATTTCTTTGCTCGGCAGTGGTGGGTGGCTGTGGTACCCCGGCTCCGTACCGCTGGAGACCTGCGCCGTCTGGGTGACCCAGGGAGCGCGGAGGAGGATGCAGCTGTCCCGGTAGATGTTGTGGTAGACTGCGTGTCCCCCTCCTCCTGGGCCACCAGCCGGCGATATTCAGCGACAGTGGCCTCCAGCCTCCGTTGCCGGGCCCGTCTAGCCAGCTCCTTCCGGGTTGGTTTGGAAGGAGCATCTATATGAAGAAAGAAAGACATAGTCTGTAACCAATGCTCTTTAAGATTAACAAAAAATGATTCAGCAGAAAGTTGTGTCACAGTAGAACTAGCAACTTGCAAGTGCAGTACATAACTATTGTGGCCAGTATCTATCTAACCTCCCACTTCTTCACCCTTGCTCTAACATTAGTGGGAGTTTAAGGAATCAATTCTACGAGCACTATGGACTCACTCCATTAGAGTCGACTATGACAGTACACCAGTCTTATTCTTCTTCTTCTCTCTTGTTTAGCAAAATTGGTACAGTAACTTCTGCAAGCCGGCATAATGCCAGCGCAGTCAACTTGCACCCGAGGAAAACAGACGCCCGCCATGATGAGTGAGACAGACTTGCGTTACTGTACCAGTCCAGTACATGCAGGTTGTGATGCTCTTACTTTTCTATTACGGGTGGCACTGAGAATACTCTGTTACAAGGGCTACTGCTTAATTAATTTAACTTTCACCCTACAGTGCCAATGAATACTAGAAAAGGAAAATGAAGAAGATAAATAATCTGATTGTCTATCACTGCACATGGTATGTATTTACTTACATATGGGATGACTTTAGGTGCTTTGCTTTTTATTGAGTGAACAGTGATACATCCACACATGAATGACCGAGTTCTACTAAACTTATTAATAGAGGTAGTGAGTGGCCATCGTAATAGCCGTATATATGCTGTGCTTGTAATACAAACTACTGCTACTATTCATGGTAGTATTCGGACAAAATTACAACTTCTTTTCCTTGCCTTTCCTACACTGGGACGGACGTTCGGGTGCGGTGTTACATGCTCTTCAAAGTAACACTTAGTTCATCCAGTGACCGTCTACTCTCTCTAGATACACATATGCTATCTAAGAGTCAGATAGTACCATGATCCAGGCATCCATCCATTCAAACTATGGGGCAGATTAGGATTGCGGATTTCCCGCATCCTCCGGGCCGGCGGAATCCACCGCCGGCCCGGAGGATGCGGGAAATCCGCAGCGGACTGAAAAAGACACCCGCCTGATTAGGATGGCTGGGGGATCGTTTTTCAGTCCGCAGCTTTTCCACCGCGGTCGCCTCCCGTCCGCGGCGGAAAAGCACTAACTTGGCTGGCGGTGTCTATCAGACACCGGCAGCCATATTAGAATGTCTGGAGGAACACATGCCTTTACACGGTGGCATTTCCGACGTGCAAAGGCATACGGATTTTGGTTTGGTGGCCCGTTGCGGGCCCCCAAAGGTGAAGGGGGGGTGGGGGATGCACATGGGGGGTACCTATGGTACCCCCCTGCATTTGCCTGCACAAAGCGACAGGCACCGCGCGGTGCCTGCCTCTTTGTGCATGCAAATGCACAACTTACATTTTTATCATTGCGGCGGGTGCTGCTTCAAGCAGCACCCGCCGCAATGATAAAAATACAGGATGTGTTACCACGGAGGGAACGCCACTGCCCCTGCGGATGGTCCCTCCTACTCTATGGTAGCGGACGGACTCAGGTCCGTCCGCCATCATAATAGGCCCCTAAATGTCAATCATTCTTCTTCATGTCTCTCATCTGGACAAACCTTATGTTTTCTCACGGGGAGCAGCACACTATGCAGTCTGCAATTTCAATAAGTAAGGAATATAAGAGCTAACCACTGCCCGCCACTACCGTGGCAACCGGCACAGCAGTTTGGTCCGGCACTTGCTCCGCCTCCTCCCCAGAGCTTCCCTCCACCTCCGCGCTGGGCCCAGCACCAGATGTCCCACCTACAAAGTACATTTAAGAATGTTAGATGTCATAGACATACACCACTCACTAGTATCTTGTCTAGGAATGAAGAAATGTGAATACAGAAACCAATCTACTAATTTGTGACTGTCTACTCTAAAGTAAAAATGTCCCTTTTTCCAGGGAAGGGTGTTGTCTTGCAGCATTATTTGGCACAACTGATGAATGCTTGCTTTTTAACACGCACCATTTTCCTCATAACAGACAGAAGCTTCACTTCTAATAACAAATCATTAGGACGAAGGGACCAATGATTCAGCACCAAAAAGAAAAATGAAAGTTCAAACCAGGTGAGGGCTCGGCTCGCCCACAATAAATGTGTGAAATAAAAAATGAGTATAAGCACTTTTCCATTTTTAATCAATCGTTTATGTTTTACGACAAGCTTGATTTTAATAAATATTTTTACTTTTTATAAAGCTTTAAAACTTAAATAGACTCTGTGGTTTTTGGTCATGAGTGAATGAGCAAAAGGTTTTGCAATTTGCAAGCATGAGTCCGTGCCTCTGACACTTCTGGACTCTGACTCCGTACTCTTGTCCTGCGTTGGATAATCATCATTGGGGATCAATCATCGATGAATTCGGGAGCTAAATTACTCTGCCGCACTATCTAGTCAGTAAGGAGATTGGGGGTTCTTCAAAGTCTGATATCACTGAGGTATGTGGAAAGTCTACCTGCGCCTATTATAATTGATAAACAATGCACTATTTAGTGTCCATAGTTCTGTTTGTGAAGATTTGTCCCTGCAACAGTAGTAGAATGGATTGTCCTCCTATCCAAACCAAGAGTAAAGTAGTATCTTATTCTTTCTTGGTGGTCATTCACCTTTTTATTGTTGGCAATTGTCAAAGCATAAACATTTAGAAGACTTGAAAAGACATTATGGACAATCCCAGAGGACTGCACTCAGTACATAGAGCTATTGCTGAATACAATGGAATTGCCAAATGTGCAATCTTAGTTAGCTACACAGACAGACTAATAAGAATAATCTAGTAATACCACAGGGAGTCATAGTCGAGGCAGGATAAGAATTTAGATACAGTCTACAAGAAGATCAAAGACGATTTAGAAAAAATTGAATGAGGAACGCTAGGAAAAAATAGGTACTCTATATTAAAATTAAAACTTACCGGAATCAGCAAAGGAGCCCTCGCCTGACCGATCCTGTTCAGCAGCAGTAGCAGCCTCCTCCAATGCCCTCTTGCCCCTGGGGGGAGCTGATGTACAACATGAAAGAAGGAAAGACCAGAAAACATGGATGATATTTGTCAACCAAATCAAACATTTCAAAAGAACAATAACAAAATATTTTGGCGAAATAACAAATAGACAACTATTCCACGGGATATATTGACCTATCTCATGTGGTCTACTACGTTATTAGTATTGCTTGATTTGCGGACCGTCGACTTGGAAAGTTCTTGTCAGGTTTGCACTCCGCAGGATCCGCATGCAGAAGAAATGCTCCACTTCTGGACCCACCAAACACCCTGATTGTATATCACAGGGTGTTTAGGTGATACGGTGAGAGAAAAACCCCAAAAGGGGAAAAAACCCAAAAGAAAAGATAGAAGGAAGGGTCAGCGGGGGAATAGAAGCTGTAGTGATATACGTGTTTGCCCCTTCACACAGCAATGTCTTCTTTTGTCCCTCCTGCCACTACACAAAGTAATCCTGCTAACTCTCAATGTGAACACTCCAAAGGAAAATGAAAGGCTTCAATAAGCATTTCCCAGGAAGAAAGGAGTAATGAAGTACTGTAATGAACTGTACACGAGCAGCAAACTCCTCTGCTAAATGAGACGTAAATAAGTCACAAAAATCTCTAGTTTCAAGAACAAACTAAACACGGCATGTTGTAGTTAACAGCACTACTAACATCCGCTTTAGCATTTGTAATCCACAACAAGAAAAGGTAATGTCCGGTTACACTTTATTTCGTGCCGGCATTGCGGAGGACTCCCCCCTGCAATCCGTCACTGGATGAATCACTCGCCACCCCCATGCGTAGATCCCTAGCACAGGTACACGAACCACTGTGGCAGTTTCCACCACGAAATATTTGAAAATCCCTCGCAGCCGCGAGGTTCAGTAAAGACTCGAGCAGGAAATATGATTCCTTCCGAATGCCATTTAAACAATCAAACATGCGCTGAAGCACAAATCACTTTACCCGTCCGTTCATCCTTCTGTGGGCAAAGGAACCTCAGCGTTCTCTGGATACCAGGCATACAGGAAACACTGGATTTTATCAGGACACGGACTCGAATACCGGGAACAAACAAACAAACAAAATCACGAGCACTGTTTCATGGTCCCGCCCGCTATATCCTGGTACCGCAAAGGAGCATGGGACCAGTAGTTCATAGCCCGTAAGTCATGGGAACTGTAGTTTAGGTAGGCGCGGCACTAAACTAGATCCTGACAGTTCTTATGTAACTCACTAAACAAACTACTAAAAAGGTTCGCCTATGACTGGCAGGCAGCAGTCCGCAGCACGCGAAGTGACAGACAAAGTCCATCGTGATTGCAGATCAGCGACAACACTAAAAAGTTTCCTACTACATTAACCAGTCATTAAAATACTCAAACTATCAATCCACCACCACTATTTCTTCTTATTGCCAGGTGTACAAAGGAAGGGCTGGACTTGAGTCTGTAGAGGCTGATTTAGAAGCCCCTTGCGGCTCTTTTAATCCATTGTTGCGTGACTTTTGTGACGCAGCGGCAGAACAAAAGAGGCGCCATGGTGCGGCGTATATTAACGTGACGCATATGGGAGATGCATCACGTTGTAAAGCCCTGCGCCATCAGGGGGCGTTCCGGCGCAAGGGAGGGCGTTCCTGCGCAGGAACGCATCCTAAAAGTGGCTGAGGGAAATCTACAAGATTTCAATCAGTCACTTTGAGGACAATGATGCGTGACTCAAACCCTGCGCCTGCTTGAAGCAGACGTACGGCTTGACGCAGCATTGGGGAGATAGGGCACCCCAGAGCATTGCTGGAGCTGCGCCATCGTTGCGACGCAACTCCAGCAATGCGCCGCCTTTACGGCACAGAGGCGTAACGCTTCGGTGACGTTTTGGGGCCATGGTGCGCCGCATTGTAAATACGGCGCACCATGGGTGGTGGTGGCGTGGCGCACAATTACTGGCGCATCCCTGCTACTTTGCAGGGATGCGCCGGTAATTAAAAATCTGACCCTTAGTGTCTAGCATTACGCAGTTCTTTAAACTACACTCATGCATAATTTCACAGGCCAATGAAATGAACACAAAATGGAAAACAAATAGGCATAGTAGCAGCGCTACTGAGAAGGAGAGCAGTGCACCTGAAATGCACAGAAGATTTTGAAATATAATTTACCTACAATGTAATCAGCAGCATTATTGCTCTTGGTAAAAAACAAAAATTTGCAAGATAATAACACACAGAGCAGGAGAAAACAGAGTAGTAAAGAAATAGCTACTAATACTCACCAAGCCCGGGGATCTCAAGGCCGAGCAGGTCGAGCAGATCGCGTTCCCGGTCCAGAAGATCCGTCCAACAGTGGGTAGCCTGGTTCTAGGTGCGCCGGATCCGAGAGTGTACATGGCCCGGCACACCTTCTTCCACCGCTTCCGGCGCTCCTGGATCCCGTACCCGCTAGCGATCCTGCCGCCTGCCATGATGGTCCTGGGGAGGCGGCGCTGAACATAAAAAACTAGTGCGGCCCCCTCCTCCGCGCTAAAGATCTCCCGGGCTGTGACCTGCTCCCCCCTCAAACGCCCGCACGGGAGCCGGGCACGGGGTGCGGGACCCTTCTCAGGATGCTTCCCGGCTCCCTTTACCATGGTCTGGGCAGAAAGGAAGCTAAATAATAAAGAAGAAATAGAATAGGGAAGAAGAAAAGAAAAGAGTTTAAAAAAGTAGTTTAAAATTAACCAAAAGTAGCAGTAAACACACAAATATAGAGCTAGAAAAATAGAGGGATAGATAATAAGTAAAATATATCAAAACAAAACTTCAAACAAGCAAAGGATGGCAGAGATTCAGAGAGGATACAGAAAGCATGCCCAGAACCATAGCAATGAATGAGAAACAAGATGGCCGTGCCCGTTCACGACCGCGTGGGTAAGTTCGTGCGAGATTTTCCTCGCGATCACATGCAAAATTGTACTAGCAAGCCGCACACTTTGCGAGATTACACATCGCGCCCGGAAACGGAAATACGTCATGCAAACAAGATGGTCGCGCCCGTGAACGACAGTCAGGGTAACTTTGCACCGTTGCGCTACAAGCGGCTCGCTAAAACGCACAAAACCTTGCGAACTAACACGCCGCAAAAAAACAAATCGCATATTCGCACGAATTCGCGGGTTCCGAATTCGATCTCGCGCAAGTTCTCGCCCCGCGAATCCCGCAAAATTGCAGAAAAACGAGTTTTGCAAAACTGAAAGCACTCAGCAGGTGCAAAAGTTCAAACTCATCATTAGTAACCATTTCCTGTACTGCTTCCTGAGGGGCCTCTCCAGAGTTCAGTTGCCTACTTGCAACTATTCTATGACCCTGCTCTGACCCTCACAGCAGGCTCATAGAATAGCTACAAGTAGGCCACAAAGGTCCTGGGAAAAAAAATTGCACTGCAACAGAAAGCAAATTACAGATAAGGAAGCAGGTGCCAGACTGGAATTTTAAAATAGTGACACATTAATAAATCAACCCCAAATTAATTCATGTCAGTTGAAGCAGGACAGGTGTGCTTGCTTTTCCCCCCATAAATTACAGTGATGAACCAGAGGGTGGCATTGATGTACCAGAGGGTGGCATGGGTGAAACAGAGGGTGGCAGTGGTGAAACAGAGGGTGCTGTGAACCTGTGATGATGAACCAGACGTAGAAACAACATAGTCGCGACCGTTGCGAGCCGACAAGTAAGTTCGCAATTGCGAACTGGTACAAAACCCTCGCGAACTGGCAGAAACCCTTGCGAACACAACAAAAAAAAATCCGAAAAATTTGCGAGAGTCCGCGAATTTTGCAGATTGCGAATTCGCAAATACGCAAATTCGCGAATGCCAGATTCGCAAAATTCGCCCATGCTTACTCCCTGTTCTCTTCTGCTGTGCTGATCTGCTGCTCTCTTCCACCCACCTCCTTCTCTAACTCCCTGTTCTCTTCTTTTCTCCCTCTGCTGATCTGCTGCTCTCTTCCACCCCGCCTCCATCTTTAACCCCCTGTTCTGTTCTGCTGATCTGCTGCTCTCTTCCACCTCGCCTCCTTCTCTAACTCCCGGTTCTCTTCTCCTGTGCTAATCTGCTTCTCTCTTCCACCCCACCTCCTTCTTTAACTCCCTGTTCTCTTTTGCTGTGCTGATCTGCTCCTCTCTTCCACCCACCTCCTTCTCTAACTCCCTGTTCTCTCTCCGGTGCTGATCTGCTGCTCTCTTCCACTCTGCCTCCTTCACTAATTCCCTGTTCTCTTCTCTTCTCCTGTGCTGATCTGCTGCTCTCTTGCACCCGCCTCCTTCTTTAACTCCCTGTTTTCTTCTCCTGTGCTAATCTGCTGTTCTCTTCCACCCGCCTCTTTCTCTAACTCCCTGTTCTCTTCTCCTGTGCCGATCTTCTGTTCTCTTCCACCCCTCCTATTTTGTAACTCCCTGTTCTCTTCTCCTGTGCTGATCTGCTGCTCTCTTCCACCCCACCTCCTTCTTTAACTCCATGTTCTCTTCTGCTGTGCTGTTATGCTGCTCTCTTCCACCCACCTCTTTCTCCAACTCCCTGTTCTTTTCTCTTCTCCTGAGCTGATCTGCTGCTCTCTTCCACCTGCCTTCTTCTCTAGCTCCCTAATCTCTTCTCTTCACATGTGCTGATCTGCTGCTCTCTTCCACCCTGCCTCCTTCTTTAACTCTGTTTTTTTCTTCTCCTGTGCTTATATGCTGTTCCCTTCCACCACCTCTTTCTCTAACTCCCTGTTCTCTTCTCCCATGCTGATGATCTTTCTGCTATCTTCCATCCGCCTCCTTCTCTAACTCCCTGTTCTCTTCTCCTGTGCTGGTCTGCTGTTCTCTTTCACTCCACCTCCATCTCTAACTCCCTCTTCTCTTCTCCTGTGCTAATATGCTGTTCTCTTCCACCCGTTTCCTTCCTTAACTCCCTGTTCCCTTCTCCTGTGCTGATCTGCTGCTCTCTTCCATCCCACCTCCTTCTTTAACTCCAAGTTCTCTTCACCTGTGCTGATCTGCTGTTCTCTTCCACCCGCCTCCTTCTTTAACTCTGTTCTTTTCTCCTGTGCTGATCTGCTGTTCTCTTCCACCCGCCTCCTTCTTTAACTTGATGTTCTCTTCTCCTGTGCTGATCTGCTGTTCTCTTTCACCCTACCTCCTTCTCTAACTCCCTGTTCTCTTCTCCTGTGCTAATTTTTTGTTCTCTTCCAACCGCTTCCTTCCTTAACTCCCTGCTCTCTTCTCCTGTGCTGATCTGCTGCTCTCTTCCACCACGCCTCCTTCTTTAACTCTGTTTTTTTCTCCTGTGCTGATATGCTGTTCCCTTCCACCACCTCTTTCTCTAACTCCCTATTCTCTTCTCCCATGCTGATCTGCTGTTCTCTTCCTCCCGCCTCATTCTCTAACTCCCTGTTCTCTTCTCCTGTTATGATCTTTCTGCTATCTGCCATCCGCCTCCTTCTCTAACTCCCTGTTCTCTTCTCCTGTGCTGATCTGCTGTTCTCTTTCACCCGCCTCCTTCTCTAACTCCGTTTTCTCTTCTCCTGTGCTGATCTGCTGTTCTTCTCCACCGCCTGCTTCTGTAACTCCCGGTTCTCTTCTCCTGTGCCAATCTGCTGTTCTCTTCCACACCGCCACCTTCTTTAACTCCCTGTTCTCTTCTCCTGTGCTGACCTGCTGCTCTCATCCACCCACCTCCTTCTTTAGCTCCCTGTTCTATTCTCTCGTGCTGATCTGCTGTTCTCTTCCACCCTACCTCCTTCTCCACCTCCCTGTTCTCTTCTCCTGTGCTGTTCTGCTGCTCTCTTCCACACCGCCTCCTTCTTTAACTCCCTGTTCTCTTCTGCTGTGCTGATCTGCTGCTCTCTTCCACCCACCTCCTTCTCTAACTCCCTGTTCTCTTCTTTTCTCCCTCTGCTGATCTGCTGCTCTCTTCCACCCCGCCTCCTTCTTTAACCCCCTGTTCTGTTCTGCTGATCTGCTGCTCTCTTCCACCTCGCCTCCTTCTCTAACTCCCAGTTCTCTTCTCCTGTGCTAATCTGCTTCTCTCTTCCACCCCGCCTCCTTCTTTAACTCCATGTTCTCTTCTGCTGTGCTGATCTGCTCCTCTCTTCCACCCACCTCCTTCTCTTACTCCCTGTTCTCTTCTCCGGTGCTGATCTGCTGCTCTCTTCCACTCTGCCTCCTTCTCTAATTCCCTGTTCTCTTCTCTTCTCCTGTGCTGATCTGCTGCTCCCTTCCACTCGCCTCCTTCTTTAACTCCCTGTTTTCTTCTCCTGTGCTAATCCGCTGTTCTCTTCCACCCGCCTCTTTCTCTAACTCCCTGTTCTCTTCTCCTGTGCCGATCTGCTGTTCTCTTCCACCCCTCCTATTTTTTAACTCCCTGTTCTCTTCTCCTGTGCTGATCTGCTGCTCTCTTCCACCCCACCTCCTTCTTTAACTCCCTGTTCTCTTCTCCTGTGATTATCTGCTGCTCTCGTCCACCCGCCTCCTTCTTTAACTCCATGTTCTCTTCTGCTGTGCTGTTATGCTGCTCTCTTCCACCCACCTCTTTCTCCAACTCCCTGTTCTCTTCTCTTCTCCTGAGCTGATCTGCTGCTCTCTTCCACCTGCCTTCTTCTCTAGCTCCCTAATCTCTTCTCTTCACCTGTGCTGATCTGCTGCTCTCTTCCACCCTGCCTCCTTCTTTAACTCTGTTTTTTTCTTCTCCTGTGCTGATATGCTGTTCCCTTCCACCACCTCTTTCTCTAACTCCCTGTTCTCTTCTCCCATGCTGATCTGCTGTTCTCTTCCTCTCGCCTCATTCTCTAACTCCCTGTTCTCTTCTCCTGTGATGATCTTTCTGCTATCTTCCATCCGCCTCCTTCTCTAACTCCCTGTTTTCTTCTCCTGTGCTGATCTGCTGTTCTCTTTCACTCCGCCTCCATCTCTAACTCCCTTTTCTGTTCTCCTGTGCTGATCTTTTGTTCTCTTTCACCCCTCCTCCTTCTCTAACCCCCTCTTCTCTTCTCCTGTGTTAATATGCTGTTCTCTTCCACCCGTTTTCTTCCTTAACTCCCTGTTCCCTTCTCCTGTGCTGATCTGCTGCTCTCTTCCATCCCACCTCCTTCTTTAACTCCATGTTCTCTTCTGCTGTGCTGTTATGCTGCTCTCTTCCACCCACCTCTTTCTCCAACTCCCTGTTCTCTTCTCTTCTCCTGAGCTGATCTGCTGCTCTCTTCCACCTGCCTTCTTCTCTAGCTCCCTAATCTCTTCTCTTCACATGTGCTGATCTGCTGCTCTCTTCCCTACCGCCTCCTTCTTTAACTCTGTTCTTTTCTCCTGTGCTGATCTGCTGTTCTCTTCCACCCGCCTCCTTCTTTAACTCGCTGTTCTCTTCTCCTGTGCTGATTTGCTGTTCTCTTTTACCCTGCCTCCTTCTCTAACTCCATGTTCTCTTCTCCCGTTTAATATTTTGTTCTCTTCCAACCGCTTCCTTCCTTAACTCCCTGCTCTCTTCTCCTGTGCTGATTTACTGTTCTCTTCCACCCGCCTCCTTCTTTAACTCCCTGTTCTGTTCTCCCCTTCTGTCTGCTGCTATCTTCCATCCGCCTCCGTCTCTAACTCCCTGTTATCTTCTCCTGTCCTGATCTGCTGCTCTTGTCCACCCCAACTCCTTCTTTAACTACCTGTTTGCTTCTCTGCTCCTGTGCTGATCTGATGTTCTCTTTCACCCCACCTCCTTCTCTAACTCCCTGTTCTCTTCTCCTGTGCTGATCTGCTGCTCTCTTCCACCCCACCTCCTTCTGTAACTCCCTTTTCTCTTCTCTCGTGCTGATCTGCTGTTCTCTTCCGCCCCACCTCCTTCTCTACCTCCCTGTTTTCTTCTCCTGTGCTGTTCTGCTTCTCTCTTCCACCCCACCTCCTTCTTTAACTCCCTGTTCTCTTCTGCTGTGCTAATCTGCTGCTCTCTTCCACCTCACCTCCTTCTCTAACTCCCTGTTCTCTTCTATTCTCCTGTGCTGATCTGCTGCTCTCTTCCACCCGCCTCCTTCTCTAGCTCCCTGTTCTCTTCTCTTCTCCTGTGCTGATCTGTTGCTCTTTTCCATCCGCCTCCTTCTTTGACTCCCTGTTAAATTCTGCTGATCTGCTGCTCTCTTCCACCTCACCTCATTCTCCAACTCCCTGTTCTGTTCTCTTCTCCTGTGTTGATCTGCTGCTCTCTTCCAACTCACCTCCTTCTTTGACTCCCAGTTCTCTACTGCTCTGCTGCTCTGCTGCTCTGTTCCTCTCTTCCACCCACCTCCTGCTCTAACTCCCTGTTCTCTTCTCTACTCTCATGCTGATCTGCTGCTCTCTTCCACCCTGCCTCCTCCTCTAACTCCCTGTTCTCTTCTCCTGTGCTGATCTGCTGCTCTGTTCCACCCACCTCCTTCTTTAACTCCCTTTTCTCTTCTCCTGTGCTAATCTGCTGTTCTCTTCCACCGCCTCTTTCTCAAACTCCCTTTTCTCTTCACCTGTGCCGATCTGCTGTTCTCTTCAACCCGCCTCCTTCTTTAACTCCCTGTCGCTTTTCCTGTGCTGCTCGGCTGCTCTCTTCCACCCCGCCTCCTTCTTTAACTCCCTGTTCTCTTCTCCTGTGCTAATCTGCTGCTCTCTTCCACTGCTTCCTTCTTTAACTCCCTGTTCTCTTCGCTTGTGCTAATCTGCTGTTCTCTTCCACCCGCCTCTTTCTCAAACTCCCTTTTCTCTTCACCTGTGCCGATCTGCTGTTCTCTTCCACCCGCCTCCTTCTTTAACTCCCTGTCGCTTCTCCTGTGCTGCTCGGCTGCTCTCTTCCACCCCACCTCCTTCTTTAACTCCCTGTTCTCTCCTCCTGTGCCGATCTGCTGTTCTCTTCCACCTGCTTTCTTCTTTAACTCCCTGTTCTCTTCTCCTGTGCTGATCTGCTGCTCTCTTCCACCCGCCTCCTTCTTTAACTCGCTGTTCTCTTCTCCTGTGCTGATCTGCTGCTCTCTTCCACCCGCCTCCTTCTTTAACTCCCTGTTCTCTTCTCCTGTGCCGATCTGCTGTTCTCTTCCACCGCCTCCTTCTTAAACTCCCTGTTCTCTTCTCTTCTCCTGTGCTGATCTGCTGCTCTTTTCCACCCAGCCTCCTTCTTTAACTCCCTGTTAAATTCTGCTCATCTGCTGCTCCCTTCCACCTCACCTCATTCTCTAACTCCCTGTTCTCTTCTCTTCTCCTGTGCTGATGTGCTGCTCTCTTCCACCCCACCTCCTTCTTTAACTCCCTATTCTCTTTTCCTGTGCTGATCTGCTACTCTCTTCCATCCGCCTCCTTCTCTAACTCCCTGTTCTCTTCTCCTGTGCTGATCTGCTGCTCTGTTCCACCCACCTCCTTCTTTAACTCCCTTTTCTCTTCTCCTGTGCTAATCTGCTGTTCTCTTCCACCGCCTCTTTCTCAAACTCCCTTTTCTCTTCACCTGTGCCGATCTGCTGTTCTCTTCAACCCGCCTCCTTCTTTAACTCCCTGTCGCTTTTCCTGTGCTGCTCGGCTGCTCTCTTCCACCCCGCCTCCTTCTTTAACTCCCTGTTCTCTTCTCCTGTGCTAATCTGCTGCTCTCTTCCACTGCTTCCTTCTTTAACTCCCTGTTCTCTTCGCCTGTGCTAATCTGCTGTTCTCTTCCACCCGCCTCTTTCTCAAACTCCCTTTTCTCTTCACCTGTGCCGATCTGCTGTTCTCTTCCACCCGCCTCCTTCTTTAACTCCCTGTCGCTTCTCCTGTGCTGCTCGGCTGCTCTCTTCCACCCCGCCTCCTTCTTTAACTCCCTGTTCTCTCCTCCTATGCCGATCTGCTGTTCTCTTCCACCTGCTTTCTTCTTTAACTCCCTGTTCTCTTCTCCTGTGCTGATCTGCTGCTCTCTTCCACCAGCCTCCTTCTTTAACTCCCTGTTCTCTTCTCCTGTGCTGATCTGCTGCTCTCTTCCACCCGCCTCCTTCTTTAACTCCCTGTTCTCTTCTCCTGTGCCGATCTGCTGTTCTCTTCCACCGCCTCCTTCTTTAACTCCCTGTTCTCTTCTCTTCTCCTGTGCTGATCTGCTGCTCTTTTCCACCCAGCCTCCTTCTTTAACTCCCTGTTAAATTCTGCTCATCTGCTGCTCCCTTCCACCTCACCTCATTCTCTAACTCCCTGTTCTCTTCTCTTCTCCTGTGCTGATGTGCTGCTCTCTTCCACCCCACCTCCTTCTTTAACTCCCTATTCTCTTTTGCTGTGCTAATCTGCTGCTCTCTTCCACCCACCTCCTTCTTTAACTCCCTTTTCTCTTCTCCTGTGCTAATCTGCTGTTCTCTTCCAGCCGCCTCTTTCTCTAACTCCCTGTTCTCTCTTCCTGTGCTGATCTGCTGTTCTCTTCCGCCCGCCTCCTTCTTTAACTTCCTCTTCGCTTCTCCTGTGCTGCTCTGCTGCTCTCTTCCACCCACCTCCTTCGTTAACTCCCAGTTCTCTTCCCCTGTGCTAATCTGCTGTTCTCTTCCACTCGCCTCTTTCTCTAACTTCCTGTGCCGATCTGCTGTTCTCTTCCACCCGCTTTCTTCTTTAACTCCCTGTTCTCTTCTCCTGTGCTGATCTGCTGCTCTCTTCCACCCGCCTCCTTCTTTAACTCCCTTTTCTCTTCTCCTGTGCTGATCTGCTGCTCTCGTCCACCCGCTCCTTCTTTAACTCCCTGTTCTCTTCTCCTGTGCTAATCTGCTGTTCTCTTCCACCCGCCTCTTTCTCGGACTCCCTGTTCTCTTCTCCTGTGCCGATCTGCTGTTCTCTTCCACCCGCCTCCTTCTTTAACTCCCTGTTCTCTTCTCCTTTGCTAATATGTTGTTCTCTTCTGTAGGAGAGTAGGGTCTGCAATCCTATGATCACCCAGATTTTTTGCTTTTGTTTCACTGGTTTACGACTTTCTCTGGCTGTGGGCCTGCTAATCAGACCCACAGCCTGGCTGTTCTCTTTCTAAATTACGATATGTACCCTAGGTGCATTTACCAATTGGTACTGGGCCACCTTATCAGACCCTGTAACTCAGGGCATAGGTGTACCCAGGGCCGCCAGGGGCTGCAGCATGTATTATGCCACCCCTGGCTGGCCTCCTAAATTTGACACAACTGGCTGCATGACAGCTGGGGCAAAGTCGTGTAATCACCCTTTGCTTTAGGTATAGTAGCCCTATATCTAACCATACAATGGACACCCGAGTTCCTATCAGTCACTCCTATGGCAGGCCTTGACAATCCTGAAGGCAGAGTGCGTGGGCTCGCATGAACTAGGTTCTGGCCCGAGCCGAGCCCGGTTGCAGCTTGCAGAATCAAGACCCAATGGCTGTTCCATGATAACGCGTACCACATCGGTAACTTCGGTGTCGCGTTATCAAGGCATGTCGAGTAAGGTGTCATACGAATCGGGATGCTGCCCTCTCACCAATTCTGGCGACGAGGTTAGCATTCCGCCCTTCTAGAGGGACACGACATGTACGTAACTGTGAACCCCGGTTAAAGTTAACTAAAGCCTCAGCTCCACAAAATGGATGCTGCCACCACAGACACGAGTCTGACCTCCTGCTGCTGGGAGTCCTTCCAGCGAGGAGCGCTTGGACAAAGGGTTTCCTGTCGAGGGCGGTGTTCGCACCGTCCCAGACAGGGTTTGTGTATTCTGGGTAGGTAGGGCTTTTGCGAGAAGGTGACTGCGGAGTGGCACCCCGGTGCTCACTACGCATCTGCCGGTCAGAACCAGTTCCAGGGGCGCCAGCCCTGGCCTGGGGAAAGTCCGGCAGGGGAGAGGGGTGTAACTACCCCCCTTCCTGGTCCCACCCTTAGGGCAGGACCTAGTCATGTACCCACCCCTTCCTTTAGGCTAAAGGCCGGAGCAGGGACCCTTCCAAATTAGATCATCTTTGAATCAAGAACTACTTTCTACGAAAGGACATTCGAGACTCTTCTCAAGATTTCTCCCTTGTGACTAAGGAGTAGTCACCCTGCATCAGCAGGCACCATCTAAGAACTCTGCGGTTTGCTGCAAGTCCTTCCTCAAGGATCCGACAGCCCAGCTCGACGAGAACCGGCTTCCCTGGCACCTCTGACCTCTACCCACGTCATCAGCTCAGCTGTGATCTGTGGGTGCGACGAGACCTCGAGGGACCGGCCATCATCAAAACCTGCACGCTTTCTTAACCAGCACGACCATCGAAGCAATTCTCTGGTGAGTGCTCTGGGGTCCGAGAAGCCCCAACCCTGAGCCGCTCCAGCACCGAAGTGCAGTCTCCCAGCATCTCCACGATCTGCGTGGGGCCCTTCTGCTCGCTGCTCAGCACGTTGTCTGGTCACTAGCCGCTGGCTTGTGCCCTCCCTTGACGACAACCGACAAACAACACTGCTGGTCTGGTTGCTCCAGATCGGCCCTTGCTCCCTTTTCCGAGAGGAGCACCCCGGACCCTCCTGGTCCATTCAAGACGCCATCTTAGGCCTACCACGTGGCCCTGAGATCTGCCAAGGCTTGTTGCCCCAATCCTGGGCCCAGCGACGCCGACAGCATCATCCTTCGTGGGACAGCTCGCACCTCCATCCTGGTCGCCGACAACGCCTCCTGGTCCGTGAGACTGCAGAGCCTAGCGTCGCCCACTCACCTGGTCGAGGTGACGGCCAACCGGTGCCCTCCTGGTACCCTCTGACTACTGGCTAGTAGTACGAACTTGGTCCCCTCTGCTTTCAGGTGTCATCGATCTCTGATCCAGGCTTGGATCTCTACGAACTATTCATCACTGGTCGCCGGCCAGCAACTCCTTTTCTTCCGGCTCCTGGCTCGTCAGCGAAGACCCCCGACGCCTGTAAGACTTGTGCAGCCGCAGCCCTCGTGGCTAGGTAACTTCGGCATTTCGGTGCCTGCATAGCCTCCTTACTCTAGGGTCCTGAGTCCCTCGCTTCCGACTTGCCTTATCGGGTCCGCCCGAGACCACTAAACTTTCCGTGTCCTCGGACACTTGTTTTAAATTGTGCACTTGAAGTATTTTCCTAAGAGATTTGGTTTGTGCTTAGTACCCTGTCCTCATAAAGAGTACAGGGCTGTTGTGAATCTTAATAAATATCCTGTTTATTTTCATAACACTTGTGTGGTGTCCTTTCACTGGGTGTTCAAGGGTTACATGTGTGGTAAACAGCTGGCTTAACACGCCCTCTCGAGTCTTTAGCCTTAGACTGCTCGTATCCACGCTACTAGGATAGCTGGTCTATAGGTTGACTTACAACCAATCATCATAAGGGTCGTTTGGAACGATACATAGCGGTCGCTAGAATAGCGAACGCTGCATATCGGGCCAACTTCTCACATTGGTGAGCAGCGGTTGGGATTTGAGCTTGCTGTTGTTTTACCACACGTATCCTAAGAATATCTTGTTGAAAGATCACATAAGTACTGTTAGTACATATAACTAAGCTTAGAATACTCTGAGTTCTACTGAACCAGCTGTTGCAGCTCCTCAAGGCCTAGCACACCTTGGCTGCAACTCTTAGCAAGGGATCAGTAGGTAAACACATAGTGTAGGTAGGTGCATCACTTACACCACACTAGAAACAGTATGTCGGACAGAGGAGGAAACTCTGAGTCTCCCCTTGTGTCAGTTGACCCTCCACAGGTCATCCCTTCAAGATATACTGTGCTGAGCTTCAAGGAGTTAAGACAAGTGTGTCACTCCAGGAAGATCAAGCAGGGGTCTAACCCCACAACGTCCTTTCTGATTGGTCTCTTGGAGACTTATGATGCCAGAAAAGCTGAGACCCTTCTTAGCTCTTCTAATCCAGAAGGAGACATGCCTCCCCTTGAGGGAACCAGAGGCGATCCTGACCTCATCCACCTCTCAACTGAGACTGAGGATGTAGAGGATGATGAGAATGAGGATCCCTCTGGGGATGAGGCAGATAAGGGACAGGTAGAAGTCGTTAGACTAAGCAGGTCCAACTTAAGCAAACATGACAGTGGTACTGGGGGACCCCCGGGGCCACTATCAGGTCAGCTTAACATTGGGAATGGACGAGCCAGATCTCTGTCAAGAGACTCTGGCAGATCCCTTCAAACCAATGGCTCTCACAACTCTTCTCAAAGAGGGATGACGTCCCCTCAGAGGAGAGTGTACGAAGCTAAAGAAAGGGCAGCTAATCTGAGGATTGAAAGGGAAGAACTGGCCCTGGCCAAAGAGAGGCTTGCCTTTGCTAGAGAGCAACAGTTAAGTGGGGTAGTCCCCACTGGTGGCAGCATTGTACCTAGCAATAGGGAAAGGAGTTTTGATACGAAACACCTTGGTAAGATAGTGCCCCCCTTTAAGCAAGGGGACGACATCCACAAATGGATTACTGCTTTGGAGAGGGCCTGCACTGTGCAAGGCGTTCCCCCAAGTCAGTGGGCAGCTATCTTGTGGCTCTCCTTTGAAGGAAAAGGTAGAGACAAGCTCCTCACTACAAGAGTGGAGGATGCTAATGATTACCAAGTCTTGAAAAATGCACTGGTTGAAGCGTTTGGCCTAACCACTGAGCAGTACAGGGTGCTGTTCAGGGATACCCAGAAAACTCAGTCTCAAGATTGGTCTGACTTTGTAGATTGTGCCACTAAGGCTTTTGAGGGCTGGTTGCTGGGCAGTAAGGTTACTGATTACAAAGGATTGTATAATTTGATGATGAGAGAACAAATTTTAAGCAATTGTCAGAACCAGTTGTTGCATCAGCATCTTGTCAACTCGGATCTGACCTCTCCCCAAGAATTGGGAAAGAAGGTAGACAGATGGGTTCGAACGAGAGTTAAACAGAACCAGGGCCAGAATCAAGGTGGTCAGAAGAAAGCAGACCAGAAGGGTAAAGATTCTAAAGGGGAACAAAATGACCAGAAGTCTTCGACATGTCCCCAACAACCCAAAGAGGGTGGGGGTCAGGCTCCCCAAAAGAAGAAAGAAGGCCAATCCAAAAGATGGTGCCAGTACTGCAAAAGTAAATCTCACTGGTTTAGTGAGTGCACCAAGAAAGGAGGAGGGCAGACTCCTGCCACTGCAGCCCCTAAGGCACCTGTGCCCCCTAGTACAGCCAGCAGTGGTAGTGCACCTCCCAAGGGTTTAGTAGGGTTAACCCTGGGTTCTGAGGGGCGTGACAACTTAGTTGGTACGCTCACTCAGGCTGTCCTTGTCAGTACAGGGGATGTGGATATGTCCCCTGACGTAAGTCCCAATACTCTGGGCAAATACAGACAGACACCTTTCATAAATGGAAAAATGGCTCAGGCCTATAGGGACACTTGTGCCAGTGTCACCATGGTGACACCTAACTTTGTGGACCCTGGACAGATCATGCCAGGTACAGAATTCCTGGTGACCAATGCAAGCAATGTCACTACCAATCACAGTATGGCAATTGTAGCTTTCTCCTGGGGAGGGGTAACTGGCCAAAAGAAGGTTGTAGTTAGTTCAGACCTCCCAGTGGATTGTTTGTTGGGCAATGATTTGGAGTCATCACAATGGTCAGAAGTGGAGCACCGGACTCACATGGAAATGTTAGGCTTGCCAGCACATGTGTTCGCTGTGACCAGGTCACAGGTCAGGAAATGCCCCACTGAACAGGTGCTGGATCCTGGAACAACGGACCAGACACCTCCCAAGAAAAAGAGCGGTAGGGTTAAGGCTGCGCCTTCCCCCTTGCCCCAGGTCGTGGATCAAGTCTCAGAGGAGGCTGACCTACAGGAATTGAGGGAAACTGAGCCTAGGGAGTTCGAACTTGATCAAGTTGAATTCTTGGGTTCAGGGGGACCCTCAAGGGAAGACCTGGGGAAGGACCAGTTAGACTGCCCTTCTCTTGAACCCCTCAGACAGCAGGCTGCTGCTGAGGCTGCTGGGAACGCCACAGGTACCCACAAGGTATACTGGGAAGATGGACTCCTGTACACTGAGTCAAGAGACCCCAAGCCTGGCATGACCAGGAGGCTGGTTGTACCCTTGTCTCAGCGAGGTTTCCTACTTACCTTGGCCCACGAGATTCCCTTAGCAGGTCACTTAGGCCAGACGAAGACGTGGGACAGGCTTGTCTCGCACTTTCACTGGCCTCACATGAACGAAGATACAAAGGAGTTTTGCCGCTCCTGTGTCACTTGCCAAGCCAGTGGTAAGTCAGGTGGCACGACAAAGGCCCCCCTTATACCAATGCCTGTGGTGGGGGTGCCCTTTGAACGGGTGGGGATTGACATCGTCGGTCCCATGGAACCACCCACAGCATCAGGGCACAAGTTTATACTGGTGGTAGTGGATCATGCCACCAGGTATCCTGAAGCTATTCCCCTTAGGACCACTACAGCACCTGTTGTGGCAAGAGCCCTAGTTGGAGTATTCTCCAGAGTGGGCTTTCCTAAGGAGGTCGTCTCCGACAGAGGTGCAAACTTTATGTTGAGCTACTTAACTGCTATGTGGAAGGAATGTGGTGTCAACTACAAGTTCACTACGCCCTATCATCCACAATGCAATGGGCTTGTTGAGAGATTCAACAGGACCCTAAAAGGGATGATTCATGGACTACCTGAAAAGCTTCGGCGTAGATGGGACGTCCTGATCCCCTGCCTTTTATTCGCTTACAGAGAAGTTCCACAGAAGGGGGTTGGCTACAGCCCTTTTGAACTTTTGTACGGACATCCTGTAAGAGGACCCCTGTGTTTGGTGAAGGAAGGATGGGAGAGACCTCTCAAAAAGCCTGCAGCCAACATAGTGGACTATGTGCTTGGCCTCCGCTCGCGGATGGCTGAATACATGGAGAAGGCATCTGAAAACCTTAAGGCCAGCCAAGAACTCCAAAAAGCTTGGCATGACCAAAAGGCTGTCTTGACTGTTTACCAGCCCGGACAGAAGGTGTGGTTTTGGAGCCAGTGGCCCCAGCAGCACTCAAGGACAAATGGTCCGGGCCCTACACCATCCTGGAGAAAAAGGGAGAGGTCACCTACCTGGTCGACCTGGGAACTCCCCGGAGCCCCCACAGGGTGCTTCATGTCAACAGGCTCAAGGCATATGTCGACAGGAAGGACATGAGTTTGCTCATGGCCCTAGATGAGGGACAGGAGGAGGAGAGTGACCCTCTCCCCGACCTGCTCACTCAGAATCCTGACGATGGATCGGTAGATGGTGTTGTCTTTTGTGGCAGCCTCTCCGAACATCAACAGAAAGACTGTAAACAGGTTCTTCAGTCTTTCAGACATATGTTCTCTCTAACACCCAGTCAGACCGATTGGTGCACCCATGAGGTTGACACTGGTGACAGCTTGCCCGTCAAGAGTAAAATCTACCGGCAGCCTGATCACGTTAGAGACTGCATCAAGAGTGAAGTGCAGAAAATGTTGGAGCTGGGAGTCATTGAACCCTCGGATAGCCCTTGGGCTAGTCCCGTAGTTCTAGTGCCGAAACCTCACACCCCGGGCGGTAAGAAAGAGATGAGGTTCTGCGTAGACTACAGGGGTCTCAATGCAGTTACTAAGACTGACGCCCACCCAATACCAAGGGCAGACGAGCTTATCGATAGATTGGCTTCGGCCAACTACTTAAGTACGTTTGACCTGACAGCTGGGTATTGGCAAATCAGGTTAGCTGAGGACGCCAAGCCTAAGACCGCATTTTCTACCCCTGGTGGGCATTATCAGTTCGTGGTGATGCCCTTTGGTCTGAAAAATGCACCTGCCACCTTCCAAAGGTTGGTGAATCAAGTCCTTACTGGGCTGGATGACTTCTGCGCGGCATATCTAGACGATATTGCTGTCTTTAGCTCCACCTGGGAGGATCGGTAGACAGTCAAAATATCGAGTTGGAAATATCGACCTACCATAATATCGAGTCTGAAATATCGAAGGAGCATAATATCGAAGGCAAGAATATCGTAGGACAGAATATCGACCCAAGGTAAGTAATATCGAAATACTTAATATCGATGTAAGTAATATCGAAGTTAGTAATATCGATAGCATATATATCGATGTCAATAATTTCGATGACACTAATATCGATATTTGTATTATTTTATAGTTTTTTATTATGTATGTGTTATATGTTTAATTTAAGTATTTAAAATAATTACTATTATATGTGTATACATTTTCTATAATAATATAGAAATTTATAAGGAAATTTGATGTTTTAGTACCGGAGCGGGTTGTGGGTTTATAGGGGAATAGGGTGGGAAGTAATTTAATTATGGTAAGTTGATTAATAATTAGTAGGATTAATTAATTAATTATAATTATTTGCTAATTAATATTGATTAATTGGGAAACAATTAATTGATTAATTGATATATATTTTCTGTAGCGGGATGTGGGTTTATAGGGGAATAGGGTGGGGAGTAATTTAATAATAATTAATTAATTAATATATGTTTTTAAATATTTATAACTAATTAATTGGCAAATAATTAATATTAATTAGTTAATTAATTAATATAATTTGGTACATATTTTAAATTAGTAATTAATTGGTAATTAAATAATATTAGTTAGTTAATTACATTATTAGAGTAATTTATTTATATATATAATTTTTAGTTACTGTTAATTAATTAATTGGGGAAAAATGATATTAATTATTAAATTATATTAATTACAGCTTATGTGCTAATATATTTACTTTATTGTTATTGTTAATTAATTATTAATTGCTAATTAAATAATATTATTTAACTTTGGGTTAAGGAGTATTTTTAGGGTTCAGGGTCATTTTTGGGTTTTTGGGTAAAGGGGTATTTTGAGTGTTTAGGGTCAGTTTTCAGTTTTTGGGTAAAGGGGTATTTTTAGGGTTCAGGGTCAGTTTTCAGTTTTTGGGTAAAGGGGTATTTTTAGGGTTCAGGGTCAGTTTTCAGTTCATGGGTAAAGGGGTATTTTTAGTGTTCAGGGTCAGTTTTCAGTTCATGGGTAAAGGGGTATTTTTAGGGTTCAGGGTCAGTTTTCTGTTTTTGGGTAAAGGGGTATTTTTAGGGTTCAGAGTCAGTTTTCAGTTCATGGGTAAGAGGGTATTTTTAGTGTTCAGGGTCAGTTTTCAGTTCAGGGGTAAAGGGGTATTTTTAGGGTTCAGGGTCAGTTTTCAGTTCATGGGTAAAGGGGTATTTTTAGGGTTCAGGGTCAGTTTTCAGTTTTTGGGTAAAGGGGTATTTTTAGGGTTCAGGGTCAGTTTTCAGTTCATGGGTAAAGGGGTATTTTTAGGGTTCAGGGTCAGTTTTCAGTTCATGGGTAAAGGGGTATTTTTAGGGTTCAGGGTCAGTTTTCAGTTCATGGGGAAAGGGGTATTTTTAGGGTTCAGGGTCAGTTTTCAGTTCATGGGTAAAGGGGTATTTTTAGGGTTCAGGGTCAGTTTTCAGTTTTTGGGTAAAGGGGTATTTTTAGGGTTCAGGGTCAGTTTTCAGTTCTTGGGTAAAGGGGTATTTTTAGGGTTCAGGGTCAGTTTTCACTTTTTGGGTAAAGGGGTATTTTTAGGGTTCAGGGTCAGTTTTCAGTTTTTGGGTAAAGGGGTATTTTTAGGGTTTAGGGTCAGTTTTCAGTTCTTGGGTAAAGGGGTATTTTTAGGGTTCAGGGTCAGTTTTCAGTTTTTGGGTAAAGGGGTATTTTTAGGGTTCAGGGTCAGTTTTCAGTTTTTGGGTAAAGGGGTATTTTTAGGGTTCAGGGTCAGTTTTCAGTTCGTGGGTAAAGGGGTGGTTTTTGGGTTCAGGGTCAGTTTTCTCGACTGTTGCACTCTCTGGAGTGGGAATAGTAATTTTATCCCTATGCTATCAAACGCTTTATATAATTAATTGTTAAAATATCACATGTTTATTTTATTTTTTATATTACTTACATTTTATGTATGTTATTGTTTTATGTTTGTACATGTATTAGTAAATTAGAATAGATTTCATTAATTTAGAAATTAGTAAATTAATTATTAATACTTATTGTTCAGTACATATATATTATATCTTTACTGTATATATTTAATTAATGTATTATTAATATATATGTTTTATTTATTAATTTTAAACATTATTAGATACCTTTAAATATGTATATTTTATTTATTAGTGTTATATACTTACTTTTACATTTATATATATTAAAAAAAAATCGATATTTTTAACATCGATATTTTTTACAACGATATTATTTTTTCGATATTTTTGTACTTACCATGTTGTAGATAGGATGTCGATATTTTTGCCCTCGATATTGTTGACTCGATATTCTTGTAGGTCGATATTTTTGTAGTCGAAATTCTGTCATAGATCCGGGAGGATCACCTGGTCCACCTGCGGAAAGTGTTAGAGGCCCTGCAAGCCGCAGGCCTCACTATCAAGGCCACCAAGTGCCAGATAGGGCAGACACAGGTTGTATACCTGGGCCACCTTGTAGGTGGAGGCCAGGTTCAGCCACTGGAGAGCAAAATACAGTCAATCAGGGACTGGGCTCCTCCAACCACCCAGACTCAGGTTCGAGCTTTCTTGGGCCTGACTGGATACTACCGAAAGTTTGTCAGGAACTATGGTTCCATTGTGACACCATTAAATGAACTGACAAGTAAGAAAATGCCAAAAAAGGTTCAGTGGACAGCGAGCTGTCAAAAAGCATTCGATGACCTAAAGCAGGCCATGTGCACGGCGCCTATCCTTAAGAGTCCAGACTACTCCAAACCATTCGTTGTCCAAACAGACGCTTCTGAGTTGGGTGTGGGAGCTGTTCTTTCTCAACTGAATTTTGATGGTCAAGACCAGCCCATTGCTTTTATAAGCAGAAGGCTGACCCCTAGAGAGAAGAATTGGTCAGCTATTGAGAGGGAGGCCTTTGCTGTGGTTTGGGCCCTGAAGAAGCTGAGGCCATACTTGTTTGGCACTCACTTCAAGATTCAGACCGACCATAAGCCCCTCTTGTGGCTAAATCAGATGAAGGGTGAAAACCCCAAACTGCTTAGGTGGTCCATTTCCCTACGGGGGATGGACTTTACAGTGGAACATAGACCTGGTACTGATCATGGCAATGCCAATGGGCTCTCCAGATATTTCCACTTAGAACAAGAAGACTCACCTGGTCAAGGTTAGCTTATTGTTCCGACGTTTGGGGGGGGGTCATGTAGGAGAGTAGGGTCTGCAATCCTATGATCACCCAGATTTTTTGCTTTTGTTTCACTGGTTTACGACTTTCTCTGGCTGTGGGCCTGCTAATCAGACCCACAGCCTGGCTGTTCTCTTTCTAAATTACGATATGTACCCTAGGTGCATTTACCAATTGGTACTGGGCCACCTTATCAGACCCTGTAACTCAGGGCATAGGTGTACCCAGGGCCGCCAGGGGCTGCAGCATGTATTATGCCACCCCTGGCTGGCCTCCTAAATTTGACACAACTGGCTGCATGACAGCTGGGGCAAAGTCGTGTAATCACCCTTTGCTTTAGGTATAGTATCTAACCATACAATGGACACCCGAGTTCCTATCAGTCACTCCTATGGCAGGCCTTGACAATCCTGAAGGCAGAGTGCGTGGGCTCGCGTGAACTAGGTTCTGGCCCGAGCCGAGCCCGGTTGCAGCTTGCGGAATCAAGACCCAATGGCTGTTCCATGATAACGCGTACCACATCGGTAACTTCGGTGTCGCGTTATCAAGGCATGTCGAGTAAGGTGTCATACGAATCGGGATGCTGCCCTCTCACCAATTCTGGCGACGAGGTTAGCATTCCGCCCTTCTAGAGGGACACGACATGTACGTAACTGTGAACCCCGGTTAAAGTTAACTAAAGCCTCAGCTCCACAAAATGGATGCTGCCACCACAGACACAAGTCTGACCTCCTGCGCTGGGAGTCCTTCCAGCGAGGAGCGCTTGGACAAAGGGTTTCCTGTCGAGGGCGGTGTTCGCACCGTCCGAGACAGGGTTTGTGTATTCTGGGTAGGTAGGGCTTTTGCGAGAAGGTGACTGCGGAGTGGCACCCCGGTGCTCACTACGCATCTGCCGGTCAGAACCAGTTCCAGGGGCGCCAGCCCTGGCCTGGGGAAAGTCCGGCAGGGGAGAGGGTTGTAACTACCCCCCTTCCTGGTCCCACCCTTAGGGCAGGACCTAGTCATGTACCCACCCCTTCCTTTAGGATAAAGGCCAGAGCAGGGACCCTTCCAAATTAGATCATCTTTGAATCAAGAACTACTTTCTACGAAAGGACATTCGAGACTCTTCTCAAGATTTCTCCCTTGTGACTAAGGAGTAGTCACCCTGCATCAGCAGGCACCATCTAAGAACTCTGCGGTTTGCTGCAAGTCCTTCCTCAAGGATCCGACGGCCCAGCTCGACGAGAACCGGCTTCCCTGGCACCTCTGACCTCTACCCACGTCATCAGCTCAGCTGTGATCTGTGGGTGCGACGAGACCTCGAGGGACCGGCCATCATCAAAACCTGCACGCTTTCTTAACCAGCACGACCATCGAAGCAATTCTCTGGTGAGTGCTCTGGGGTCCGAGAAGCCCCGACCCTGAGCCGCTCCAGCACTAAAGTGCAGTCTCCCAGCATCTCCACGATCTGCGTGGGGCCCTTCTGCTCGCTGCTCAGCACGTTGTCTGGTCACTAGCCGCTGGCTTGTGCCCTCCCTTGACGACAACCGACAAACAACACTGCTGGTCTGGTTGCTCCAGATCGGCCCTTGCTCCCTTTTCCGAGAGGAGCACCCCGGACCCTCCTGGTCCATTCAAGACGCCATCTTAGGCCTACCACGTGGCCCTGAGATCTGCCAAGGCTTGTTGCCCCAATCCTGGGCCCAGCGACGCCGACAGCATCATCCTTCGTGGGACAGCTCGCACCTCCATCCTGGTCGCCGACAACGCCTCCTGGTCCGTGAGACTGCAGAGCCTAGCGTCGACCACTCACCTGGTCGAGGTGACGGCCAACCGGTGCCCTCCTGGTACCCTCTGACTACTGGCTAGTAGTACGAACTTGGTCCGCTCTGCTTTCAGGTGTCATCGATCTCTGATCCAGGCTTGGATCTCTACGAACTATTCATCACTGGTCGCCGGCCAGCAACTCCTTTTCTTCCGGCTCCTGGCTCGTCAGCGAAGACCCCCGACGCCTGTAAGACTTGTGCAGCCGCAGCCCTCGTGGCTAGGTAATTTCGGTGCCTGCATAGCCTCCTTACTCTAGGGTCCTGAGTCCCTCGCTTCCGACTTGCCTTATCGGGTCCGCCCGAGACCACTAAACTTTCCGTGTCCTCGGACACTTGTTTTAAATTGTGCACTTGAAGTATTTTCCTAAGAGATTTGGTTTGTGCTTAGTACCCTGTCCTCATAAAGAGTACAGGGCTGTTGTGAATCTTAATAAATATCCTGTTTATTTTCATAACACTTGTGTGGTGTCCTTTCACTGGGTGTTCAAGGGATACATGTGTGGTAAACAGCTGGCTTAACACGCCCTCTCGAGTCTTTAGCCTTAGACTGCTCGTATCCACGCTACTAGGATAGCTGGTCTATAGGTTGACTTACAACCAATCATCATAAGGGTCGTTTGGAACGATACATAGCGGTCGCTAGAATAGCGAACGCTGCATATCGGGCCAACTTCTCACGTCTTCCACCCCACCTCCTTCTTTAACTCCCTGTTCTCATCTCTCCTGCTGATCTGCTGTTCTCTTCTGCCCCACCTCCTTCTCTACCTCCCATTTCTCTTCTCCTGTGCTGTTCTGCAGCTCTCTTCCACCCCACCTCCTTCTTTAACTCCCTGTTCTCTTCTGCTGTGCTAATCTGCTGCTCTCTTCCACCTCACCTCCTTCTCTAACTCCCTGTTCTCTTCTCTTCTCCTGTGCTGATCTGCTGCTCTCTTCCACCCTCCTCCTTCTCTAGCTCCCTGTTCTCTTCTCTTCTCCTGTGCTGATCTGTTGCTCTTTTCCACCCAGCCTCCTTCTTTAACTCCCTGTTAAATTCTGCTGATCTGCTGCTCTCTTCCACCTCACCTCATTCTATTACTCCCTGTTCTGATCTCTTCTCCTGTGCTGATCTCCTGCTCTCTCCCAACTCACCTCCTTCTGTAACTCCCTGTTCTCTTCTGCTGTGCTAATCTGCTGCTCTCTTCCACCCACCTCCTGCTCTAACTCGCTGTTCTCATCTCTCGTGCTGATCTGCTGCTCTCTTTCACCCCACCTCCTTCTTTAACTCGCTGTTCTCTTCCCGCTGTGCTAATCTGCTGCTCTCTTCCACCTCACCTCCTTCTCTAACTCCCTGTTCTCTTCTCTTCTCCTGTGCTGATCTGCTGCTCTCTTCCACCCGCCTCCTTCTCTAGCTCCCTGTTCTCTTCTCTTCTCCTGTGCTGATCTGTTGCTCTTTTCCACCCAGCCTCCTTCTTTAACTCCCTGTTAAATTCTGCTGATCTGCTGCTCTCTTCCACCTCACCTCATTCTCTAACTCCCTGTTCTGATCTCTTCTTCTGTGCTGATCTCCTGCTCTCTCCCAACTCACCTCCTTCTGTAACTCCCTGTTCTCTTCTGCTGTGCTAATCTGCTGCTCTCTTCCACCCACCTCCTGCTCTAACTCGCTGTTCTCTTCTCTCATGCTGATCTGCTGCTCTCTTCCACCCTGCCTCCTTCTCTAACTCTGTGTTCTCTTCTCTTCTCCTGTGCTGATCTGCTGATCTCTTCCACCCCAACTCCTTCTTTAACTCCCTATTCTCGTTTGCTGTGCTGATCTGCTGCTCTCTTCCACCCACCTTCTTCTTTAACTCCCTTTTCTCTTCTCCTGTGCTAATCTGCTGTTCTCTTCCACCCGCCTCTTTCTCTAACTCTCTGTTCTCTTTTCCTGTGCCGATCTGCTGTTCTCTTCCACCCGTCTCCTTCTTTAACTTCCTGTTCGCTTCTCCTGTGCTGCTCTGCTGCTCTCTTCCACCCCACCTCCTTCTTTAACTCCCTATTCTCTTTTGCTGTGCTGATCTGCTGCTCTCTTCCACCCACCCCCTTCTTTAACTCCCTTTTCTCTTCTCCTGTGCAAATCTGCTGTTCTCTTCCTCCCGCCTCTTTCTCTAATTCCCTGTTCGCTTCTCCTGTGCCGATCTGCTGTTCTCTTCCACCGCCTCCTTCTTTAACTTCCTGTTCTCTTCTCCTGTGCTGATCTGCTGCTCTCTTCTACCGCTTCCTTCTTTAACTCCCTGTTCTGTTCGCCTGTGCTAATCTGCTGTTCTCTCCACCCACCTCTTTCTCTATATCCCTGTTCTCTTCTCCTGTGCCTATCTGCTGTTCTCTTCCACCGCTTTCTTCTTTAACCCCCTGTTCTCTTCTCCTGTGCTGATCTGCTGTTCTCTTCCTCCTGCCTCCTTCTTTAACTCCCTGTTCTCTTCTCCTGTGCTGATCTGCTGCTCTCTTCCACCCGCCTCCTTCTTTAACTCCCTGTTCACTTCTGCTGTGCTGATCTGATCCTCTCTTCCACCCACCTCCTTCTGGAACTCCCTGTTATCTTCTCCTGTGCTGATCTGCTCCTCTCTTCCACCCACCTCTTTCTCTAACTCCCTGTTCTCTTCTCCTGTGCTGATCTGCTGCTCTCTTCCACTCTGCCTCCTTCTCTAACTCCCTGTTCTCTTCTCTTCTCCTGTGCTGATCTGCTGCTCTCTTTCACCCGCCTCCTTCTTTAACTCCCTGTTTTCTTCTCCTGTGCTGATCTGCTCCTCTCTTCCACCCACCTCTTTCTCTAACTCCCTGTTCTCTTCTCCTGTGCCGATCTGCTGTTCTCTTCCACCCCTCCTATTCTTTAACTCCCTGTTCTCTTCTCCTGTGATTATCTGCTGCTCTCTTCCACCGCCTCCTTCTTTAACTCCATGTTCTCTTCTGATGTGCTGTTTTGCTGCTCTCTTCCACCCACCTCTTTTTCCAACTCCCTGTTCTCTTCTCTTCTCCTGAGCTGATCTGCTGCCCTCTTCCACCCTACCTCCTTCTTTAACTCTGTTTTTTTCTCCTGTGCTGATATGCTGTTCCGTTCCACCACCTCTTTCTCTAACTCCCTGTTCTCTTCTCCCATGCTGATCTGCTGTTCTCTTCCTCCCGCCTCATTCTCTAACTCCCTGTTCTCTTCTCCTGCGCTGATCTGCTGTTCTCTTTCACCCCACCTCCTTCTCTAACTCAATCTTCTCTTCTCCTGTGCTAATATGCTGTTCTCTTCCACCCGCTTCCTTCCTTAACTCCCTGTTCCCTTCTCCTGTGCTGATCTGCTGCTCTCTTCCCTCCGGCCTCCTTCTTTAACTCTGTTCTTTTCTCCTTTGCTGATCTGCTGTTCTCTTCCACCGCCTCCTTCTTTAACTCCCTGTTCTCTTCTCCTTTGCTGATTTGCTGCTCTCTTATAACCCACCTCAATGGTGGCTCAATGATTAGAGCGGCAGACCCCGATGCAGAGGTGTAGCCAGGGACCAGGATTCAATTCCCCGCCTCGGCGGTCTTGGGCTCAAAATTCCACGGACCTGATAATTCTCGTCTCGGTGCCTATTCCAATCATGGAGTCCCACTCTGCAACTCTGGGGAATAGGTTGCTCAATCTCCACAACGGCCCCACAACGCTAAGGATGCCTGGCCTCCACCTTGGGGGTGCCCAGGAGTGGACGTCTCACAGGGAAAGCCAGGATGGGTTCCACAGCGGTATTCCTACAAGCGCCTTGAGACCCTTGCGGGTGAGTAGTGTGCTAAACAAGTATCAAATTTCCCCTCCTTCTTTAACTCCCTGTTCTCTTCTCTTTTTCTGTGCTGATCTGCTACTCTCTTCCACCGCCTCCTTCTTTAACTCCCTGTTCCGTTCTCCCCTTCTGATCTGCTGCTATCTTCCATCCGCCTCCTTCTCTAACTCCCTGTTCTCTTCTCCTGTGCTGATTTGCTGTTCTCTTTCACCCCTCCTCCTTCTCTAACCCCCTCTTCTCTTCTCCTGTGTTAATATGCTGTTCTCTTCCACCCGCTTCCTTCCTTAACTCCCTGTTCCCTTCTCCTGTGCTGATCTGCTGCTCACTTCCATCTCACCTCCTTCTTTAACTCCAAGTTCTCTTCTCCTGTGCTGATTTGCTGCTCTCTTCCACCCCACCTCCTTCTTTAACTCCCTGTTCTATTCTCTTTTCCTGTGCTGATCTGCTGTTGTCTTCCACCCGCCTCCTTCTTTAACTCCCTGTTCTGTTCTACCCTTCTGATCTGCTGCTATCTTCCATCCGCCTCATTCTCTATCTCCCTGCTCTCTTCTCCTATGCTGATCTGCTGTTCTCTTTCACCCCGCCTCCTTCTCTAACTCCCTCTTCTCTTCTCCTGTGCTAATATGCTATTCTCTTCCACCCGCTTCCTTCCTTAACTCCCTGTTCCCTTCTTCTGTTCTGATCTGCTGCTCTCTTCCATCCCACCTCCTTCTTAAACTCCAAGTTCTCTTTTCCTGTGCTGATCTGCTGCTCTCTTCCCTCCCGCCTCCTTCTTTAACTCTGTTCTTTTCTCCTGTGCTGATCTCCTGTTCTCTTCCACCTGCCTCCTTCTTTAACTCCCTGTTCTCTACTCCTGTGCTGATTTGCTGCTCTCTTCCACCCCACCTTCTTCTCTAGCTCCCTGTTCTCTTCTCCTGTGCTGATCCTCTGCTCTCTTCCACCCGCATCCTTCTTTAACTCCCTTTTCTCTTCTCCTGTGCTAATCTGCTGATCTCTTCCACCCACCTCCTTCTTTAACTCCCTGGTCTTTTCTCCTGTGCTTATCTGCAGCTCTCCTCCACCCCACCTCCTTCTTTAACTCCCTGCTCCCTTCTCTTCTCCTGTGATGATCTGCTGTTCTCTTTCACCCTGCCTCCTTCTCTAACTCCCTGTTCTCTTCTCCTGTGCTAATATGTTGTTCTCTTCCGCCCGCTTCCTTCCTTAACTTCCTGTTTTCTTTTCCTGTGCTGATCTGCTGCTCTCATCCACCCCACCTCCTTATTTAACTCCCTGTTCTATTCTCTCGTGCTGATCTGCTGTTCTCTTCTAACCCACCTCCTTCTCTAACTCGCTGTTCTCTTCTCCCGTGCTGTTCTGCTGCTCTCTTCCACCCGCCTCCTTCTTTAACTCCCTGTTCTCTTCTCCTGTGCTGATTTGCTGTTCTCTTCCACCCCACCTCCTTCTTTAACTCCCTGTGCTCTTCTCTTTTCCTGTGTGGATCTGCTACTCTCTTCCACCCGCCTCCTTCTTTAACTCCCTGATATGTTCTCCCCTGTTCTCTTCTCCGGCGCTGATCTGCTCTTCTCTTCCACCCCTTCTCATTCTCTAACTCCTTGTTGCCTTCTCCTGTGCCGATCTGCTGTTCTCTTCCACACCGCCTCCTTCTTTAACTCCCTGTTCTCTTCTCCTGTGCTGATCTGCTGTTCTCATCCACCCACCTCCTTCTTTAACTCCCAGTTCTCTTCTCTCGCGCTGATCTGCTGTTCTCTTCCACCCCACCTCCTTCTCTACCTCCCTGTTCTCTTCTCCTGTGCTGTTCTGCTGCTCTCTTCCACCCCACCTCCTTCTTTAACTCCCTGTTCTCCTCTGTGGTGCTGATCTGCTGCTCTCTTCCACCCACCTCCTTCTCTAACTCCCTGTTCTATTCTTTTCTCCCTATGCTGATCTGCTGCTCTCTTCCACCCGCCTCCTTCTTTAACTCCCTGTTCTCTTCTCCTGTGCTAATCTGCTCCTCTCTTTCACCACACCTCATTCTTTAACTCCCTGTTCTCTTCTGCTGTGCTGATCTGCTCCTCTCTTCCACCCACCTCCTTCTCTAACTCCCTGTTCTCTTCTCTTCGCCCGTGCTGATCTGCTGCTCTCTTCCACTGTGCCTTCTTCTCTAACTCCCTGTTTTCTTCTCTTCTCCTGTGCTGATATGCTACTGTCTTCCACCCTGCCTCCTTCCTTAACTCCCTGTTTTCTTCTCCTGTGCTAATCTGCTGTTCTCTTCCACCTGCCTCTTTCTCTAACTCCTTGTTCTCTTCTCCTGTGCCGATCTGCTGTTCTCTTCCACCCGCCTACTTTTTAACTCCCTGTTCTCTTCTCCTGTGCTGATTTGCTGCTCTCTTCCACCCCACCTCCTTCTTTAACTCCCTGTTCTCTTCTCCTGTGATTATCTGCTTCTCTCTTCCACCGCCTCCTTCTTTAACTCCATGTTTTCTTCTGCTGTGTTGTTATGCTGCTCTCTTCCACCCACCTGCCTCTCCAACTCCCTGTTCTCTTCTCTTCTCCTGTGCTGATCTGCTGCTCTCTTCCACCCGCCTCCTTCTGTAGCTCCATGTTCTCTTCTCTTCTCCTGTGCTGATCTGTTACTCTCTTCCACCCCGCCTCCTTCTTTAACTCCCTGTTAAATTCTGCTGATCTGCTGCTCTCTTCCACCTCACCTCATTATCTAAGTCCCTGTTATATTCTCTTCTCCTGTGCTGATCTGCTGCTCTCTTCCACCTCACCTCCTTCTTTAACTCCCAGTTCTCTTCTGCTGTTCTGATCTGTTTCTCTCTTCCACCACCTCCTGCTCTAACTCCCTGTTCTCTTCTCTTCTCTCATGCTGATCTGCTGCTCTCTTCCACCCAGCCTCCCTCTCTAACTCCCTGTTCTCTTTTGCTGTGCTGATCTGCTGCTCTCTTCCACCCACCTCCTTCTTTAACTCCCTTTTCTCTTCTCCTGTGCTAATCTGCTGTTTTCTTCTACCCGCCTCGATCGCTAACTCCCTGTTCGCTTCTCCTGTGCTGCTCTGCTGCTCTCTTCCACCCGCCTCCTTCTTTAACTCCCTGTTTGCTTCTCTGCTTCTGTGCTGATCTGATGTTCTCTTTCACCCGCCTCCTTCTCTAACTCCCTGTTCTCTTCTCTTGTGCTGTTCTGCTGCTCTCTTCCACCCCACCTCCGTCTTTAACTCCCTGTTCTCTTCTGCGGTGCTGATCTGCTGCTCTCTTCCACCCACCTCCTTCTCTAACTCCCTGTTCTTTTCTTTTCTCCCTCTGCTGATCTGCTGCTCTCTTTCACCCGCCTCCTTCTTTAACTCCCTGTTCTCTTCTCCTTTAGTAATCTGCTGCTCTCTTCCACCCCACCTCCTTCTTTAACTCCCTGTTCTCTTCTCTCGTGCTGATCTGCTGTTCTCCTTCGCCCCACCTCCTTTTCTAACTCCCTGTTCTCTTCTCCTGTGCTGATCTGCTGCTCTCTTCCACCCCATCTCCTTCTTTTACTCCCTGTTCTCTTCTCTTCTCCTGTGCTGATCTGCTGCTCTCTTCCACCCGCCCCTTTCTCCAACTCCCTGTTCTCTTCTCCCGTGCTGATCTGCTGTTCCCTTCCACTGCCTCCTTCTCTAACTCCCTGTTCCCTTCTCCTGTGCTGATCTGCTGCTCACTTCCACCCACCTCCTTCTTTTACCCCGTTCTCTTCTGCTGTGCTGATCTGCTGCTCTCTTCCACATATATCCTTCTCTAACCACACACACACACATACAACCACACACACACAACCACACAAACACACACAACCTCACCACACACACAATTGCACACACAACCACACACACAACCACACACACGCACACAACCACACACACAACCATACACACAACCCCACACACAACCCCACACACAAACACACACATCACCCCACACACAAACACACACACAACCCCACACACAAACACACACATCACCCCACACACATCCACACACACAACCACACGCACAACCACACACACAACCACACACACACCCAACCACACACCCAACCACACACAACCACACACACAACCACACACACATCCACACATACAACCACACACACAACCACACACACACACACACACACAACCACGCACACAGCCACACACATAACCACAAACACAACACACACACAGCCACACACAACCACACACACACAACCACACACACCCACACACAACTACAACCACACACACAACCGCACACACAACCACAACCACACACACACATACAACCACACCCAACCACACCCTCAAAATCACACACAGTTACACATACAACCACACACAAAACCATACACACACACATCCACACCCAACCACACACACAACCACACCCAACCACACACAACCACACACAACCACACCCAACCACACACACACATACAACCACACACACACACACAACCACACACACACACACACACACACAACCACACACACAACCACACACACACAACCACACACACACAACCACACACATCTATCTATCACCCTCACTCTATCTATCTATCTATCTATCTATCTATCTATCTATCTATCTATCTATCTATCTATCTATCTATCTATCTATCTATCTATCTATCTATCTATCTATCCATCTATCGCCCTCACTCTATCTATCTGTCACCCTAACTCTATCTATCTATCTATCGCCCTCACTCTTTCTATCTATCCATTGGCCTCACTCTATCTATCGCCCTCACTCTATCTATCTTTCGCCCTCCCTCTAGCTATCTATCACCCTCACTCTATCTATCTATCGCACCACCACAGCATCACTCAGGGGCATCACTATGCACTACCACAGCATCACTGAACGCTACAGCATCACTCGTCGCCACCACACCATCACTCAGCACCACCACAGTAACAATCTGTGCAAAAATTCAACAACTGGTTCAAATATGTTCTCTCAATGTTTCAAGCTTTATTACAAATGTCACAAAAAGATGTTAATATTTCACGTCTGTTCTTGGATTTTTGGCACAATAAAATCTACTGAAAATAATCTTCACAAAAGTTATTTACAAATGTTTAAGCTATTGCGATTATAAATTACAATAACTTTTATTTAAGTATTAATTATTTAAAAAAATTAAAAGCCATTGTTATTTGTAATATCAATACATCTAAGTCACGTAAATACAAAACATGTTGCATTACAAATGCTATAGGTGTCACATTTGCAAAAGATAAAAGTATTGGCATTGTAAATGACAAAGCTATTAATTTCGCTATTTTCAAAACCAACACATTAATAAAAGACGTGTCATTTACAAGACCAATAGCTCAAACTTTCCTAATGCGAGACCTATTGCATTGCAAATGATTGTTTACTAGGTGTGATTGGTGTGGCCCCACGATGGTACCTGCAGCCTCCTTTTGTTTGTATTATGTTTGGAGGGGAAAGATGCTCTGTAAAGTTGGGGAGGCAGGCCGTTTTAGGTCCTCCATGCACGGAGGCAGGGTGGGGGGGATGGTTATGGGGGAAATATTATTCATTTGATGTGTTTTTCTTTTCTTTCAAACATGCACTTTTAGACCAATGGTGACAGCTTTAGATGGCCATGGCGGCGGACCACACTGGCAGACCCCGTCTCCTCTTCCCCCTGCTTTCCCCAGCGTGGCACCCCAGTGTGGGCTCACACTTGCTATACCCAATGTCCTGCAGAAAATTGTGGCGGTTCCCGCTGCTGAGTGCTGGACTGTTCCGCACTTGGGATAGGTCCTCACTGTGGGTCTTCCTGATTTCTCTCTGCGATGGTCCCCCATGGCAGCTGATTTAGTCACTGCAAGCTTCAGAGTGTTATCCTGGAACTACAAAGGACTCGGTGAAAAGATTAAACAGGGAATGGTCTTGCCATATCTTAAACGTTACTCTCATAAAGTGATTTTCTTGCAAGAAACACACAGTCAAGGCAATTTCTGTCGAGCCCTAGATAGATGGGGGTACAAAATGGGTGCCTGTGAAAGATTTACAAGGTGATCCAGAGGGGTTTGAATTCTCTTGCGTAAATCAATTCCCCCATTAGTGCAGACTTGGCCTGATCCACAGGGGAGATAGGTGGCATTGAAAGGACAGTGGGTTGGCAAAACACTCAATATAATTTCTCTTTATATCCCTCCCAGACTTCATGAAGCACCTTTTGCAGGCTTGGGCGTGCTTCGCCGCCAGCTCCCAGACGGCAGCCTATTATTGGGTGGAGACTTTAACAATACAGTTTGTGAGGCCCGGGATCGGTGTCCCCCTCGACACCAGAGGGCGACACTCTGCCCACTGGCTGACTTTATGTTGGAGTTTGGACTGACAGACATAATCTGTGCTCTCCACCCCACAGCTGTCCACATACCTCTCGGGAATGCACAGAAGTCTATTGTGAATTGACTACATACTTACCCTGTCTAGGGATCTTCCCTACATCAGCACAACACCAGAGGAATTTCTGACTACTCTCCAGTGGGCTCTGCATACAGCTTCCTGGACCGTGGCACTGTGCAAAGAATAACGCTTAAACCCTGATACCTGAAGGTACCAGTATCCGTGAAAGCATCTGAAAGGCCACGGTGCATTACTTTCAAGACAAAAAGGAGGCTCCGTAGACTGAGCTTGGATGTTGTGGGAGGCCAATAAGACAGATATTAGGAGCCAGGGTATATCACTGATAGCGGGCCACAAAAAAGAAAAACTAGCTCAGTTGGAGCTACTGGAGCAAGTCGCCTGCAGATTAGAATGTCAGCAAGTGATAGATGACCAAAGCCATTTGCATCATGCACTAACCCTTAAACAGAAGGAACTCAGGGATGTAGTGGCAGACACCACCAGAAACCATTACCGAGCCACCCAATATCGCCTCCACGAGGTCGGGAACAGGGCCTGAAATGTAGTGGCCTGGCTGGACAGGAGGGAAGCAGCATCCCAAGGGATCATGGAGGTCCGCAATGAACATGGTGACAGTGCATAGCTGACGTGTTTGCGTACTATTATGCTAAACTTTATTCCCCCGATGCAGGGACCTACTCACGGTCATCCCAATGCCAAAGTTATCATGAGACGACAGACAGGCCCTTGAAGAGGACCTGATGGAGGAAGAAGTGGCACAGGCGATCCTTAATCTAGCATTGGGTAAGGCACTGGCCCTAAAGGTCTTCCAATAGAACTCTATAAATTGACGGCTGAGAGTGTCACCCCACCTCTCCTGTGCATGTTCCTGGAGAGCTGGGAAGCCGGCCACCTACCTCAGGACCAAAGTCTAGCAAGTATAGTGGACACCACCAATGAGAGCAATCTGCCAGATGATTGTGCCTCCTACCGGCCCATATCGTTATTGAAAGCAGAATCAAGATCCTTGCAAAGCTCTTTGCCATTAGATTGATTGGGGTGATTAGATTGCTGATTCATCTTGATCAATCCGGCTTTATGGCAGGTAGAAACATGGCACTCAACTTTTGCCTTCTACATGGGTTCTTGGGGTGAGCGGCTGAGATCCGCAAGGATGCACTAGTGATGTCTTTGGACGTGCGAATGGCCTTCGACACCGTGGAATGGCCCTATAGGTACGCAGTCCTAAAAACGTTGGGATTCGGTCCTGCTTTGTTTCTTAGATCTGTTTGTTGTATTCTGACCCTCTGGCTCAGGTTGCAGTGAACTGGGGCACATCAGCATTGTTTCCCCTTTGGAGGGAGGCCAGGCAGGGCTGTCCGCTCTCCTCCCTGATTTTTGCTTTAATACTGGAGCCACTGGCAGCATGGGTCAAAGTAACCCCTTGGTTAGGGGACTGAGATGGAACGCAGAATGGGAGGACATTATTTCCCTCTATGAGGATGATATTCTGATTTACATGGCGGACACCCCCAACCCACTTGACAGGGTCTTGCATATATTCATCCTCTACCGCAATTACTCTAGTTATACCATCAATTGGAATAAGTCACTAATTTACGTTCTGCATGGTAGACCTCCGATGCTTCCTCTGAACTGTGAGGCCAAAGTGTTGGCGGATTGATTCCATTATTTAGGCATCTTTATCACAAGGGATCCTGAAGCATTTTACTCCTGTAATCTTGAGCCTCCACTGCAGTGCATGCGAAGAGATGTAAAGCATTGGCAAACCCTGCCTATTTCCTTAATAAAGAAAGGCAGCTTTATTCAAAATAATGTCCCTCCCTCGATTCCTGCAGCACTTCAAAGCACACCATACCCAATACCACAGCCTTTCTTCCTTGACATAGACATTGAGGCCCGCATACTACTGAGGGATGGTGGTCCCCCGAGAATAGCACTCCAGAAATTGACGAGGGGGTGATACAAAGGGGGAATAGCCTTCCCTGACATATAAAACTATTATTGGGCTTCCTAATTGATCATTGTTAATCATTGGGTGCACCTCCAGGGGAACTAGCCGGCCTACAGAATGGACAGAAGAAACATGCACCCAGGGGGCTAGTCGTGAGCTATCTATGGGGGGAGAGCCTGCACATCCCTGTTTGCCCCTACAGCTCTCACTATATCCCTGTGACATGAGGCATCTGTGGCCATGGGCTGGGAGCGTAAGATTCTGCAGGCCACTCCCTTGTGTTTAGACACTCTGGCCCTCCAGAGGGACTTCGATAAGTGGGATCTTATTGGTCTGTCTAGAGTGGGAGCTTTATGTAAAAATGGTGATGTACTTCCCTACTCTGAACTACAATACGAGTACCAGTTGGCACCCACAGAAGTTTATGGATACTTACACATCCATCACTCTCTGTGTAAAGTGATCCCAAAGGGAGAGGACCGCCCTGAGTCCTACCCTCTCGAGGACAGACCAGTGGACGAATATTTACCCAAAAAGGCGATCTCCCTCACATATCAGAAAGTGTTAAATAACTGCCCAGACACTTTGCTCCAACTGCAGGGAGCCTGGGTGAGGGACCTACGTGGTATGGAGGATGAAGAATGACCCGAGGGCTTGACTTCCCCACGTGAGGTGGCCATACCTTTGCATTTTCACCTCATACAGTTAAAGATCCTCCACAGGAGTTATTATGCAGCCAATACACTAATGAAAATGGGTAAAATAGATGTGGCACTCTGCGACAAAAAGTGTGGACAAGAATGGTTGTCATATGGGGGGTGGGGCTGTCCAGTGTTGCAGAGGTATTGGACAGAGGTGGTTGACTACCTTGCGAGTGTGTGTGGAAGTGGATTAGAACCTTCAGCGAAATGGGGTCTATGTAAACATTTGGGGTGAAACAGATCTCAGCTGCATGGACCGTCTCTGGGCTACACTGGAATTGATGGTGGCCAAATGAAACATTGCCAGATGTTGGGGAGTGGACACTGCACCACAGTTAAGGGACTGGAAAGGGAAATGGATTGGTGCATGCAGGCAGAGTAGGCAGTCTTCAAAAGTAGAGGGTGTCCACATAAGTGGACCAAGGTGTGGGGGAAATGGAATGCCTATCAGGGAAACTTGTGTTCTGCAATGAGTCTCACTCGAAACGCTTGAGGCCGGGAAGGTATGGATACAGTTGCAGATCTGAGAGTTGCGGGGGAAGGGCCGGTAGACGGGGAAAAAGGAGTGCTTGCTGGCCTATGTACCGCAATGTGCCAAACAGGCTGTCTGACATCATGTATGCATCTAATTGTCTTATCAAAAGAAAGAAGGGGGACTGGGAGCTGATAAATCAATAAGGGGGAGTCACTGTTCCTGAGAGATAAAGATGCACGGAGAGTATCTAGGTTCTGGCCAGACCATTAGGGACAGTCAACCATCTGGGTATCTTCAACATACGAAATTATTGTCAAGCTAAAAGCTTCCACTGTGTCTGCTAAGAGAGAGATATAGATATTAAGAAGTGTTGGGTCAATGAAGAGCTTTGTGGCACCCCACACGTCCCACGAGTAGTGGAAGCAAATGATTTGGAAACAACCTGAAAGGAGCATTTACTTAGGAAATCGGAACGCCAACTAAGGACTTTTCCTGTTACACCACAGGTCTCGAGGCTCTTAACCCGTTCTGTGCTCCCGTCGGCCGTTGGCCAATGGGAGCACTACCTCGTGGGTGCTGCCGTCCGCCGACGGAGCCCCGCCCACTCAATAGAACGCCCGCACCGCGGTAGAAAAATCGCTGCCGTTAAGGCTGCAGGAGGGTGGGCAACAGTAGCAAACACAGCACTCCGATCCAGTAGGATGAGTGCTGCAGTCCTGCCACAATCCAGAGTTTGTCTGAGTTCTTCTGTGACTTCAAGAAGCACAGACTCCTTTCTGTGGCCAGGAACGCAAATTGTTTGATTTCAGGTACACTGAGAGATGTTTCATAATATGCATTTCTAGGATTCTGGTTTGGAATTGAAGGAGAGAGATCAGATGACAGTCTTCTAGCTTGGACGCCTCTTAAGTAGGCATTTTAAGCTGTGGGATTACTATTTTACATCTGGGGAATACAAGCAGAACTAATAGATACATTCATAAACTCCATTAACTTCGAGGCTAATACTGAGCCGACCAATTTAAGTACCCTGGGAGGTGCATAATTTAAGGAGACCCAGATTTAATTCAGTAGAAAAGTGCCTCGAAATAGGTCTTATAACAAATCTCAAAGGCGGGCAGGCAGCATTCCTTAAGGGGGCAGCTGACCAGGGTCCCAACAAGCTTCCCAGACATCCTTGGGAAAGTAGAATAAATGTACTGAGTTTTTAAGTAAGAAGTTGACCAACTCATTACACCTTTTCTCAGAAATAGAGGGGCTGGGAGCCTTACACGTAGGGCACAGCAGAGACTTCACTATGAATGAATGAATGAATGAATGAATGAAAGACATGTATAAAGCGCATGGCTACTCCTACAGGAGTTTCCCAGTGCTCTGAGAAAAGATTTCTTTGGTGGAGGTATGTGAGTTGTTAATTGTTTCAGCATAATACTCCAAAAGTGCCTTTCAAATAGTCCTGTGATATTCTTTTATCACTTCTTTAATGTGACTCTGGCGATAGGGTAGTATGACTTTCACCAAATACATTCCACACATTTACATTTGTTCTTTTGGGTAAATAATTCAGGATTAAAACATCACGCTGGCGGGTGGATCTTGAAGCAGTGGGGATAAGAGTATCCACGGCTGTGCGGATCAACATAGTCAGCTTCTTTTCCAGCACATCGACCTGCGCTTCATATGGTGGTGTGGAGGATTGTAATAAATTATAAAAGGTTATAAAAAGATAGTTTTAAATATCAATTCAAGTATTTTTGATTTTGACATTGTAAATGTTGGACAATGAGAGCTAGGTCCCCACATCAAATTTGCATGATAAATGCAGGATTCAAAACATTGAATTCAGCACTAAAGTGTCAGCCAGCCTGAGCCAGCCAAGGACAAGTTCAGCACCTGCCAAGAGTCTCTGGCTGCTGATGCAATTTGCACAGAAGCCCAAATTTCATGATGTTTAAGATGAAAGCGTTTGATCATGCTGGTAGCATGAAGGACCTTCAAATATAGGTATATATATTTTTGTTTACATTTACTTTATTGTCATAGAGAAAGCCTCTCTTCTGCATCCCCCTTTCAATCATCTGCTCCAGGCTCTCTTCACAAGCAAGGCTGTCTACTGCCCCTTTCCCATTTCATTTGTGTCCTTTTCTGCATGAATTTCTTATTGATTGGGAGATTGACAGATGGCCCTGGTGCATCTTGGAGTCCATCCCAAAGTCTCAGGGGCCTACGGGTGTGTGAAAAGTACCTAGCTATTTGTCCAAGATCAACTTTAAGTTATTTCTGAATATCTATGAGGTCCTCCTTGTTTTGTGCCCGGTCCCGTACACTTCTTCTTTCTGACTGAATGGCTGAATGAGCTTTTGTTGGGCTTTAAACTTGCATATTTTGACACATGGTTGTCTTACATTAAAATTGATGTTTTCTTAGCTTTGCTGTAATAAAAAGCTAAGATTTTACTCTTTCTTGAGATGTGCTTCTTAGTTTCCTTTAACTTTTCTCTAGCTTTCTTTCTCTGTTCCTTTGCACTTTCCTTCCTCATCACGTTAGTTCAGTCTTGAGCTTCTCCCACCTTCGAGCCTGACATAAGAGTCAGTTCCTCTTTGTGCACTTGTTATAATATCGCAGCATGTGTCAACCCTCAGCTGTTGTGTAGCCTTTTCTGCCTTGAGCAACCACAAGCAGATGTGTTCAGCTGTTGACGGGTGGGCTCATACTAACCGTGCTCATCAGGGTATTCTTCGTCCAATTTTCTTTCTAGGCACTGTCCATCTATCATGTTATTTTTCTTCATATGGCCATCCTGACATGTGGTTCTTTCTTGTGCCTAACCACTTTTCTCCACTATTGCTGGTCTTCCTCCTTGGTCTTGTAAATCTTTCTGTCTCGTAACTGCCTCCATGTGCCGCGCCACGGGTTTTGCCCACCTTAAATTAATTGTTTCTTTTGCAAATATTTGCATGTTTTCTTTGTGGCTCCTCTCGCTCTTTTGTGTTTTACTGTTGCCTTTTAAGTATGCTTTGTGTATTTTTCTTTTGAGCCTGCAGGCGGCCCTGCATTCTTCGCTCCTCTCTCGTATTTTCTTTTAGATTCCCAAAGATCTTCTCTTCAGCTCTTCTGACTGAGTTTCTGCCTGGTGAAAGGCCTTGTTTAGATTTTTTACTGTTGTCATTCCATGCATCCTTCATAGGTTGTTTGCACATACAGGACATCTCCTCGACTGGATATCTTTCTCATGGTATTTACTGGACTGACTACCTTTGTATTCTGTGCTCTGCACTGGATGCTGGTTTGGTTCTGCGGGACACCGTTTGCAATCTCTTTTGAATCTGATGCCTGATATTCATCATCATCATTTGACTTTATTACAATCTCAAGGATTCAAAAAAGTACATCACAGCACTGGTACATAAAATCCTTAAAAAAGTTAATTTCATAAAAAAATGTACACTACACAAGGTACAGTAATTAATTTTCCTATTTATGCAAAGTCATAGATAACAAGCATTGAAAATGCAATAGGTCTCGCCTTTGATTAAGTTAAAGCCATTTGCTTTGCTAATGGTATTGTATAGCAAAGCAAATGGCTTCGTAGGATCAACTTGTGAGCTGCCAGGCTCTTGATAAGTAGAAAAAAAGGTTGCTTTTCAAGCTACCGATGTAGCCTACCTTTTGTTTAATCCAGGTACTGCATTGCATTTAATAAACCAAGATTTTAATTTAGTGAAATATTTTTCTTAATATACTGCTCCCTGCTCTTGAAGTGTCACTAAAGGTGTCATACCTGACGCATGCATGTCAATGCACCCGATTCGGACGGGAGACTCCCGATTTGTGATGCACCAATTAGCGTTACTTTTGCTGAAATTGCTTCTCCTTCCAATTTCCTCCCTAAAATGATGGCATGTCGCTCAAATGTGCGTGCTGAAAACTGGACAGGACAGCTATGCAATGTACACCTTTAACGTGTATTCAATATTATGTGTCACCAGCCTCATCAAATGAAATGTTTAGATGCATGCGCACGTTACTCCATGATGCGGTCACGATACTGTTTTAACAAGGCATTACAATATCCTCTCATCTAACCATAACCTCAGACCCTGCTTTCAAGTGCAGTGCCTAGTAAAAACTGTAACAATAAAATAAATGTGGAAACTAAAAAAATAAATATAATAAATTAATATCTCGTTTGGTAGGATTCTTGATTTGAATGCTAGCATGTTCTACTCAATCTTACATGACTCGGCTCTACAAAAAAGCTTGCATAATACCCTTATGGAAAGATACATTTTACAGTTCTGGCGACGCTGGATGTGTTACTTTACCACTGTGACTGCATATTTATGCCCGGCATTAACCGGACATAAATATTCTCCAGGAATGTAAACTATCCATGTTGACAAATATATGTTGGCCTAAGGAGTAGAAACCTCTGCGTGGGCAGCAAGTTCTCTTCTTTTAGTGACTGGCAAAAGTGTATACTACAATTTAAAGTATCCTTAAGGGTTACATATGGGCTATCCTCTCCTCTCTCACTCCCCCACCCATAGGCGTTTTATAACATGAGTGCTTTATGAGGGTGTCCATTAGCGGAGAGTGAGGGGGGATAGCCGATGTGAGTGGAAAGAGACGGGATACGAATACATAAGCAATTCCAAAAGGACGGGAATGTAATATTCAATAACATTTTGCAGATTGATCATTAAGAGTAATACAGCGCCTTCAACTTGAAACATCTATGAAGGGTAGGTATTACATTGTTTTATCCTTACGTTTTACAAGCAAAGGCAGATACGTGCATGCAGCCACTTCAGAGTTGTAAAAATGAACTCTTCCATTGGCACATGCATGCTGACGTATTTAAAGGGCCGAGTAGACTATACACCAATTAAGGATGCTCCAGGGGCGCGGATTTAGCTCCGAGAGAAACGGGAAAACGTAGGGGTCGGGGTAATGGGTGATTAAAACCGGAACCAAGTTAAAGTCGTGAAGTTTTACAGGTTGATAGGAAAATCAACTAAACTAGAAAACAAAGTGGAGTGATGCAGAAATAAACATAGGAAAACCAAGTAGGTGCAGAAGTGAAAGTATAGAACAAAAATCAAAACAAAATCACTGTGTAAAGCAATAGCTACCCCAATTACGACGCAGGTAGCCTCTTACTTATTGTGTGATCCTCGTTCACCCCCACCCTCTGGTCTCTGAAGCATTTTGCTTCTTATCGAAGAATGCCATACGTTTCACATATGCTTTATGCAAATTAGCTACACAATTTTACTCGAAATGTCGAACGTTATTACCAAATTAAAGTTATTAATTACGCTGAAAACAAAGGGCACATTCATTCCTATGACGTCGGAGCGCCATCAATTTGGCATGGTTCCGCAACACACAGGAAATTTTAATGCTCGATCAAAGAGGAACCACATGTTGACTGTTCGAGAACCCCATCCACGCTCCAGCGCTAGACGGACTCACTACAAATCGTGGAATCCCTCGAGGGGTGTATTTGGATAGAACACCCACATACCTTTCAGATCTGACTGCATGGTCGCCGCGCTGCTGCTGCAGTTCCTGCGATTGTCTCGGCAAGATCTCGGCTACTGCTCTCTACCTCCCCATGCGTGCAAATGAGACGCAGATGTGTTAAGATTCTTTACAAGGAAAACATTTTCCCTGTCCGGGAACTGGTACAGCTAAATAAACAAGTGTGCCAACCCGGGACCAGCACCTGGCTCCTTCCCCCTCCTCCCAGCAAAACCAGCTCTGACAGCAAAAGCGAAACCTTCCATGGGGCGGGACTTCCGTCTTTGGAAGCCCGCGCACGCGCTCACGGAGAGAAGCAGTGCTGGTGACGCGGGGCTCCCATGCCCGAGGGAGAGCCCCGCGGAGGCTGCAAGACGTTTAGAGTGACGGTAAGTGAGGCTTGGGGGTGGGGGCCCTTGTATGTATGCGGCGGGGGGGTCCCTTGTATGTATGCGGCAGCCGGGTAGGGGCCCTACTATGTATGCAGCGGCGGCCGGGGGGGGCGCTTCTATGTATGCGGCGGCGGCCGGGGGGGCGCTTCTATGTATGCGGCGGCGGCGGGGGGGGGGTGCTTCTATGTATGCGGCGGGGGGGGCTCTGTATGTGTGTGTGTGCGGCGGGGGTTGCCGGTGAGTGGGGGGAAGTAGGGGGGGTGCGCGTGTGTGTGTGTGTGTGTGTGTCTTCCTGCCTGCATGTGCATGTGTGTGTTCAGGGAATCTGTGGCAGGGGACGTGCACGGCGCCGTGCTGGGCGTGCGCGCCCACGAGGTCAAATCTCTGCCAGAAAAAGCTTGTGACAGTCTGCTGTACACATTCCCCCAAAAGTAACAACATAAGTTGTCTCGCACTAGACAGCAAATGCTTCGCTTTTGCTTTCGTCTAGGCGAGACCTAAAAAGAAATATCTAAAAAAAGTTAATTGCATTAATTTTCCCCGCCTGATCCACAGAGCATAGAAAAAACGAGAGATACCAAAGACCACTAGTCTACGGGTATCTGAAGACAGTAGCCTCAAAATTTCAAGGTAATGTCCCGGCCCAACAGCCCTGCATAGGGTGATTATCCATTTCTTTCCCAGTAGGGCATAATAGGGACAGAAAAAGAGTAAATGAACAATAGATTCTGCGCAAGCTTTACACGCAGGGAATAAATCAGTTACTGGGGAACACGTGCTTCAATTAGAGAAAGAAAAGATTAGTGGGTAAGGTCTTATATCTAAACTAAAGAAAAAGCTTGCTTGCCAGACGAGGCGTAATTTCCTCTATTGATGTTTAAAACCGTGGCACACGTTTAAAAGATAGAAAATCTTTGGTTAGACCTGAAAAATTTTCTACCAAATCCATTTGGAGTATTTTGTCCCAGTTTATTTTTTTGACTTCTCCCTCGAAATGCTACTCATAGTTTCTGGACTAAGCCAGAAACTTTCCATCCCTAGTTTCCCCACTAGATCACCTGAGATTCCAGAATAAAGACAATATCATTTGGATCTTCTGAGATGTACTTTCTGGTAGGTCCCTCTTCTAGTTGACTGCTTCATCATCTTCTGTTTGGATTCTTTTTTATGAGAACTTTCTTGTTCAAGGATTTTTCTTCTATTGGCTTGATACTTCTGCCCTTCCTTCATGGGATCACTTAACCATTTGGGTCACTGCCTGCATAAAGAGAGGAGGTTCCTGGATATGGCTCCCTCTTGTACTAGCACAGACGGATTAAAACGTTTTGTTTACTTTGTTCTCTCTTCCTTGCTGCTGCTGGGATCAGTAATAAATGAATTTGCATATTATACGCGACTCATTGCGCTTAATAAAATCTTAGATTTTCTTTGCACTGAAGCTGAGAAAAATCTAAATTTTCAACTTTTTATGTCTTCCAGTCTCAATATTTTCCTACCCTAGGAAGAGTTCCATATTAGCATAGAATAGCTTAGGAGGCGGTTGTCGAACCGCCCCTTGCTTAGGAGGCGGTTGTCGAACCACCCCTTAAAAAAGTCTGGTTAGAACCTTCTTATCCTGACCACATTCATGCCTATTTCATTTCTGCCTTCAGCTTTACCCCCTTCGTTACCAGCCCCCCCCACCACCCCCAGTGCCACACCAGTTTCTGGTTATTTGGGGTACCTCGTGCTTAGGCTCCCCAAATCTTTTTGGCCACATAAGGCATCCATGCCAAATTTGTGTCCTTTTCTTCCAACATACTGAGGATTCTAAAGGTACCCAGGTTTGTGCACCCTCGAGGGGACTGAGAATTTTGGTAAAATATGGCTACATTTCGGGGTTTTGGGGAAAAATGGGAAAAAGGTGCAGCAGATGACAGCGTCTGATGTTTTGCCTGCAATGTTATCCACTAGGGGTTTGTGGTGCTAAAATCACCATTTTCCCAGCTTTCAGGAACAGGAAGGCTTATGTCAGAAAACCAAAACTTTCTACACAGTTTTGACATTTTTCTGGGACATAGCATATTTTTCATATTTTCTGTGCTTTCAACCTCCTTTCAGTTAGTGGTAAAAATGTGTGTGATACCAATAACTGATCCTGGAAGCTATATTTCTGAAAAGAAGACAACATTGTGAATTCAGCAAGAGGTTATTTGTGTAGACCCTTCAAGGTTTTCCTATAGAAAGTAACAGTTGAAATACAAAAAATAGTGCAATCGAGTTGAAAAAAATAGCCATTTGTGCCTACATTTTTACCTGTAACTTCTTTTAACTGACACTTCTGGTAGCAGGGATATATATTGAGATTGTAGTTTCACCAAGAACCCGAGGTACCCAGAGCCAATAACTGAGCTGCACCTTGCAATGTTTTTTATTGTGTACCCTGTACAGAGTGAATAATAGGTATCATGTATTTATGAAATGGGAGCAAGATATGGAGTTTAGAAGCAGTGTTTATTTGCACATCCATGAATTTGTGGGTAGCCATACTAGCAAGTGAATTAGGGGACTTTTTTCAAAATGTCTTCTTTTTTAACACACTGTCTTACATTTCGAAGGCAGAAATACATAGAAAGACAACTGGTAATAACACTTGTTATACAATTCTTTGTTCCCCTAAGCCTCCCAATAAAAATGGTATCGCACTTTTGTGGGTAGGCCTAATGCCTACAACTGGAAATGGATCAAAACGCAACATGGACACATCATATTTTTCCACTGAAAACTTACCCTTTTTTTGCAATGTGTCTAGCTGTGGATTTTGAGTCCTAGCTTAGCCGGCACCTAGAAAAACCTAGCAAACTTGTACGCTTTTGAAAACTAGACACCCAAGTGAATCCAGGATGGGGTGACTTTTGTGGCTCTCACCGGGTTCTGTTTCCCAGCATCCCTTGCAAAACTAACATTTTATACAAATAAACACATTTTCTTTACATTTCTGTGATGGAAAGTTCTGGAATCCATGGGAAGCCACAAACTTCCACCCACCCAGCATTCCCCAAGTCTTCCAATAAAAATGGTACCTCACTTGTGTGGGTAGGCCTAGTGTCCGCTACAAAAAACAGTCCAAAATGCAATGTGGACCCATCACATTGTTCCGCCGAAAACTGGCCCTTTTTTTGCAAAGTGTCTACCTGTGGATTTTGGGCAATATCTAAGTTAGCACCCAAGGAAACCTAGCAAACCTGTACATTTTAAAAACTAAAGTCCAGGGAAATCCAGTATGGGGTGACTTGTGTGGCTTTTGCCAGGTTATGTTACCCATATTCCCTTGCAAACCTCAAATTTTGTACAAAAATATACATTTTCCTCACGTTTCTTTGATGGATCCCATAATTCTCCTGATAAAAATAATACCTCACTTGTGTGGGTAGTTCTCGTTCCCACAACAGGAAACAGCCCAAAATGCAATGTGGACACCACATTTTTCCACTGGAAAATTACTGTTTGCTCTAATTGTGCCTAGCCGTGGATTTCAGACTCTAGCTCAGCCAGCACCAATGGAAACCTAGAAACCTTTTTACATTTGTGAAAACTAGACACCCAGGGGAATCCAGGATGGGATGACTTGTGTGGCTCTCACCAGGTTATGTTACCCATCATTCCTTTGCAAATCTCAAACTTTCTAAATAAAACACATTTTCCTCATATTTCTGTGATAGAAAGTTCTGGAATATACAGGGAGACACAAAATTCCAACAGTCCAGCCTTCAGCCACGTCTCCCAATAAAAATGGTACCTCACTTAGGGGTCGATTAGGATCGCGGACGGACGACCCCAGAGCAGGAGAGAACCTCCGCATGGCATGCGGAGTTCCCTCCTGTGCCACCCTGGCGGTCACATCCTCTATTTTTAACATTGCGGCGGGTGCAGCTTCAAGCTGCACCCGCGGCAATGTTAAAAATGCACGCATTGCATTTGCATGCAGAAAGAGGCTGGCACCGCACGGTGCCTGCCGCTTTCTGCATGCAAATGCAGGGGGGTACCATAGGTACCCCCCATGTGCACCCCCCACCCCCCTTCACCTAGGGGGCCCGCAACGGGCCCCCGCAGTGAAGTTCCGTATGCTTTTCCACGGCGGGAAACCCGCCGCGGAAAAGCATAATTTACTGGCCATCCTAATATGGTGGACGGTGTCTGGAAGACACCGTCACCATATTAGAGCTTTTCCGCCGCGGTTGTAATCCGACCGCGGCGGAAAAGCTGCGGACGGAAACCAGGACCCACCAGCCATCCTAATCTGGCGGTGGGTCTTTGGTCAGTCCGCTGCGGTTTTTCCGCATCCTCGGGGCCGGCGGTGGCTTCCACCGGCCCCGAGGATGCGGAAAAACCGCAATCATAATGACCCCCTTTTTTTGGGAGACCTAGTGCTCGCTACAGGACATGGTCCAAAACATACAGTGGAGACTTCAAAGTAAATGATCATGAAAAGACATGGTTTTGCGAGGGAGTCACCTGCGCTTTTGATCCCAGGCTTGGCGGCCATCTAGGGAATCCTACCAAACCCAGACATTTCTGAAAACTAGACACCCGGGGCAGTCCAGGGAAGTGTAGCTTGCAGGGATCCCTCAATGTTTTCTTACCCAGAATCCCCTGCATCCTCAAATTTTGCAAATGTTTTTTAGGTGGCTGCCGAGTCAGGAACCAAACACTCAGATGACCTCCTTGCAAAACCAGGTCATTTTGTGATCGATCATTTTTGATGCCTCTGCAATACATTTTGGGCCCTTCCCTGTCACAGACCCTTTGTCCACCCACACAAGTGAGGTAGCATTTTAACTAGGAGACCTAGGGGAACGCTGGGTGATAGGAAATTTGTGTGAGCTCGATGATCCCACAACTTTTCCACAAAAAAATGTGAGGAAAACATGATATTTTAAGCTAAATTTGATGTTTGCAGGGGATTGTAGTGTAGTGTAGTTCCTAGTTTCCCACTAGGCCCTGCGCATTGGAATAACATAAACAGTAGTATCGACGTGGAACTGCTCATATTCCAGGCCTCCACTGACTATGCTAAACTTAATTGGGTTGTGTTACCAACTAGCTCAGAGGTCACTGGAAACTTTCTTCTCTGCATAGGAAGTGATCAGCTTCCTTGGCACAGACAAGAAGGGATTCAGCTTTCCAACAACCGTGCAACATGACAACTTTGCTCCTCAGATCAAGAGTCGATCTCTAGGGTCGTGTGAAACAATAGACATAAATTTCACTCAGTCAGTCTAGTGCAGTTTACTTTCACAGTATGTAGAGAATAGAGAGACGGGCGTGTATCAATAAAGGGTTAACATTTATTGAACAGTCTTTCTTCTCATACAAGAGAAATGTATTGCCACAATTGCAATAACTGTTATTATAAAAAGTACGTACAGTAAGATAAGTATTGCGAAATAGAACTGTAAAAGCATTGATATGGTTTCTTAGCCATACAATGGTTTAAAAGTAATAAAACATATATACAGTCATATATACATTAGGCTAACATACTCAACTGGTGCTTCTAACTAAGCCTACCCCAGTGTGCCTGACCTAAGCCTAACACGTGAAAAGGGGAGTAAGTAAGTAGCTTAAGTTAAGTTGGTTTTGCCAAGGTTTGTTTCAAGAATTCTCGTCTAAGGGTTTAGTCAACACCATACCTCTGAATAGAATGATGGAGGATTGGTATCTCCTTCAGGGGTCTCTCTCGATATCCCAGTCACCCGCGAGGGTAAACTGGAAGCGCCGGGACTGGATTTCTCTGCACGAGAAAGGCAGCGGCTTCTCTCAGCGCGTCGAGGAAGGAGGGGTGACAGCGTCCGCGGGCAGCTGGGCTGGATGTCTTCGCAGAGGACGGCTGCACAGCTCCTCAAGCGTACTGAACCATAGTTCGCGCTGTAGCGGCGATAATGGTAATCAGCAGCTTCACCACCACAGGATAGCAGGCTCCAGCGACAGAGTGCTAGTTTTTACCAACACAGGGTCATGCAGGCAGCTGGCATCAGCAACAGGTTCGCTCCATTGCTTAAGGCAACGTTGGTAATATTTATACCTGACAGGTGCCGGGTTTGACGCAAGTTTGCTGGACATAAGACGTCAATTAAAGATGTCACTAGGAAGTGACAGTTATCAGTTGCTCATTAGAGTTCCATTACTAATCAAAACATAGCAAGCGGGGATTTCCAGGTTTGCTAAGTTTTTATCTTGTTGAAGAACTCGGAGTGTTATCTAGGAATATCAGATAGTGACTGCTGCTCTGTCATTGCACTAATTGGTCGCAAAGGAAGTAGCAGAGAGTCATGCTGGAATGTGGCTCTGTTCGTGTGAGGCCAGAGATGACTTTTCAGAAAATCGCACCTGAACGGTTATGCCAATATAGGGAATAAATGGATTTATAGCCGAATAGGGGCATAAGGCAGCGGTCTTCAATCTGTGGGGCGCGACCCCCAGGGGGGTCGTGGAGTCCTGGGAAGGGGGTCGCAGATCCTGCAGAGTGCAGTTCCTGGCATTGGGCTGATCGAGGGTGCTCACGGCAGAGGCCTAATTCACACCGAGGTGTGAAAAACATCAACGCCTCATTAACAAGTAAAAGGTCTTTTAAAGACCTTTCAAGTACTTGGGGGTGACTGTGTGTGTGTGTGTCCCTGAAGCCGTTTCGAGCTGGGGGAGGAGGGGAAGTAGGGGGGGAGGGGGCGGAGGGGGGCTGGGGGAGCAGGCTGCAGTGTAGCCCTTTGAGTTCAATGGATGTTGCGCGCCCGGAGCTGTGGGTCCCGTGACACGTCCCCCGCCCCCAGCAGGGAGGCACAGAGATGCCCTCCCATGAGCAGGAAAGAAGAAGGACAACGACGCAGAGAGATACTGATCCCCCCCCCCCCCCCCCCCCCCCTATGAGAGGCACAGAAAAGGTGGGTGGATGAATGCAGGGTGGATGGATGGATGTAAGGCTGAAGGATAGATGGATGAAAGGGTGGATGGATGAATGATGGATGGATGGATGTGTAAAAAGATGGGTGGATGAATGATGGGTGAATGGATGGATGAAAGGGTGGATGGATGAAGGATGGATGTATGGATCGGAGGATGGAAGGGTGGATGGATGTATGCAGGGCACAAGTCCTAAAAAAAAGAAGTGGGGGGACGCTGACGTCACAACAGGAAGTGATGTCACGAAAGGTGGCTTGCACAATCAGACTCATTGCCTCCCCTCGTTCACCCCTTAGATGCGATTACATCAGAAAAGCCAGCGTGTGAGCAGCGTTCTGAATGAGCTCCGATCTCGCCCCAGAGAGGCCAAAGAGTGAATGTGTGGCTCCATTTTCTCGAGTTATCGAGCTCCCGGTAAAATAAGTGGGGGGACGCCGTCCACCCGCGTGGTACCCCGACTCGAGCCCTGGATGTATGAATGGATAAAAGGTTGCATGGATGAATGATGGATGTGTGAAAAGGTGGGTGGATGAATGATGGGTGGATGGAAGGAAGGGTGGATGGGTAAAGGATCGGTGAATGGATGGATGAAAGGGTGGATGGGTAAAGGATGGGTGTATGGATGGATGGATGAATGATGAGTGAATGGATGAATGAAAGGGTGGATGGATGAATGATGGATGGAAGGATGAAAGGGTGGATGGATGAAGGATATATTGGTGAAGGATAGATGTATGGATGGAAGAATGAAAGGGTGGACGGATGAATGATGGATGGATGGATGTGTAAAAAGATGGGTGGATGAATGATGGATGAATGGATGGATGAAAGGGTGGATGGATGAATGGATGAATGATGGATGTATGGATGGAAGGATGAAAGGGTGGATGGATGAAGGATAGATTGGTGAAAGATAGATGTATGGATGGAAGGATGAAAGGGTGAACGGATGAAGGATGTATGGATGGATGTGTGAAAAGGTGGGGGGATGAATGATGGGTAGATGGATGGATGAAAGGGTGGGTGGATGGATGTATGGATGAAAGGGTGGATGGATGATGGATGGGAGGATGAAAGAGTGGATGGATGTATGGATGGGAAGATGAAAGGGTGGATGGATGTATGAATGGATAAAAGGTTGCATGGATGAATGATGATGGATGTGTGAAAAGGTGGGTGGATGAATGATGGGTGGATGGAAGGAAGGGTGGATGGAAGGAAGGGTGGATGGGTAAAGGATGGATGTATGGATGGAAGGATGAAACGGTGGATGGATGAAGGATGGATGTATGGATGGAAGGATGAAAGGGTGGATGGATGGATGTGTGAAAGTGTGGGTGGATGAATGATGGAGGGATGTGATGAGGTCTAACAGGCGCATTTATAGTTGTCAAAAGTTGATGATGAGGAGTACCAGTTTCTAGAAACTTTTGTCGGAAGGGGGTCCTTACGCCTAAAAAGGTTTTACAAGGGGGTCTCGGCATCAAAAAGTTTGAAGACCTCTGGCATAAGGTCACAGTATCGATCAGGAACCTAGATAAGCACGCAACACCCACTCCACGTTTTCATGTCCACCAAAATTACTAAAACTAAAGCAATTAGATGCATGTGTAACATCGCCCACCCCAAAATACATAAATGCATACGAAATAGGCGTACTTGTAATACATGGAATTTAGGTACTGTACGTTTTTTAAAGCATAGTAATCATTCAAAAGGTATCGCATATGAAATCAATGAACGATTATGCAAAAAGAATTACACATGAAGTATCTCTGACAGAAGAAAGGCGAGATAAATCATCACATAAAAATGCATTGTAATAACATGTGTGCTAGAGGCTGGTGTTATGTTGTTATGTCTCTAGATGTGCTTAGAAATAGAAGTGTGAAGCTTCTGTTCTCTAAGAATAGTTTTTACGTTAAGCAAAGAATTGTTCGTGCCAAAAAGAGAGGGTCAATATTTTTTAAAAAAAATTGTCCAATTCAAAGAAAATAGATTTCCAAAGCTCTTGGCAGTTTTTGTTGATCAAAACTGAAGGCCGAATTCAGAGTTCATGGGAACGCTGTGTGTCGGAAAGCTTCTCAAAAGTTATTGTTTCTCTATGGGTGAGAACATCGTATCAGACAGGCTCGCAAAGAATTGGTCTACAAATTCAGGTGATAGTTCAACCAAATTAGATAGCGCTGTAACTTGGCAGGTGTGAGAATGATTGCTGTCATCGAAGGCAGGACCAGCAATGCTCACAGAACGTTGTACCTGGATGATGTTGCTTTTGTCACTCGCTCCACTGTTACCACATGGCTGTAGTACAGGAGTCTCCACGAATGCCGTCATCAGGATTGGTAGCCGCTGGGGACAACACAATGTGTGAGCCGTTATCGGACTTAGCAAAGTATCGACGTCCATTGGTACTGCTGATGGAAGTGAAAGACAGATGTCCAACACGCATTCCTCGCCGCAAAGCATACACCGTAGCACAGGTAAAATGCAATTTTGCCATATTGGTCTGAATGAAAGGAACCAGGTCATGTTTAGATCTCTCAGCCTGGCCAATCCGAGGACGTTAGTTATCCTGTCCCTGTAGCGCATTGCTAGGATTGTCTCTTCCATTCCCATGGGAGCTATGTCTGAGCCGAGGCTTGCCATAACGTAGCAGGATGGTCAAAAATAGAATCCCTGCGATGAGTCCCAAAAATAGTGGTATGCCGCCAAAGATGGAGTGCACAAAATTAGGAAAGATTCCCAAAATTGCCTGGAAGGGTGTTAGCAGTCCCGTAAAGACTGTCTTAAATATGCCTGGGATGCTTGTTGCACTAGACATGTTAAGGAGTTGGCTGAACATTTCTATGAAATGCACGGGGCAATTTGTTGATAAAAGGTCATGGACTTCAGTAGCCGTCCTTGCGACTAGAAGATCATACGTCTCTTTAGATGACGTTATAGGCACTGTTGTCTGTAAAAGCACAGATTTCATTTTGCTTAATGTATCAATTCGTATAGAATAGAGATTCAGACTAGGCCAGAGGGGAGTCACTATGTCTGGAGGCCCGCTCGGAAACAATGCTTGCATGCAATATTTGACCATGGACGTTACTTGTACTAGATAACTTTTCCCGGGCGTCAGGCCACAGCACCTGTGATCCGTTCTAAGAATGTAACTCCCGTTTGCGAGTTGCATAAAGAAGGGCTCTATCTGAGTTGCAGATTAACCACTTTTTCCAATCAGGATGTGTTCTGTTGAAATTTAAAATGTGTGACACGTCTAACCCAATATCAGCTGTTGCATTTTCAGGTATTGGCTTTGGTATAGACGGTGTTTTAAGGTCTTCGATCTTAGCTAGGCGAAGACAAGATGTTTGGTGTACAGTGTCATTTAAAAATAACATTTGTTCTGGTATCATGCAGGTTCTAAACAGTGCTTCAATGCCTTGCACCTGCCAATCTTTTGTACCCCAAATCGTTTTCGTTTCAACATTATTTTTCCAATAATCAAAACCAAATGTCATCATTTTGTCATAAAATGCTTCTGAATATATCAATTTAGAATTTGTCAGCATTGTTTTCATGCCTGCTTTATCTAACAGTTTATAATAAAACGTTTCTGCATCACTGGTGTTAAACCCTGAGAAGTATTTGAATTTCTCAAAAAATGCTTTAGAACTGCTTTTAGGTGGTGTAGCACAATGTTCCCATTGATTATACATAAAAACATTTCTAGGCTGTGCAGATTTATGCAAGTAATGATCCCCATAGTGGGTGTAACAGAATAACTGCTCATAACTAGATGAACCTTGTAAATAATCATGATCTGTGAATCTAGCTGACATTACTAAATCAGACATCATGTCATTAATACTGTTAAAGTCCCAATCATCAGAGAATGTACTTGGTGTCACAAAGTCACTTAAGGAAACCTTTAGTTGATGAGGATACTTCAGGATTTCGACCGGACCATAGATCTCATAGTCTGTTTTCTCCCATACTACCCCACCAGGTATTGGAATTGCTGTGACATTTACTGTTGACAGTTCTCTTTTCTTCACGTGGGATGATCTGTGTGGTTTCAGGACTAGGTTGATGTTCTGACTTGCTGTGTCCATTGTAATATATTCTCCTTCAATGAATTTTCCCAAACACAGTACCATGATGAGCCAAAGCAGGAGGAAAAATACACCTAGACCGAACCAGAACTCTAGCCAAGGGGAAACAAGGTAGATTTCCTTCAGTTGATGAAAGAGTTCCGTTGCTTTTTCTTTAAAAGACTTTTTTGTTTCTGGCATCACTTCGGGGTCGTTAAAATCTTCAGAGAAGTTGTCGAAGTTGATGAAATAACCAGAGGCAGTTCTGTCAATTGATGGGATTGTTCTTTCAATCTGTCTCTCGGTAGCACTTTCTGATGCCACATTAGTGTAGACTGGTGTTGTTTCTTGACGAACTGTTTCAAGCTGTGTTTCAAGAGGCACGAGTTCCATGGCATTATTGCATAGTCCTTCATTGTGCACTGCAGGCTGATCGAATGTGATTAGTCTTTCAGTTTGAACCTCTTGGATTGTTGCAAGTTTGGGTATTCTGTTGTTTCTTGGGAGTCCACTGGGCCTACTGTTGATTATAGGCCACATGCTTGTGGTTTTACCAGATCGATAGACACGACTCTGTTCTCCTTTTTACCAGCAAGGGGCGGTAGCACAACTGATCTTGTTCCGGTGACTGCTAAGACAGGTACTGCTTTTCTGTAAGAAGGCCCAAATTCCTTCTTCACCGCGATCTTTTCTCTGACTAGATCCCCAATCTTTGGAATCCAGACAGGCCTTGCTGGGGCTGTTGCGGGTGGTGCCTCGTCAGTGGTACTTGGCTGTTGCTTTAACTTTATGTTGCTTAATGATTTTCTTGTTTCATTCAGTTCCTGTAAAACAGCCAAACGGTCTTTTACTTCAAACTGCTTTGTTTCTTCTTGTACCACTGACATCTGACTATCGAGGTCCTGAACGTTCATTCTAATTCCGAACAATAGTCCGTATGGGCTGAAACCTTTTAGAGAATTTCTTGGCATGTTGTTAAGACTAGTCTGGACACTTATTAAATGTTTGACCCACCCAGCGCCTGAACCTAATACCTTCGCTGTTATAGATTGCTTTATGTCCCGGCTTCTTCTTTCTACCACACTTGTGCGACGGACAAGAATACCGCAACCCAATTCCCATGCTGGCCATGGCCTCCTTATAGGCTCGAGAGCTGAAAGCAGGACCCTGGTCAGAATGGAACGTGGTAATTGCGTATGTGCCGATAAAGACTCGCAAATCTTTTATAACCGTTCTAGCGTCAGCCGAGCGCTGGAGGCCTCATTATTTAAGTGCTTTTCGTCTTAATGGTGTACACTGGGACGCGTTTCTCTTCTTTGATTGCGCAGATAGACCGCCTTATGCTGTCTAGAAGGGATCCTGAAACTACACTGGCCTGTTCGTTTCTGCGATCTCGGTTGCAGTTTTCACAATTTTGAGCAAAATATTGAATATCTATACTCATTCCTGGCCACCAGTACTCTGATTGCAATTCTTTCAGAGAGGCTTTGATTGTTTGGTGTTTCAGACCCAACCCCATGTGTGCTTCCAGTAAGAGGAAGCCCCTCCTGCTCCTGTTTGGAATTACTCTGTCCCCCACTCCAGGGATTCGAGCAAAAGGAACGGAGTTTGCATCGATTATGTATGCATAATTGAGTGGATAGTTTACGGGTAGTGCTGCGCAGTCGCCTTTTACGGTCGTTTTTACTGCTAGCATGGTTTCCCCGTCTATGTACTTATCTGTACGCTTTTTTGTGGCTACGGAAGCCGGGTTAGTTGCTTCCGCGGTGGCTGTATTAGCCAATGAATTCCCTGCAACGTGAACGCCATCACGTTGAAGACTCTGTGCGTGAATCACGTGAGTCTTTTGTAGTTCTTTGTGTAAAAGAGCTACCTCGTTCCAGAGCAATTTATGCTTTATTGTGGCACCTGTGTCATCTTTGTAGTCGTTTTTGATCCAACTCTGCAGCTTATTGTTGTAAGAGTTGACGCAAAAATGAGAATCGCACACGATAAGTGTGGGGAATTCGCGTTCTGCATTTTCGAGCTCCATCTTTAAAGATCTGATTTCAGTTCTTTGAACCGAACAGTTTCTTACAGATTCAGTTTTTGTTACTTTCGGTCTGAATTTACCGCACAGCCAACGACCTTTAATGATCGCACATGCTGCATTGTAGGATTTGCTCTCTACATTAAAATGCTGTACAAAGCTATCTGTATAGATTATACAGGCATATTGTGGGAGAGGCAGGATTTCGATTGGCAGAGGATATTCTTCTTCATATTCTAAATCATTCAGTTCTTCAAATTGCGGGGCGAAATAGTATTTCACGTCTTCCACTCCTAGAGAATCTATGCACTGTATCCATTTCGGATCCAGTGACACTGTAGGCAGGTTTACTGGGCTGAATAGCGCCTCGAAGGCGGATTCCGCTGTAAGGATATTAATCCGTTTGCCGTGTGCTAGTTCTCGTTCATTTGCTAATGCGATTTGCACTGCGTTCACAGTTCTTTCTGTGCGACTGAATGCTTTTTCTGCTTGTGTGTACAAGTGAGATTTAATTGAAATTGGTACCTTTTCTCCCTCATTAGAGGTTAGGTACATGAATCCGCATCTTCCTGGGATGACTCGGATTACAAGATCGATCGTGTTGTCACGTGTATCTAATTTTGTTTTTGCTAACATGTCTGTTTGCAGTGATCTCAAAATTTCTGTGTGTTTTTGAGTCCAATTGATTTGTTTTAAATCAGGTTTAATTAGTTCGTAGAGTGGTTTAACCCTCTCTGCGTAATTTAGGATGTAAGTTCTTCCGAGATTCAGAAAACCTAGTATTGATTGTAAATTCTTCAGCGTTTTTGGAGCTTGGAGTACAGCGCACTTCTCTAAGAAGTTGTCCGCTAGGCTTTTCCCTTCACTTGATAATTCGTACCCTAAAAATAGTACTGTCAGATGGGCAATTCGGGACTTTTTAAAGTTGAATTTGTAACCCTCTGCTGCGAACCCAAGTATAATGGTGTTCACTCTTTTCAAGTGAGTATCCAAGTCGTCGTCTGTGAGATAAATATCATCTACGTAAGATAATGCTTCATCATCATAGATTTGTAGTAACTCTGTTACCCTAGCTGAGAATAGTCCTGGGCTGTTCTTGAACCCCTGTGGGAGTCGACAGAATTTTTTCTGTGACCCAAATGCGGAGAAAGCGGTCAAGTATCTGCTTTCCGGTGCAATGTTTTGACAAAAGAAACCATTAGAAATGTCTAATGTCGTTTTATATTTTTTCCTAACTATATTATTCATTAGGGCTGCACTATGCGAGTTTTGTACTGCAAAAGTTTTGCAACATGTATTAAGATGTCTGTAGTCCAAAACTAGACGATATGAATTGTCTGGCTTGGAGACAGGAAACAAAGGATTGTTCATCTGAGAGGTGCATGTTTCAATCACCCCCTGGTATTCAAGTTGATCTAAGATCTCCCTGACTTGTTTTTTAGCTTCTTGCTTTATGGGATACTGCCGTTGGGCAGTTGGTTCACTTTTTAGTTGGATTTTGTGAGGCGGTGAATCCTCATCCCATCCTACATGATTTTTATACAATGCATTTCCTTGCATATGTATATTTTTTGTGAATCGGTATGTGATTCGAGAAGGCAGGCATAATCACTTCTTCGCCACGAGGGCACTCCCTGACAAACTCTGGGGGCCAATCTTTTTCAGCTAACAGAATATCATAGCCTTTTGAGAGCTTATCCCAAAATAGACCCTTAATTTTCCTAGTCTTATCACCCTCTATACGCAATGTTATTTCGTATATTTTATGGGGCTCGCTAAGTCTGGCGTCGGCAGTTTCAACCTAAATGTATTCATTCGTGTCCACTGTCTCCAGATGACTCATCAAGATCTTGCGCGCTATACTGATCTCTGCTGCAATGTCCAACATTGTCAATGCCCACTCCCCGTTTCTCAACTGTGTCCTCAGTATTCTCGGCATGGTTGATTACTCTAATACTGGCTACCTTCTTTTTCTGAAATTGAGATTTCTTATTTTGAGCAGGTTCCTTGTCTTTGGACTTGGTGTGCTCTCCTGGGTCTGACCGTCCTCTTCTTTCCGAATTCTGTGGAAGAGATCGAGAGGGACGTGTATCAATACTTTGATATCTATCAGGTTTTTTTATATTATCCCTATTTCTAAGGTTATATCTTTTCTCAGAGGGCTACCTCTGGGGAGACTGGCGTTCTCGAGTCGGAGTTCTTTCCCTCCGTCGAGGAGACCTTCCTCTGGACTGGAAAACTTTTTCCTTGGGAGTGGATTGTTTATTTCCATCCCAGCTCTTTTTAGGAGTATTTAAATTTTTTTTAATAAATAATTTTTCAGGATTTTCGAGCAGTTGGGGCTTTACTGGTTTCCCACCCAAGCTGTCTCTACCTAATTCTTCATAGCACTTTTCTATGATTTTTGCAAGCTCAACAGGATCTTTTATATCTGTTTCCCTCAACTTCTGGCGAATCGCCACAGATGCTGCTTCTCCCTTTATGTTGGCTAATAATATAGCCGTGACCTGCTTGAAGTCTTTCAGTAATTTCATACCTAAATTTAAAGCGGGTTCTGGACCGAATTCATTTTGAATCTGTTTTAGCACTTCTGGTATTACCGCCATAGACGGAACACCGTGTGTTTTTGTGTAAATGGAAGCAAAGACTGTACCCCAAGTGTCACAGTCCTCCACGTGTGGTGCGATTCCCATAGGAAGGCAGATGGTCAAGATTCTGTGTTTCTCAATAGGGGTAGTATCAGGAAATACTGCCTCTATTTGAGTGATTTTCTGGGCTAACCAGAAAGGAATTTGTTCCCGTTTTACGGGTGTTTTACCAAGACATGACTGTATGTTCTGTGGTGTAATTTTATTTGTGTTCCCCTGATGAGGAGTCAGCTGTGGCGTATTAACAGCTGGCTGGACTGTTGCAGTCTGTATTACATATTGGACTAATTGCCTATGTATTTTTATTAATGTGTTTAGCTGTGCTAACAGCTCTTCTCTAGACATTTTTGCAATGTCAGGATGTGGTGTGTAGCTGGCTAGAACCGGCCACGTGGCTCCTGGTCTACCTAGTGGACCGAGCCTAGTTATGTGATCATTGTGTTTTAGGGCGCCATTAAACCAGAGCAGGTGCTCTTGAAATTTAAGTGGAATTTCAACCTCCTCGAAAGGGGCGTACTCATCCGGAGGTTCCTCTATTTTGTAATAGTGAAACTCTTGTGTTATAGCGTTTACCGCTGGAAAGTTTATCCATGAATAGAATACCTCTGTCTGTCGATACTCGTGAGCCTCTATCACGAAAATTACTGTACCACCTTGAGGTGGCAGTCCGTTTTCTATAAGTTTTAAAGTTATAGATCTTCTTAACTGGACCGGGATGATAATAGCACCCGGGTCTGTGTATTCAGGACCTTGCTGAGCCGCATCTACTGCGGCCCTAGGGGCTCCGTTTTCTCCTGGCATTGTAAAAAATGCGAGGTTTGCAGAGTAGGTCTCCAAGGAGACAAAGATTAGATGCACAATATTTTGGAACACTGTATCCTTCAACGTTGAATAAACCAGAGCTTTACATAGGAATCTCTTCCTACTAAGGTCGGGCGGATTTTAACCTTTCACCCACTCCAGACGTCTATTGGAGTATTTACGGGAGAAAGGGGTGTGAAATATGCACGACTGAGTTACTCTATAAGTCTTACGTTAGTTTATCGCCTTACCAAACGTTGGGGCGCCATGTAGTGTAGTTCCTAGTTTCCCACTAGGCCCTGCGCATTGGAATAACATAAACAGTAGTATCGACGTGGAACTGCTCATATTCCAGGCCTCCACTGACTATGCTAAACTTAATTGGGTTGTGTTACCAACTAGCTCAGAGGTCACTGGAAACTTTCTTCTCTGCATAGGAAGTGATCAGCTTCCTTGGCACAGACAAGAAGGGATTCAGCTTTCCAACAACCGTGCAACATGACAACTTTGCTCCTCAGATCAAGAGTCGATCTCTAGGGTCGTGTGAAACAATAGACATAAATTTCACTCAGTCAGTCTAGTGCAGTTTACTTTCACAGTATGTAGAGAATAGAGAGACGGGCGTGTATCAATAAAGGGTTAACATTTATTGAACAGTCTTTCTTCTCATACAAGAGAAATGTATTGCCACAATTGCAATAACTGTTATTATAAAAAGTACGTACAGTAAGATAAGTATTGCGAAATAGAACTGTAAAAGCATTGATATGGTTTCTTAGCCATACAATGGTTTAAAAGTAATAAAACATATATACAGTCATATATACATTAGGCTAACATACTCAACTGGTGCTTCTAACTAAGCCTACCCCAGTGTGCCTGACCTAAGCCTAACACGTGAAAAGGGGAGTAAGTAAGTAGCTTAAGTTAAGTTGGTTTTGCCAAGGTTTGTTTCAAGAATTCTCGTCTAAGGGTTTAGTCAACACCATACCTCTGAATAGAATGATGGAGGATTGGTATCTCCTTCAGGGGTCTCTCTCGATATCCCAGTCACCCGCGAGGGTAAACTGGAAGCGCCGGGACTGGATTTCTCTGCACGAGAAAGGCAGCGGCTTCTCTCAGCGCGTCGAGGAAGGAGGGGTGACAGCGTCCGCGGGCAGCTGGGCTGGATGTCTTCGCAGAGGACGGCTGCACGGCTCCTCAAGCGTACTGAACCATAGTTCGCGCTGTAGCGGCAATAATGGTAATCAGCAGCTTCACCACCACAGGATAGCAGGCTGCAGCGACAGAGTGCTAGTTTTTACCAACACAGGGTCATGCAGGCAGCTGGCATCAGCAACAGGTTCGCTCCATTGCTTAAGGCAACGTTGGTAATATTTATACCTGACAGGTGCCGGGTTTGACGCAAGTTTGCTGGACATAAGACGTCAATTAAAGATGTCACTAGGAAGTGACAGTTATCAGTTGCTCATTAGAGTTCCATTACTAATCAAAACATAGCAAGCGGGGATTTCCAGGTTTGCTAAGTTTTTATCTTGTTGAAGAACTCGGAGTGTTATCTAGGAATATCAGATAGTGACTGCTGCTCTGTCATTGCACTAATTGGTCGCAAAGGAAGTAGCAGAGAGTCATGCTGGAATGTGGCTCTGTTCGTGTGAGGCCAGAGATGACTTTTCAGAAAATCGCACTTGAACGGTTATGCCAATATAGGGAATAAATGGATTTATAGCCGAATAGGGGCATAAGGTCACAGTATCGATCAGGAACCTAGATAAGCACGCAACAGTAGGTAAAAATAAATGTTGGGGGATCCATGCAAGCCACACCTCCTTGGACTCCCCCAGATCTTTAGTTTTCAGAAATGTCTGGGTTTTGTAGGTTTCCCGAGATGGACCCCAAGCCCGGGACAAAAAACGCATCTGACCCCTTTGCAAAAACAGGTTGTTTTGTGAGAGATAAGGGCATCTGTGTCTCTCTTCCCAGGCTTGGCAGCCATCTAAGGAAACCTACTACATCCAGACACATCTGAAAACTAGATACCCGTTGGAGTCCAGGGATGTGTGGCATGCATGGATCCCCCAAGTAAGCATGGGCGGAAAATCCGTTTCGCTCGCGGATTTTGCGGATTTTCGGGAAATTCGCGAATCTCCCGCAAAATCCGCAAATCTGCGAGCAGCGGATTTTGCTCGCACTGCTCGCACTGTTCGCGTGAGTTCGCGGCTTCCCAGTACAACTTCGCGCCCCGCGAATAAGTGCTAAATTGCAGAAATACGATCTTAGCAAAACTGAAACTACTTACCAGGTTCAAAAGTTCAGGCTCATCATTAGTAGCCATTTCCTGTAGTGCTTCCTGAGGGGCCCCTCCAGAGTTCAGTTGCCAGTTGCAACTATTATGTGACCCTGCTCTGAACCTCAGAATAGTTACACATATGCCACAAAGGTCCTGAATTACAGCTAAGGGAGACAAGCAGGAGCCAGGCTGGAAGTTAAAATCCATTAATCAGCCCCTAATTCATTATTGTCAGTTGGGGCAGGGCAGGTGTTGTAACTAATTTTGCAACAATGAAAGCACTTAGCAAGTGCAAAAGATCACTAATCAGGGCGCACTAAGGAAGCAGGTGCCAGCTAAAAAAATATTCTGTGACACATTAATCAGCCCCAAATTAATTCAGGTCACTTGAGGCAGGGAAGGTGTGCTTTGCTTTGCCGAAAATAATGTACACTGGACAACCAGAGGGTGTGGTGATGAAACAGAGGGTGGCATGGGTGGGCCAGAGGGTGGCATGAGTAGTCAGAGAGTGGCAGTGGTGACAGAGAGTGGCAGTGATGAAGAAGAGTGTCCCAAACAGGCTGGACACGTAGAAACAACAAGTTCGCAAAACTTGCGACCCGACAGGTAAGTTCGCAAATTGCAAAATTGTAAAAACCCTCGCGAACTGGCAGAAACACGGGCGAACACAAAAAAAAAAATCTGCAAATTCGCGGGAATTCGCGGATTTTGCGGATTGCGAGTTCGCAAATCCGCAAAATTCGCGAACGCGAGATTCGCAAAATTCGCCCATGCTTACCCCCAAGGTTTTCTTATGCAGAATCCCCTGCAAACCTCAAATTTAGCTAAAAAGTCACATTTTCCCCACATTTCTGTCTGTGTGGCAGGGATGTAAGATCACTGTGCCAGCACACATTTCCCACCACCCAGCGTTCCCTTAGTGTCCCAATAAAAATGATACCTCACTTGTGTGGGTGCCCAAAGCAGAGTCAGCCTAAAAACGTATTAAAAAATCCCTGCACTTTTGGATCCCCTTTGAATCCCCCTCAGTTTTTAGTTTTATACGTTTTAGGTGTTCTGTTTTCTGCACGCACCCACAAAAGTGAGGTAGCATTTTTATCGGGAGATCAAGGGCAATGCTGGGTGGATGGAAATTTGTGCTGGTACAGACATGTGAAAAAAGTATGACTTTTTAGCTAAATTTAAGATTTGCAGGGGATTTGGGGTAATAAAACACTAGAGGATCCACTCAAGCCACACCGCCATCCATGCACACCACCAGCCAAGCGCCATCCATGTACACTGCCAGCCAAGTGACAGCCCATGCACACTGCCAGCCAGGCGACAGCCCACACACACTGCCAGACATGTGCCATCCACGCAGACCGCTAGCCAAAGGGACAATCTACGCACACTGCCAGCCAAGTGCTAGTCCACACACACTGCCAGCTAAGCGCAAGTCCACACACACTGCCAGCAAAATGCGAGTTCATACACAGCCAGCTAAATGGCAGTACACAGAGACCATCACCGAACTCCAGTTCACGCACACTTTCGCTAGTGTCTACTGGTATTCTGCCCCTTTGGAATCAGATGGGGCCAACAATATCGCTGTTCTGCCCCCAATGGAGGCAGAAGCAGCCAAAATGTGTTCACAAAACAAGTGGAGCAACACTTGCCTAAGGGGCTGCTCCCGGACATGCCCATAAACATACCTCTGGTGCCTAGTGGGCATTTGCCCCCCAGGGGCAGAAAGACTGGGGCTATTTTTTGGGAGAGGGGGAGTATTGGCATTGCTAATTATAGGCAGCCCACACCACTCTTTATTTTAAAAGAATTCCTGGTATCTAGTGGGCTTTCTGTCACCCCAGTGGGCTTTCTGTTACTGGCCCCAGGGAGGGCAGAAAGACTGTCTCTTTTCTTTCGGGGGGTGGGGACATTAGGATGCCCCTTCTGGGCCGCCCCCACTCATCTTTTAAAGAGAAAACATTCCTGGTGTCTAATGGGCTTTCTGCCCCCCCCCCCGGGGGAGCAGATCGGGGGTAATAACCCCCATTTGCCTCACGGGGGTGCATATAGACTGTGCCTTTTGCATTGGGTTTTGGGAGCATTGGCTTGCCCATTGCGGGCAGCCCTACCCCTAATTTTTCACAAACAAAAAGATCCCTGGTATCTAGTGTTCTTTCTGGCCCCTCTGGGGGGCAAATTTCGGGCTCATATCCCCTTCTGCCCCCTGGGGGAGCAGAAAGTCTGACATGTGCCAAATTTTAATGGGGGAGCAAATGCCCTTGCCCAAGAGGCCTATGCCCCCCTCCATGGCGACTAGTGGGTGGATTCCTGCTTGGAGATCGCCCTCCTGCGGTGATACCCAAGCAGGGATCCACTAGGGAAGGGCACCATTGAAAAGGGGAGATTCTCCCCTTTCAATGATACCCCTCCCATTTGCCTATGTGCTCTGGGGTGAGATAGCCCCAGGAGCTCGTAGGCAGTAAAGTGAAATGAGCCAATCAGCTAATTTCTCCTTCACTTTCAGTGTAATGATGTCGGCCCACCATACGTGCTGATGGTCACTACACTGAAAAAAAATGCCTCAGGCAGCTGGGGAAGCTCTTCTCCAGCTCCCGAGGTTTGGAGCAAAAAAAAATCCCTGTGCTGTTTACAGAGGGATTTTTTACTGCTTTGCAGTTGACGTAATGATAACGTCCTTGGCACAGCAAACCGAGGACGTAACCGTTGTGTCCTCGGCATGCAAGGGGTTAATTAACCTTGCAGGTCATGTCAATCATCAACTAATATTCTTCCTGGAAACCAAAAGGATTCTCACTGATGCTAAGGATGGCTTCTACCACCATCTCCGAACAAAATGGGTCATGGCGAGTATCACTAATGACCGTTCATCTATTTGGGACAGTGGGTTTCTAGTTCAAGTACCTCATGCCTTTTCTATGGCACTCAGTCTTTGCCACCAAAGGTGAGCAACAGTATTGTTAGTGAACCCTGTGAGATTTTTCGTTTGTGGTTTGGGGGAATGCCACAGCTCACATCCAGGATGTGACATTTGGGCAGCAGCTTGACTGGTTATAGCTAGCTGCATGAGTTCAATCGCTGCTGTACTTGTGACTTTGGGCATTCTTAGGCCGAGTGTTTTGTTCTGATCTTCAATGGTATTTTTGGTTTGAATGGCACAGGGCTTAATCTTCTGCATCTTTATCTTAGCCAGAGCCAGGTTTTTACCTCATTCCTGAACAATTGATGGTCTTCTACATTGTAATCAGTCTTATGCTGCACTTGTGTTACCCCAGTATCTTTAAAGCAACCAATATCTTCAGTTCGTGCTACATACTCTACCTGAGCACATTGGAAAGGCAGGAAATTTGATCTAGAATTTGAATTTCAACTCTAGAATCCCGTCACAGGTCGATTAGACCTTTTTACCTGTCATAGAGTGTAGAAGGTAATCTTCTTCAACAAATCAATTCGAATCAATTCCATCTCCTTCCCCAAAGAACCACTGACAAAAAGTCAAGTTCAAAGATTTATTATAAAGCCAAAAGCAATTGTGTATATAAACACCTCAGTAAAAGATTCAGCAAATATACAGGTACTAATACAAACATAATCCTACGGAAAAGTCTCAAACGACTGAGGAACAATACTAGTATAATTTCCAAGACCACTAAACTTGCAAGGATTGCTACGATCTGGGTCTTGGTAGGCATGGAAGAAAAGAAGAAATACATCAGGATAAGTCTATCCCTACACTATACTAAGTGTCATCCCTACAACCGGATTCCCTCCTTACAAAAGGTGTCAGCCGTGGCGACTTCCAAAGAAGTACACTCACTTAGTTCGGACTTAGCCTCTTGAGTTCATCTCGCAAGTAGCTCTCTCTGCCTACCCAGCATCTTTCTTCGCCCTTGTGCGCTTCTACTCTGCTCTCCTCCCGGGGTGCTGTCCCTAATACGAAACCCACAATTCGGTTGGCACGCCCCAAGAGACGCCCCTTTCAGAGAGTTAAATTTCAAAGGGTCTTCATCTTGATGTCTTCATCCTTGTTCGTTGAAAAACGGCCTTGGGTCCCACAGTCGTCTCCGCTTGAAGTTGCTTCCCTAAAATTCCACATCCACTCCTGCAGGTCTACAACTATTTTCATAACTTTCACATACAATGGGCCCTTCTTTACTATCTCTGGCTAACCTTGCACCTGCAAAGGAACGCACATAAATTGGTTTGCGACAACATGCTACTTGCAATTAATTCTTTAAGGCAACCTTCTAGGAAAGGGGGCAGTTCCATGATTTAAGCTAGCAGTCACATTCCTAACTCGGCCTACACAACCCGTTATCCCGACCTGGGCCTCTGCACGTTTCGAGATGTCACCCCCTAACTTTTGGCAAACAGTTTTACTCGTTAGGCCTACATCATTATAGCAAAAAGAAAAGAATACATTTCCCAACTAAACACTTCTATGTCGTTTACATGAACACAATAATGAATTACTAAATATGCATTGGAATACATGATGCTTCTTTAAAACACCCTTTAACTGAACTAACATTACTTTCACAAATACATTTCTAGATTACATGGCATTAGTATTATAAAACACGTTATGTTGCAGCTATGGAAAATTCTGGTACATGAGTTCATAGCTCTGTGTCACACTTAAACATGGTTATAAACCTCTATATATGCGGGTGCTGTTTACTTGTGAATATGATGCACCCCTACAATTTCTAACACGGTTTTGCGCTCTCTCAGTACCCCCTTTGATGACCTGTGTCATCACCACCATCCCACATTCCTTAGGGTAGGGACCGATTTTTAAACAGCACTTGTTGCAACATTTCCTCGCCTGAGCATTTCCAAAGCTCTTAAGCTTCGGTATTGATTGTCCTGCAACTCTTTCATTCTCCGTGCCTGTCCCCTCACTGCTCTATCCAACCTATTGGACCTATAACATTTGTACAATCTCAACAAACCCCATATTCCAATTACACAGGCTACTACGATGAGGAGGGGCTCCAGAATGTATTCAAGAAAACTCCTACCCAAGTTCGCAAACCAACTTCCAACACCTCCAAGACCCTTGCCAACCTTTTCCCATGTGTTTTCTTGTGTCAAATCATTAATCTCATAGTGGATAGCAGTAATGTTGCGTATATATTTCTTCAGATCCTTTGAATTGTCTGGAATATACGTGCAACATTCCTGGACCTTCAAAAGTATACAGACTCCGCCCTCTTTTGCTAATTGGACGTCTAAGGCAAGACGGTTCTGCAAAACCATTGCCCTGATCGATAACATCTCACCATGAATCAGCACCAGTGATTTTGCCGTACTCATCGACAACTCATCCACCACTGTTGCTAGCCTCCGTATCTTTACGTCATTTAAAATCACTCCCAACATTGGTATCGCAGCTCCAAATATATCTCCCACTATTACAGCAGCACTTTCTCCTCTCTTCACTCTTGTCAACTTGCCTTCCTCAATTTGAGCGAAATCCTCAGTGTGGTATATCTTAGGGAAAACAATAGCCAAATAGCACGTCCCATACCACTTATCCGGTAATCTCACATATGCATTCTTTCCACAGACAAAATACACGGTTGGAATCACCTGTATCACACTTTTCAGAAAGTCTTTGGTATAATACTCTAATTTGAAAGTATATTCACAGGTTGTCTCACCCGCATATACATTTTCGTAGTATGTCTTTGGCCTATGTAAACATATCTTTCCTTTTTGTACGACGTCCAGGGCTATTGGACCATAACTTCCCTGTGACTTGTGTCCAAGCTCTTCATCCGTCCAATCTACCGTACCCTGTTCTGACGTCTGTAACTGCTTCTGTTTTTGGTATCTATCCTCAACCTGCTCTACGAACTTCTTCTCTACCTCTGTCAATGAGCAGGTCAGGTTGTGTTGATGTGCATATGAGGTATCTATGGTTTTCGTTGGAATGAAAAAGTATCTAAGTCTATCCTCTGACTTATAATAATCCCATTTGTTCAAATGCTTATAATTTGGGACTTCTGGTAACACAACATCATAATTCGAAAAGAAATACTCAAAATGACTCCTGCCATAAAATAAACTAAGCAACAAACTACAAGAAATTCCATATGTCAATGGCAAGTGATGGTATCTAATACCCTTGTCTACTGAAGCAGGCAGTTGCATACACACATAACAATCTTTCGCATCCATCGCGTCAATGTACTCATACAACAATTTAGCGTAAGCATTCTTTCCAAAGTTTCCTTTGGACAAATCAGCATGTAATCTACGGCTCTCTTCAGCTAGCAAAGCTTTCTTGGCTCCTATGTCTACCTCTTTATGGCTAGGAGTGGTAGGTGTAGGTGTTCCCTTGACCTCCACTTCCTGCTCTTGTGGCGCTAAATAGGAAACTAAGACTACTATGAATATAAAGAAAATCACTAACCCTAATAGTGTGCCTATAATACATTTTGCCCTACGAGTCGGGTTCCCAGCCTCCATGGTCTCAGACAGTGTGATTCGATTCTAGCAGAAACACAAAGTCTCGGCAATACAAAGTCTCTTGCTTGGCTTTATGAATTTTCTCGAACCACCTCTAGAAACAGAGATTCCCTTTCAAACTTTCATTGTCCATATCTTATTCAGGTTTCCCTACCCTTCTCCATCCTTTAAAGGGAATGTCCCTAAATTTCTTCTTCTTCCACTCGGCTCTAAATAACTTCAACTGCTATTTACAAGGTCTTTACTGCGCATCTATGATAAGATTCTCTCCAAGTGCACAGAGTACGTAGTCCAAATGTTCCATATGAAGGATTATTGAATCACAGGCAGGGATTTCAGGGCCAAATGTAGGAAAGGTCAATCTGTTTAGGATCAAATCACTTATCTTGCTTAGGAAAGGGGGATTAGGAACAGTGATTGTCAGTAAGCCTTCCATTTCCAGTCCAGGTACCAACAGTATCACTTCCAATTTATAGTTCGGGGCCGTATCGGTCACCAGCACTGACCTCACCCTCCAGGATCTCAGTACACCTGGCATTTGTCAAAGGGTAGGTCCACTCCGGAGTGGCGTATCTTCTGCAAGGTACTCTCACCCTCCTTGATCTCCTCGGACTCTTCTCCTCTGACTCTTGGTCTCCTGTTTCCGGGTCCGATTCTTCGGATACAGGCGCAAGATCTTTCTCAGAGGTCAACCTCACATTCAACCTCTTTCGCCTTTCAGGCCAACTTGCCTCGGTGCCCTTTACTCCCCTGTTCTTTGTCGGTACGACCTGCTCATCTCGACCTTCAGCTTCTCCAGAGTTGAGATCACCCTCACAGCAGCTCTGTCACTGTCACTGTGATCTCCTACAGCTCGGTCGGATAAGTTACCAGCTTCTTCAGACATCCCCACAGCTTGACTTGTCCCCTCTTGTGGATCTTCCTCCACAGCTGGATTTTCTTCAACAAGAGGAGCTGTTTCTTCCAGGGGTGCTGGGACTCTTCGGGTGTAGGAAGCGTGGATCCAGTTTGTCAGTCCACCACACTTCACTGCCGTGTTCGTCACCAAGATGACTTGGAACGGCCCTCGCCAGCGGACGTCCAAACAGCTCTTCCTCACGTGCTTCCGTACGAGCACCCAGTCTCCGGGACACAGGTCGTGGCAGAGGTCTCTAGAAGTCGGGATTTCTGCCGCCTGCACCTGCTGGGACACAGAATGGATGACGTCAGATAGTCCTTTGCAGTAATCAAGAATCAGATCATCTGTGATATTCAGCAAGGCCGCCGAAGGGACTGATGGCAATCTCATAGCTCTTCCCATCAGCACCTCGTGTAGTGAAAGTCCTGTTCTCCTGTCTGGGGTACTACGCATGCTCATTAACACCAACGGCAGGGCATCTGGCCATTTCAGGGACGTGGATGAACACACTTTTGCCATTCGTGCCTTTAAAGTTCCATTTATCTGCTCCACTATGCCAGAAGCCTCTGGCCGATAGCTACAATGCAGTCTTTGATCAATGTTCAGTGCAGAACAGAGCATCTTCACAACTTCACTGTTGAAATGTGTTCCTCTGTCTGATTCCAAAGAGGTCGGGACCCCGAATCTAGGTACTAACTCCCTCAACAACAACTTAGCTACTGTGAGTGTATCGCACCTACGAGTGGGATATGCCTCGACCCACTTGGAGAACACACATACAATCACCAAGACGTATCTGAGGCTGTTACACTTTGGCATCTCAATGAAATCCAATTGCATTCTGTTGAAAGGTCCTCCAGACCTCCCCACATGACTTAATGTAACTGGTGTCCTCTTTCCAACATTCATCTGCTGACATGTAACACACCTCTGACACACCGCTTCTGCCGCTGTGCTGAACTTGGGGTTATACCAAGTCTGTCTAAACACTCGTATCATCGCGTCTCTTCCCAAGTGTACAGAGCCGTGTATCTGACGAGCCATTGGGCTCACCAGTTCATTCGGCAACACCGTTCTCCCATCTACCGAAATCCACAAATCCAGATCCCCTTTTTCACAACCAGAAGTCACCCACACTCTTTTCTCAAAGTCTGACGCTTGTTCCTGCATCTTCCTCAATTCATCCCAAGTGTCAGCTACTTCAAGTACCATGTTAAGCTCGGTCCCTCTGTGTATTCTTTCAACTACCTGGTCCGTAAAGGAGTAGGCTTGCTCGGCACAGTAGCGTGCTACCTCATCCGCATATTTGTTACCCAGGGACACAAAATCAGTACCCTTACTATGTGCTGTGCATTTTACCACTGCAATCTCCGCTGGTCCCTGCAGAGCTTCCAGCAGTAACCTGACAAATTATCCATTCCTGATAGGGGAACCTGAAGATGTCATGTAACCCCTTTGAGACCATAACTGACCGAAGTCATGAACCACACCAAACCCGTATCTGCTGTCGGTGTATATGGTAACTCGAATCTTGTTGGCTGCCAAACAAGCACGCGTCAACGCAACTATCTCAGCTACCTGAGCGGAGTGTACTCCTTCTAAGCAGGCAGCCTCGATTATACCATGAATCGTGCAAACAGCAAATGCCGCTCTTAACTGTCCAGCATTGTCCCTTATACATGAGCCGTCTACAAAGAGAATTTCATCTGGGTCTTCCAAAGCCTCATCAACAATGTCTGGTCTTCGTTTGGTGCATAATTCAGTCACTTCAAGGCAGTCATGGTCTTCACAATCATCATCTAAGACATTTGGCAATGGCATCAGAGTGGCAGGATTTAAAACCGAGCACCTCTTTAGGGTCATATTCTCAGCAGCAAGTATAACTTGCTCTTAACGTGTGAGCCTGTTGTTAGTCAGGTGCTGTGTTTTGGTCCTTGTCATTAACAATTCTACTGAGTGTGGAACGTGTACCACCAATGGATGCCCCATTACAATGCTTTCGCAACGCTCAATGCTGACACCTGTTGCCGCAACGGATTTGAGACATCCGGGCAACGCTGCGGCTACTGGATCTAAGGTAGCCGAGAAATATGCAACTGGTCTACGGGCACTTCCGTGATCTTGGGTCAAAACTGCTAACGCGCAGCCCTCTCGCTCGCACCAAAACAATGAAAACAATTTAGTGTAATCAGGCATTCCCAAGGCCGGAGCCTGACATAAGTCTTCTCTCAACATTAGGAAAGCCATCATGCAGTCTGTGTCCCATGGTACCGGATCACTCACGTCCTTAAGCGTCAGTTTCTGTAAAGGCTTCACTTTTAGTGAGAAATTTGCAATCCACTGGCGACAGTAGCCAACCATACCCAGGAACATTCTAACCTCTCTTTGTGTGGTAGGCACCGTCATTTTCATTATGGCCTCTATTCTGTCTGGGGACACTTTCCTTATTCCTTTCTCTATTCTGTGTCCCAAATACTGTACTTCGGGAAGACAGTACTGTAACTTGCTGGAAGATACCTTGCGACCATTTTCTGCCAAAGGGTTCAACAAAGCGATGGTGTCTATTCTACCGGCATCTTCTGTCTCTGACGCAACAAGGAGGTCGTCTATGTACTGTACAAGAACCGAGTTCTGGGGCAGTACTAGACTTTCAAGGTTTCTTTTCAATAACTGATTAAAGATCGATGGGCTTTCCGTATACCCCTGTGGGATACGACACCATGTTAATACACGGTTTTCCAGCTTAAAAGCGAAATGAAATTGGCTCTCCTTATGTAACGGTATAGAGAAAAAGGCCTGACACAAATCAATCACGGTGAACCACTCAGCCTGTGCTGGAATCTGAAACAGTATCACTGATGGATTCGGTACCACTGGACAGCATGGAACAACAATGTTGTTTACCTTTCGTAAATCCTGCACAATCCTGAACTTCTCGCTAGGCTTCTGCAAGCCCATAATCGGAGAGTTACACGGACTGCCCATTATCTCTTTTAGGATTCCCTGTTTAATCATGGACTCAATCACAGGTTTTATTCCCGCAATTGTTTCTGGGTCAGCTTGTACTGGGGTGTTCTTGGAAATTTTGCATCTCGTCTTACTTGTATCCTGACTGGCTCTATGCCTTTGATTAATCCAATCTCTTCTCCTGTAAAATCCCAAACCTCCTGTCTGACTGGCTCTCTCAAGTCCCAGGGGAGTTCCTCCACTGTTAGTGCAGGATACAATTCTATGCACAGACGGGTGTTTGCAACCTTAAAGGCAGCATCATCATCATTCGTCTGTAACTCCACTCCCTTGGGTGTACAGTAGATGGTGCAATTGAGTTTGCACAAAAGGTCCCTTCCCAGCAGACACACAGGACTAGAACCGCATACCACAAATTGATGGTTATCCCTGAAGTTTCCTATTCTTACTGGAACTGGCTCGGTCAGTGGGTTCGTCATTTTCCTATTTGCTACACCCACAACTTGAATGGTCTGTCCTGACAGAGGCAGGTTAGGAACCACTGCGGACCGTACAGTAGAACGAGTCGCACCCGTATCCACCAGAAAGGTAGTGGGGTGTCCGGCTACATCCGCTTCTACAAAGGGTCCTCTCTGATCTATCGCTAATGCCGGTCCTAAGGTGCATTCCTCTTCCCCATCCAAACACCTTCCTGTCACTGGGTTTAAAGCATAGTATTCGTCTCCGTCTATCAGGAGAGGCATCTGATGATATACCTTGTTCTCTGCTCCGATTTTCGGTGGCTGGGGAACAGGAGCTCTAGGAGCGGAAATCCCCCCTTTTGCCACCTTAAGCTTATCTACTGTCGATCTCGGAGCTTGGGGAGCCTGGCTCTCCTCTTCCTCTTCCTGTACTTGATTCTCTGGGTTGTGGGGACACTCACGCCTCCAGTGCCCGATCTTGTGACACTGATGGCATCTTGTTGTCTTTTTCAGAGTCGCCGGATCCACCCTTGGCCTTGGGCCATCCTCACCGTCCCTTTTCTGGCTGTTCGATCTTCTCCCCAAGGTTCCATTTCCTGACTGACACTGTCCTCCCTATTGCATTTGGACTAGCATCAGTTTATCTTTAAGCTTTTTAGTCTTGGAATCTATCTCATCACTGCAATACCTCGCGTACCTTAGGATCTCGTCTAGAGGTTTGTTCTGCCAACAGATCAAGTGTTGCTGTATCATTAGACAGATCTCGGGTCTCAAGCCCAACACAAACTTGGACACAAACTGTCCCATGTCCTTTGGATCCATCACATCCAAACCACTGCACTGCTTAAATATCTGTAACAGTCTCTCATAATATTCATGAACTGTCTCTTTCGGTTCTTGTCTAGTTCGATCTATTTTCACCCAATCTATGTCTTGTGCTGGCACCTTGGTCTTTAACCACGTAATCACTTGCTCATATTTCACCATCACTCTTGGTGAAGGTCCATTCGTATGTGCATCCCGTTCTGGCTCTTCAGTGGGCCACTCGACACTGACCTTGCACGCTATCCACAGATCTCCCGGAACCACAATGTCAAACAGCGTGTTCAGATCAACCCACAGTACTTTTGAGATTTTGACAAACCTCTCTACCTGCTTGTACCATTCTACTGGGTTTTCTCTCAATTTTGGAAATGTGTTCGTAAAAGCAGCCAAATCTCCCCTGCTCCAGGGTACGTGTACATATCCTCCATGGGCCACTTCTCTCAAGGGGTATTCCTCTGTATGCATTAGCCCCGTCCCTGGAGGCGTCTCTATGGTGCTTCGTCAAACACTTTTTTTCTTTGACCACTTTTCCTCCCATTTGTCCAATTGAACCCATATCCGGATTCCCACTACTAGCTCTCTGATGTGGGTTTTTAGTCCAATCACTCTCTTCTCATCAAGATCTTGGTCTGTATACTGCAACCTATGGCCACCTTGAAACGCCTTTGTCCTGGTCAGATCCACTGAATATTTGTTCGCTAGTTCTGTTAGTTTCTCGTGAGCTGTCCTAGCTCGGCGAGTAACATCCTTCACCACGAACAATAGTTCATCTGGTTCATATAGTTCTATTCTTTCCAACGGTATTGTACCCTCTATTATCTCTTCTACCTCTGACTTAAGTCTTAGCACATCTATCCTCCTTGCCTTTATCACTGCTCTCAATGTGCCTTGACTAGAGGTCTCACTCGAGTCTTTCCCTTTACATTCTTGACTCACCCTTACATTCTTGACTCACACCTGCGGTGTGCCGCAGGGTTCATCCCTGTCACCCCTTCTTTTTAACCTTTACCTCACCCCCTTGATCCGCTCCCTCCGCGGTAGGAATGTCACTGCATTTAATTATGCAGACGACATACAGCTCGTTTTCAATCTCGACTCCTCGGACGAAGCGGCTCAAGATTTCCAATCCACCCTCTGCCATATCAGTAACTGGATGAGCACTCACCATCTCAAACTCAATCCCAACAAGACGGAGCTCATTCTTGTCGGAGGCTCATCCAACCCCTGGAACTCCACCTTCTGGCCCCTTTCCCTCGGCCCCCCCTACCTGCGGACAAAGTGAAAAGCCTCGGGATTTACATCTCCCAAGACCTCTCTATGAAGCACCAGGTCAGTGCCACTGTGTCCTCTTGTTTTTTTTCAGCTCCGGAAGATCCGGAAAATCGCCCACTTCCTGACCACTGACGCCCTCACCTTGGCACTGCTGGCGTTAGTCATCTCTCGGATCGACTACGCCAATGCCCTGTATGTTGGCATCCCACAATACCTAATCAGCAGATTGCAGCTGATTCAGAATCAGGCAGCTCGCCTTATCTACCACCAACCAAAACATCAACACGTCCGTCCCCTTCTCAAGGCCCTCCACTGGCTCCCTGTTTCGGAGCGCTGCAAGTTCAAACTTGGCTGCCTGACTCATAAATCTCTAGCCGGCACCGGTCCCTCCTTTATTTCTTCCCTCCTGCACCCTTATACCCCCTCCAGGAACCTCCGTTCCTCTCATCTTGCGCTCCTTCAAACTCCCCGCTTCAAGCGCAAAAAACACGGAGGTCTCAGATTCTCCTTTCTGGCACCCTCATTCTGGAACTCACTGCCACTGGAACTGAGACTCTCCTCCTCTCACCTTCATTTCAGATCTCTCCTAAAAACCCACCTCTTCCATGGCACTTATTCATAATTTCCTCTCCCCCCGCTCCCTGCCTCTTGCTGAATAAAGTGAATAGCGCCAAGAAACCGTCCGGTGAATGCCGCGCTTTATAAGTAATTTTTACATTACATTACATTACATTACACCCTTCTGTCTTCCTCGGGGTGTTATGGGGAACCTTTCCTCTCTCCCATCTTTCACAATCCCATTCTTGTCGTCTTTCTGCAGTTCCGGGGGTAAGCGTACCTCTATTTTCCTCACTCCCACGGTCCCCTTCTTGTCTACTTCCATTGGACCTGCAATGGGATACTTCCCTATTCTCCGAACCCCACTGTCTACACTCTTCTCTTGACCTGTCACTTGGGGTATCCACGACTGTCTCCCAAGATCGCAGATCTGGTCTTAGTTCTCTGATTGACCGGGGCCGTGGTCCTCTTAGATCCATTGGTCCTCTTACGCCTCCCTGTTCTCTTGAGGAATCCGCCGAGGCTGCCAAAGGGGTGCTCCTCTCTACAGGTCGGGACCATTGGTTCCACTCATTCACCACATTGTCCCTAATTTCACTCTCGTTTCTTTCCCTGTCCATTTGTGGCAGACTCTCGCTCTGGGTCTGCTCTGGGTTGTATACTGACACTATAGGACCTATGGTAACAGGTACCGTAAGGGCATCTGGTAACCTCTGAGCAGTGGCCCCCTCTTCGCAGTGCACCTTCTGTACTGTGAACCTTCCCACTACTCTTACTTCCGGGGCCAATTGCGGTACCTCACTTTCCACTGAAACGGCCCTGTTCCCCACCGGACCTAAGTCACTCTCTCTTAGAATACCACCGTCCACTGCCGATGTACCCCTGTCTGTCGGTGGTGATGAGGTCCCTTCTATTTCTGGACTATATGGAGGTGGTCTGTCCGACAACAGCCTTTCTATTAAACTATCTTCCGTTTCACTGTCATCATCTTCTGTATTCTTTTTCTGCGTTTCTAACAGTGGGTACAACCTATCCCCTTCTATGGTCTGTACTCTCCACCTCTTAGCTAGTGCGTCCCACCTCGCGTCCTGCACCGCCCTAACTGATCTGTTCACTCTTTCTTGTCTTCTGTCCCTGTTTTTTTCGTGGGCTGCCCTGATCCATGCATTCAATGCTTCGAACTGTGTTGGCCTAGGCAAAGGTCGCAAAGAAGACATAATCGCTTTGAGCTGGTACGACACCTCTAATCTGAACGTCCCGTACTTAGGAAACGTTAGTTCCTCATTCCCCTCAGTCATCTTACACCAGTTCACAATATAGTATGTAACCCAACATTCGTAGCCATGTAATGAGCTGGCGTATCCTCGGGTGGAGCCTCTTCCCCACCCCGAGGTTCTAGCCTCTTTTCTCCAGAAAAACAACTTCTCAATCCTTTTAAACATTTCATGATGATAACCACAACAATTTCTTATTTACTACTTTAGTTCGTTTCCCGATGACAATCCACCAATCCCAGCGCGGCTTTACTCTGAGCGTCCTATTCTAGCGCGGCTCTTCGCGGACGTCACTCACTTCCCGCTAACCGCCCTATCTCAGCGCGGCTTCACTCTAACCGTCCTATCCCAGCGCGGCGCTCGCTCGTCTCTTGGTCATGCATGCGTCCCAATCATACACTTTGAAATGATCACTTCCGACCAAGTAATCACTTCTCTGACTGTACGTCCACAGTCTAACTGTAATTGTCACCGACTGGCAAATGTCTGTCCGATTAAAGAGCAAACAATCGCCTCTCTGATAGGTTTCATACACACGGTAACTTCCGACCAGCGTCCGTTACCCACGCATTCACACAATTGTTCCCCCTATCTCGGTCCTGCAGGCGATCAATGGTACCTCATGATCCCCTTTCAATGGTCGACAATTACTGTGGGTGTTCGATACACCCGAACCACTTAAACTCTCCTTGAGCTTAAGATTTTCACTGGTTGCCCGCGCTCACAACCTGATCTCCTTTCACACTACAGGCACTCAATCTCCGCTAGACAATACAATACAACAACACAATACACCGCAATCTAACGCGCATGACCCTTTTTATACTCACACTCTTACGACCTGCTGCTTTCTGCCGCACCGTCACTTCTCGTCATCTTCCGTGGATCGCCATTCTCCGTCCGCTGCTCTATGGACGCACATCTTTTGGTTCTCTATGGGCCTTGGGGAAATCTTAACCTATGTGGATTACCTTCACTCCAGAAGATAAACCATCCTACTCTGCTACCAACTGGAAAGGCGGGAAATTTGATCTAGAATTTGAATCTCAACTCTAGAATCCCGTCAAAGGTCGATTAGACCTTTTTACCTGTCATAGAGTGTAGAAGGTAATCTTCTTCAACAAATCAATTTGAATCAATTCCATCTCCTTCCCCAAAGAACCACTGACAAAAAGTCAAGTTCAAAGATTTATTATAAAGCCAAAAGCAATTGTGTATATAAACACCTCAGTAAAAGATTCAGCAAATATACAGGTACTAATACAAACATAATCCTACGGAAAAGTCTCAAACGACTGAGGAACAATACTAGTATCATTTCCAAGACCACTAAACTTGCAAGGATTGCTATGATCTGGGTCTTGGTAGGCATGGAAGAAAAGCAGAAATACATCAGGATAAGTCTATCCCTACACTATACTAAGTGTCATCCCTACAACCGGATTCCCTCCTTTCAAAAGGTGTCAGCCGTGGCGACTTCCAAAGAAGTACACTCACTTAGTTCGGACTTAGCCTCTTGAGTTCATCTCGCACAGCAGCTCTCTGCCTACCCAGCATCTTTCTTCGCCCTTGTGCGCTTCTACTCTGTTCTCCTCCCGGGGTGCTGTCCCTAATACGAAACCCACAATTCGGTTGGCATGCCCCAAGAGACGCCCCTTTCAGAGAGTTAAATTTTAAAGGGTCTTCATCTTGATGTCTTCATCCTTGTTCATTGAAAAACGGCCTTGGGTCCCACAGTCGTCTCCGCTTGAAGTTGCTTCCCTAAAATTCCACATCCACTCCTCCAGGTCTACAACTATTTTCCTAACTTTCACATACAATGGCCCTTCTTTACTATCTCTGGCTAACCTTGCACCTGCAAAGGAACGCACATAAATTGGTTCGCGACAACATGCTACTTGCAATTAATTCTTTAAGGCAACCTTCTAGGAAAGGGGGCAGTTCCATGATTTAAGCTAGCAGTCACATTCCTAACTCGGCCTACACAACCCGTTATCCCCACCTGGGCCTCTGCACGTTTCGAGATGTCACCCCCTAACTTTTGGCAAACAGTTTTACTCGTTAGGCCTACATCATTATAGCAAAAAGAAAAGAATACATTTCCCAACTAAACACTTCTATGTCGTTTACATGAACACAATAATGAATTACTAAATATGCATTGGAATACATGATGCTTCTTTAAAACACCCTTTAACTGAACTAACATTACTTTCACAAATACATTTCTAGATTACATGGCATTAGTATTACAAAACACGTTATGTTGCAGCTATGGAAAATTCTGGTACATGAGTTCATAGCTCTGTGTCACACTTAAACATGGTTATAAACCTCTATATATGCGGGTGCTGCTTACTTGTGAATATGATGCACCCCTACAATTTCTAACACGGTTTTGCGCTCTCTCAGCATCTTAGGAAAGGAACTCTAAAGATGACTGGTGCTTTCCTTGCTGGGGAGGGGTAATGCAGGGTGTATTGTACCAGGATGCTACAAGGAAGTAAGGGGGCTGGATAAAGTGATTGTATGTCAAAATATCGAGTTTAGTAATACTGACCTACCCATATATTGACACCACAAAATTGACTTAAGCCGGAGCGCTTGATACTCCAATGTATATAAAACTTTATAAATAAATGTGATATTCTGTATTTATTTGTTGCCAAGCTAAACAAAAACTAACAACTTACACGTGTTTCGCCCCTGTGCCCATAGGTCAAGGGCTTTCTCAAGGATGGTTTTACATGTGCATACAGATAGATTAATCACATTGAAAATGTCCATCTGACTTCGGGATTCTTTAACCCAGGAATTTACGAACATACATTCAGCACATACCTATCATGTACTGGAGGTCGATATATCCAAAAGAAGCAGTAAAATAACATTCCATATTACACAAGAGGTAGTGGACCCTGACATCAGGCTCAAGGAGACTGGACAGAGGGAAAAATGCACCTCATATAGTGGCCTGATTTTGAGTTGCTCATTAAATTTCACCCCGTGCGTAAACCCTTTTACACACAGTTTGGACTTAAGAGTTGTTAGGTATTTAATGCAATTTATAATTATCAGATGCATCAAATAGCTCAACCTTCGTAAAATATTGGCAGGTCAAACCTGTAGAAATGTAACCCGGGAAATCCATAGGGTATTTACAGTATCTTGCAGATTTGGCGCATTAAACACCAAAATCTGCATACTATTCCCCAACAACTTGTAAAAGCTTTTATTTATTGCACCCAATAAATACCATACATGGTGGTATCTTTATTTATCTTGGACGATAAATACCACGGGCCATAGACTGTCTGGCCAGTTCTCCAAAGTCTTTGTCACTCATGGGCAGTTAGGCAGCCACTGAGACAAGTATTGCTGCCTTCATTGGAAGTTCAGGAAGCAGGAACTACTGCAATCTCACTGAATTGTCAAGTGCATCGTCTTAAGGCTTTGACTTTCAAGGGGTAATGAATTTGAACAGTCACAGTATGCTCTTGGAGGGTTGTTTGGGGTAGTACATGTAGAATAGGTATCAAATGCGACTTGTATAGTGCAAATCTAATTTCCAGCAACGTTTGCCCATAAAAGGACTGCTACATACATGCCTACGATGTTCAAGTAATGTTGGGGCATATTACCAAGCAATAGCGATAATTATCGCAATATGCTTGGTTAGAGACAAAAAAGTATCGACGACCTGCGGCGATTTTTATCGCAGATAAACCTTGGTATTACCAAGGTTTATCGCAAATGCGATAAAAATCGGCCGCAATGCATGAATATCGCTGAAAAGTCAGCGATATTCAGGCATTACCGAGCTAATTCTCTTAGCCATGTTATCCACCTCCCATTGGATAACATGACTAAGAACTGCTCAGGGCAGGTGTTAGCTTTTGGAGATATTCGCGCTTAGCGCGAATATCTCCAAAAGTTGGTAATAGGAGATAGCGATGTTAGTGACTGTTTCCAGTCGCTAACACCTTGGCACGCCCACTTTGAATGTCATTAGTGATAAATATCTCTGACATGCAAAGTGGGGCCCAAGATGGTCGCTATCTCCTACTAGCTGTTGCTAACTGGTGTTAGCGACAGCTAGGTAATAGGGAGATCATTTTATGTCCGCTTTCATGGCTTTTAAAGCCAAAAAAGTGGAGACAAACCCCCTTGATAATATGCCCCGTTATTCTTTTAAGTTAAAGATATAAAAAGTACTTTATTTAGATAATATTCTCAATACCTTTAATAAGTGCTACGGCAAAGTAATTACTCTGGCATCATATCTAGTTACTCAATAACTCTTCAAAGCTTGTTGAGGTTATTTTTCCAAGCAGGATAGCCAAAAGATTATTTTTACCATAGCCAAACTCAGCGTCTAGGTATCAATTCTGTGATTACTTACCGGCAATAGCATTACTCTGAGTCCTTCTCTCGCACAGGGGCCTCACTATGTGAGTCAGCATGGCGAGAGGGGTGAAAGGATAATGTTCTCACCAGTACAATCCAATGCCTGCATCAGGTTTTGTTATAGTGGCCTATGAGAGTCTTTCTCTGGCCATGCATTGGGTGGCAATGCTTGAGAATAGTTGACTTGGCTTTGGCTACACATTTTAATGGCCGCAAACTGCAGAATGGGGTGGCAGTCACAGTTCAGGAGAAAGCAAGCAGCAGTAAGGAAGTTCTACAACCTTGGACACAGGGCCCCACTCGTGTCCAGTGTCACCTGACGGATTGGGGGGGGGGGGGGTCAAGGCATAGATTGGGAGATCCTGATCAGAACAACTTTGAATTGCAATACCGATTTCCTGCTACTTCAACTCTGTATGTTGCAAAACAATAATTATTTATATATCAACGTTTCAGAAACAGATGACACAAAACAGTTGAAATATGTCTTGCCCAGTGCCCCAAACATCCGAGAGAGAGAGAGAGAGAGAGAGAGAGAGAGAGAGAGAGAGAGAGCATATACTGAGGTCAAATAGAGAGAACGTTCACCTTCTTAGTGTCCCCTTGGAAGATGGGGGCCCTGGGCAATTGTCCACATTGCGCATGGCAAATAGGCTTCTCAGGAACGCCTGGTTGCAGAGGCTCCTTGGTTGTGCTGGAAGGGATTTCTCCATTTGGAAATATATTTTCCCCTGTGGAGAAATAAAAAGGCGGGCGCAAAGGTTCAATTGCTAAGCATTTGCACATGCGTAAGTGTATACCTGTTTCATTTACGCATGTGTAATTGCTAATTCACGCAGGGACTCCTTGTAATGGTCACTGCTTTAGCTCTTCAGATTACTCCTAGAATTTTTTATGAGCATTCCCAAAAATTCGAAAATGTAAATAGAGGTGTTTGGATGCATAGGTTTTCTGTTTAATGCAGTCTCCATAATTTTTTTCAAGAAAGAAAATATAAGAGACTTTAAAGTAGATTTGGCATGATTTGCTGGATCGAATAGGTTACTTTTTATCGACGTCCCTGCTACTTAAGACCTTTCGCCTAGATATTTTTAAAATAAAAAAGAAAAATCATACATCTTTAAAAATGTATGTTTGTAAGCTCAATCGGCGTAAATAACAAAATGTGAACAGAATTGCTCTTGGAAAAGTGCAAACATCTGCGTGCAGCGTGAACCAAACCTCACAACCTATTTGAAATCCCACCATGAATTTGTCTTTTGACAGTAATATGAAATTTCCCCAGAGGACCTTAAAAGCCTCAAAAGCTGGACACAGCTTAACTTCTTCCGCAGTCTTCTTGGAGGCACAATGTCTAAAACACTGTGACACTGAATACTGGCCATCAATGGCAGAGCATGCACGCCAAGCGTTCCTGTAGCATTATAGCTGGTGAGGGACAGTGGCAAGCAGCCAGGGTGCTATGGTTCCTAGCCCAAGCACTGAAAAGGGGCTCCATTGTCCTCATTTAGGTGCTAAAATACAGCCACAATTGAGATGCAGAGTGCTATCACATCCCCCACCCCCAGGGTGTTACTGCACCTGCTGCACTATTAATACCTACTACACGAAGTTGAAGGCTGGACTGGCCCTTAAATGCCCTCTTACTGAGTTATAGGCAGGGCCACTGGAATGGTGTAATGGTACCGCTGGCTTTTTGTTTTTTTTACATAACTCTAGATTTGCCACATAATCCCTCATATGCTGCATAATTTGTAGAATTTAACAACAAAAAAAGTTTTTAGCTCAGATGTATCAAACGTTAATAAAATCCCAGCGACACGTGTTGCAGCACATTGGAGGTCCTTTGCAGTGGCGTCACTAGGGTTGGTGTCACCCGGTGCGGGTAACTCATGGTGTCACCCCCTCACAACTTACCGCATGGACCTCCTCTACTCCGAGTCCGCAAGTGGACACGGATGTAATTAATAATTACCACTAATGAAAAAGTCGCTTTATTTTTTCACCTTTTGAGAATGAAGGCGTTAGTTCAGCTTTATTAGAATTCATACTTGTTCCCAGCATGCCTTAAGCGTGTGTAGTGGCAGCAAGCATTTAACTGACTGAACAAACTAATGGTCATTCACAATAGGATAGATTTTTGCAACATGTTCAAAACAATATTACTGCTTAAATAAATGTCACAGCAGTAAGAAAACACCACCATATCTGATGGGGTTGCAGTTTGTCTACTGGGAAGACCGTCACCTTTTCAAAGACAGCAGATAATTAGTTATTTAATTTATCCCATCCTCCCAGTCCCTGAATCTGTAACATCTTTAGAACACACACACACATATATATATATAAAAGAATGTCAGGCTCTGCATTCAATAATGACGGCGCCAACGTTCAGCGTGTGTGGCCTCACAGTGTCCCAAAGCGGCACCACGATGCTGTGCTGTGCTGATGCAGATGCTGTGCGTGTCTGTATTTGTACACAAAGGGGGTGACCCAATATATCCTTGAGGGCTTGGGCTATATAAGTGATAAGGTAGGGTTTGCCTTCAAGGGATTTTTTTGACCAAAATATTAAACAAATTATTTATAAAGAATAAATCTTAGGCCCTAGTACTTTTGGCCCAAGCTAAACAATAGCCAATCACCATATAAATTTGCAGTGACTTTTTGATTTAAATGAAGCACTAAGCATTACAACAAGAAAATATTTGACAAACGAAAAAGAGCACAGAAACTGGTGTATATAAAAATATTTTTCTTTATAGTTGTATTTTAAAGAGGGTACTAAAGTGTATATGAACAATGTGACAAGAAGGGAAACAATACACCATAATGACACCTTCACTGTAACATTATGTAACACTTTTCTTCCTTTGTTAAAATTAAATACACATAAATGATGCAAGAAAAAGCTTGGGTCGACGTTTCGGTCTCTACCGTTTCTATACAGAGACCATCTTCAGGACTATACAAATATACAGAAGGTTGACCCCTGATATCAGGTGTAGGCACCCGTATTTGAGAGCGTCATACAGATGTATTTGAGTAATTTTGGGGCGAATCTTAAAGGTTTTTCTTCAGGATTTCTTGGAAATCGTTGCCGTTTGAATCCACGAAGCCTTCAGCTGCCATTAAGATTGTCAACTAAACTGACCCGAACCTTGAATGCCCTGATAGGAAATAAAAAGGCATTGGCAAAGATTCGTGCTCCCGTACTTGGCCATTAAGAACAAGAATTGCACGTTACATTCCCGAATTTAAACACTACCCGAATTAAATAAATAAGTGGACCACTGAAGAAAAACCTTTAAGATTCGCCCCAAAATTACTCAAATACACCATGGGATGCTCTGAACACGTCATAGGATGCTATTCTCACACCCCTGCACAGGCGCTATTCCCACGCTGCAGGCGGCGTATGCTCCTCAGAGCCGGTGCTACTTCCAGTAGGACACTATTCTCACACCCCTGCACAGACGCTATTCGCTGCACAGACGCTATTCCCACGCTGCAGGCGGCATATGCTCCTCAGAGCTGGTGCTACTTCCAGTAGGACGCTATTCTCACACCCCTGCACAGACGCTATTCCCTGCACAGACACTATTTCCACGCTGCAGGCGGCATATGCTCCTCAGAGCCGGTACTTCTGCCAGCAGACTACTTTGTCCCGCAACGTGCTTTGTCCCTTGCAAAGTATATGTTGCACTGGTGTACAGCCTATGTGCATCTGCTTTGCCTCACCTTTCCAATGTTGCATACGGTGTCCCGGTTGGCGCTGTGGTTCCTGAGCTTACCGGCCCCAAAGGTTTGGGCTCTCTCTTTATAATAGTAGTATAGAAAATATTATCGTTAGTATATTGTGATCTAAAATACATCACTTGTCATCATTTCTAGTTTTCTCTGTGAAAATTTGCTTCGAGGATAGGAGAGCTCATGTGTGTCAAATTTCTCTCGTTTAAATTTCTCTGGCTTGGCAGCCATGATATAAAGTGATATACACATCGAGGTAAGGCAGGAACCCTTTTCACATTGTAAAAGAAAACACAACACTTGGGATAACCAGCAAAGTCCAACATGAGATAAATGCATTTTAGGGAAGAGGATGTAGCCTAACGGATAGGGCGGTCAACCTCAAATCTGGGGGCGCGGGTTGAGTCTCGGCAACAATGCTCAACATCATGTGATTCTGGGCAAATCACTTTATTCTCCCTGTGCCTAACAAAAAAAAATGTATGTAACGCAACCGGTGCTCATGTAAAGCACTCTGATACCCAATACATTCAGGTCAAGTTTGCGCTTTATAAAACTCCCAAAAAATAAAAATACAAAATAACACTAAAGCAGACTATCCAGCAAGCAATCAAAAATGATGATACAAGGCAATTCTGTTTCAACAGACCAGAGCTTCCCTCTTAATCAGTTGGAGTATGTAATGCTAAAATCCATACACATTTTCAGTCATTCTTATACATTTTTCATCAAGGCAAGTGAATAGGAGCGTGGGACCCAGGAAAACAGAAATATAGTAGATGGCTACTAATGAACAGGAGCCAAGATCTTCTGATTGGAAGCAATGTGAGAGGCCTTGATTGAGAGAGACAAGCAACGTTAACATGAGCTGACTCCGTTACTTTCCAAAACCCCCACTTTGTTGAGCCAATTTCAGAATACGGTTATTCTTTACTAATACAGTCCAGTAAAATTTGCATTGTACAACATGGAGTTACACTGCTATAGTACATTTCAGGTGTATGCAAATGTGCGACATTGCTAAGTTGTGTTGGCCTTCAAGCTAGTATAAAAACAACATTGCAATTGATTAATACAATTCAACAGCACACGTTAAGTATGCATACATGTCACTGTCCCCGACCTGGCTTTCTCTGACAGGGCTACCCTCAAACCCCCTCCTACCAAGTTTTTATGTGACTTCCTGAATACTTACTTTTTGAATAAAATTAGTAATATTAAATCTAATATCCCCCCTCCCTCCCCTTCCTTTGTTGATCCCCTTCCCCCGACTGCCCAGTCTTTTCTCACCTCGATTCCACCTCTTACTGAAGATGCGTTCCTGGCTATACTCCCCAAAGTCAAGTCAGGCTCTCCGGCTGACATCTGCCCGGCTCGCATTCTCAGACAGATTTACTCTGTTTGCACCCAGCCCCCTCTTACACTTCTGAATAGCTCCCTTGCCCAGGGGGTCGTGATTCCAGCTCTTAAATCCGCCACCATAGTGCCTATCCTTAAGAAGCCCGGGGCTGATCCTTCTGCCCCTGCCAATTACCGCCCCATCCCACTGTTGCCCTATCTGGGTAAGGTGCTAGAGCGCCACGTAACCGCGGTACTCAGCTCCTTTGTTGAAGAGAATGGGGGCCTAGCATCCCGCCAGGCAGGCTTCCGGCCTAGACACTCTACCGAGTCCGTAGTGGTGTCGGTCCTGGACAACCTCAGGGAGGGCATGGACCAAAACCAACATCAGGCCTTGGTGCTCCTTGATCTCTCCGCCGCTTTCGACACGGTGGACCATTCCATCTTGCTGTCACGTGTCGGAGCGGCGGGAGTCAGGGGCTCGGCCCTGGTCTGGCTTTCCTCCTTCCTGAGGGACCGCACCCAGGCGGTTCGGTTGGGGGACTTCTCGGCCTGAGGAAATATGAATTTTTATGATCAATTGTGTCCCCTATCTTAGACCCCAACGACTCCGTGTACGCGCTGCAAGTACATGTATGTTCCCTCCACTTCCAGTTATGAAGACGCAAATACATTTGCATCCAACGTTAACATGTCCTCTTTCAGATCCACCATGAATGGGTCGAATATTCCGTTCCTAAGTATGCCTTGCCAACGTCTTTACGTGGTGTACTTTACACGTTTTTCAGCTCTGGCGAAGTAGGCTCTGAATTCTGCCATCGAGCCTTTTTCCTGCCTTCTGACTCTGAATGCCTCAGCCTGGGCCTACATCTGTACCCGTGACCTCTGCCTTACTCCCTGCGCGGCTAACGGTGCTTGGTTCAGCCTGTTGCCTGCCAAGACTGTATTCAGCCTTCAAGTTATCTGCTCCACTCCTCGAAAAATACATTCCTGTCTAGTAGTTCAAGTAAATATCCTTCCAGCTGCAGAGCAAAGGGCCCGGCCTCACTGTCTCCGTGCAAGTAATTCATAGCTCCTGTTACCATGGTAGGCCCATGCCCCCTCGCATCTCATGCAGACACGAAGACGCTTATACACGCACTCACAGTTAGTATAGAATAACCTCTGTCCGAGAGACCTTTCCTTCCAGATAATATAGTTCCCTAAACACGAGATATTAGATACGATTTGGGATTAGGTTGTTCTGACATCCCAGACTTCTGTCTCCTCATGTAGGGCTAAATGTCAAGTCCCCTTCACCCTCCAGTTACACGTCAATCACACGTCATGCTGCCTGCGCGCGCATCTCTGCCATGTATTTCTGCTGACACTGCAGGATTCTCTTATGGATCCACCCACTTGTGACATCATGTTAATGACGTTTCTAGTACACGCCTTCATGCACGCCTATTGTTACGCCTTTTCATTACGTATGTGTATTCTTATCTCTCCTCTCAGCTGTTACGCCTTCTGCATATGCCTTTACTGTAATGCATTGACTATATATATATGAATGATTGTCAATAAAGTATTGTCTGTCAGTCCCTTCCCGAACCTACGTGGTGACGGAATGGTATGCCACCTTTGGTTCGAACCAAATACCCATTCCTTTTTAAGGAATAAAACCCCTTTTGAAAACCTCAAATATCACGGATTTTGCCTCTTATTTTTTCTGAGTTATTCTTATTGAACTTTACCGCATAAATTAAGTATAGGTAATTTAAATTTACCACATAATTGGCGCCCGAACAGGGACCCTCCCCCATCTCACGCGCCAGAGGTGCGTTGCAGGCCTAGCCCCCTGCCACAGCCGGACGGACAACTACGCGTACCCGCAGGATTTCCTGTATCTCCCTCAGGCCAACGGAGGTGACTGAGGCTGCGATCAACACCCAGACGAGGCGGTGAGGAGTGCGGAGGATCCCGACCAGAGCCAAGCTGAGAGAGCAAGATCCGAGGTATACAGAGGCCCACCAGGTTCCGAAGTTCCGAAGTATCGGCGTCACGAGTCGAGTCGAGTCCAGTCCAGTCGAGTCCGGTCCAGAATTTCAGAGGCCTTCCGTTTCCGTGCTTCCCGGTGAGTACCATTGCTGGGGACGCATCTAGACGTGCGCATTAATTTGTGCCGGTCAAGACGGGTTTGGGTACACAGACCTGGTCTGCACTGTTTTAGCAGTGTATCTGTACTGTTTAGCAGTATATCCGGTTTGCACTGTTTAGCAGTGTATCTGTACTGTTTAGCAGTATATCCAGTATCATGCAGTTAGCTAGTTTTATTCTAATCATTGTTGTTCGTTTTAAAATGTTTTAATGTGTTTTCAAAATGTCGTGGTATGAGTGATTGTTCGATCTTGATGTGATTATTGTGTTCATTGTGTTCATATCTAAAGTAAGGACCAAGTAGCCTGATTTTTAACGATGCCGTTATTCTCCAAATTAAGACAGATAAAAACTAGAAAAGGGATACTCGAGGAAGCTGTTCCCATTCCACCTAGGGACACTCCAGGGTACTTTATGTACCACAAACACGGCCTAGATGCCGTTTTATATCTCGATTTATGGGTGGACTACACCAAGGATCTAGCAGAGAATCAGAGATGGCCCGTAGCTGGGACATGGGATGCAGATTGCATCATGAGAGTAGAAGAAGCATTATGGAAAAAGAAAGCCAGACAGTCACAGAAAGATGCCATTGAATTATGGCGTAAAGAATTGCATAGGCGTACAGAAAAAGCACACAGAAAAGAAGAGAAAAGTAGAGAGGATTCAGAAAAGGCCCGAGAAAATGTATTAGTTGAGGAAGGTATCCGAGTAAAAATAGAACAAGTAGATAGACAACGAAACACCCTTATGAATGGTATGTATCCTCTTCTGGCCGAGGGTTTACCTAAGGCCACCTCGGAAGTACCAAAAGATCTGCCACCTCCATTGCTCCCGACTAAAATGCACCAGAAAACCGCAAAGGACATTTTCCTTTCTTCCTATCTAGACGATGTAGCCCCCGAATATGTTAATACTGCAGGCCCCGTACCGCCGCACACACCCCCTACTGGCAGCGCTCGACCCCGAGATAGTCAGCCCCCACCTCCGCGACAAGCTACTCCTCCTCCCGTCCCAACCCTTCCAGCCGTTCTTCCACCTCTTCCTGCAACTATTCTTCCTACTTTACACCCAAACAATCCCTTCGGAGCCGGCGCCTCAGGAGGCGCGTCCGGAGGGGCGACAGGTTTCCAGACAGGTTTTCAAACCCCACCACCAACACATAGGTGGACTTATAGGGATTTAGCACTACAACGTACACCTCAAGCAGCCGATTTTGACATATATAAAGAACGTCTTGCGGACTGTAGATATGATCCAGTACCCGGTAAAAATGACGACAGATTAATACTCGCATCAGTGCGACTAAGACGGGTTACCAACTTTTTATTGACACTACCTGGAATGGTTGATCATCTAGACAGAATATATCATTTTGTTCAAACAGGGGAAGGCCCTGAAAGTATTGGCCAGGCCATGGCTCACCAGAAAGTTGACACTCAAGCCAAGATATTACGGTTTTTTATAAACTGCCTAATAAGAGAACAAGATAGGCCGGGTGTAGACCCGGAGGAAATGAGAGCACTTAATAGATGGGGTCAGAATATAGCAGACGGGAACCACGATAAACAGAGTTGTATAAAAAACCTGTATCAAAGAATCAGAAGCGCAGTAATAAAAATACATGAAAAAAGACAGTTAGAACCAGAAATAGAATCAGACAAGTTTGAATCCTCAGGGGAGGAGGACCCACCAGAAACGGCGACAGGACAAGCACAATTACCAGTTAGAGAAACGATAGCTTATGTAGGTAAAGGAAGACCCTATAATAATTCAATGCGTCCAGTACGTCCAGAAAGTAAAAGAATTTTTCAGGAAGCCATGTCTAATCCGAGAACGCCTGAACACCTATTCCAAGCCACTGATAACAGACTTCGAGAACGAATGGGGTACCATGTACTCGATTCTATGGATGAACAGGAATTAGCTAGGTCAGCAGTACAATGGGCTGACAACCCTGAGAAATATAGTGATGATGCGTTAGCACACACATTTTTGAATATGACACCAAGCGAACAGCGTTTAGCTGGTACATACATGATACAACACCTGCTCTTGTTATATAGAAGCCAACACTCTGATCCAGGTCCCCTGCCTGATATATTAGCAGAACTACTCATGAATAAATGGAGAGGTCTAGGTACCGATCTAATTAAAGTAATTCTAGAACATCGGCACAGATATAGTGCCTTCCTATGTCCACAATCTGATCCAGCACACTCCTTGGAAAGAAAAATGTATTACATAGACAGACAGAATCCGTTACGAGAAGTGCACCCAGTTCAGAATACCGACAATACGCTTAGACGTGTGTTTGTGTACACGCCCATAACTAAAATAGAATTATTGGAAATGAAAAAATTAGTACCTAGCCATGACAAAGATCCCGCAGGTTTTCACCGTGAAATAAAAGACATGTTACTCATGGGTGATTACACTTATCCAGACCTTATGAAAATATTGAAAGTACTACTGCCTGCTGGTATTTACGAGAAACTCAAAGAAAAAGAATGGGAAGTGGGAAATGCAAAGATTGATTGGACTGCATTAGAAAACGAAGAAAATACTCGAGTTCCAGGCCTAGGGCTTGGAGACAAAGTTAAAGCGTTACCAGGATTGTTAGTACAAGTATTGCCACGTTTATTAAGTACAAAAAAGGAAGATTGGGGTGCAATCTCAGCCTGTAAACAGAAACCTGATGAAGACACTAGTGATTTTTATTCCCGATTTGAAAAATGTTTTGGTATTAATAGCGGCCTGAAAGCAAGTAGCGAGTCGTATCCACATCTTTTTGTAACGAAATTAGTCGAGAATTCCCTGCCCCAGGTTAAGAACAGAGTACTGAAAGTCGAAAGCACTTGGCAAGCTAATACTCCTTCACAAATGTTACAAATGTTACAGTACCACCAGAATAGAATTAGAGAAGAACAAGAACACGAACAAAGACGTATGAAAGACACGAAAATGAAAATGTTAGTTGCTCAGTCAGTTCCAGCTGACGGTCACAAAAAGGGTGCGACCCAGCCCAGTAATTCGACGGCTCCTGTTAAAGGAGTATGTAACTATTGTAAACAGCCAGGTCATTATATAAACGATTGTGCAGTTCTGAAACATAATATCTCCACGGGTAAGACCAAGGAGAGACCGCGTCCACCTAGACAAGATCAGGCCCAACAACAAGTACCACAGAACATACAGAATATACCGCCTATGCCAGCTTCACAACAGACCGTAGCAGTACCACAGCAACAGCCTATTGCCGCAACACAAAACACAACACAACAGATGTACCAGTATGCACAAAATGACTACCCAGATTATCAGCGATACACATGAAACAGCCTAGAGAGGGAGGTTGGCTTGCCTCTTATTGAGGTTCCTGTAGATCAAGAGGGTCCTTATGTACACAGTCAAGTATTAGGGAAAGACAGAAAGTTTTTAATTGATACAGGGGCAAGCCGTACAACGATTAGTCATGATGAGGTTCCAGGGGCACCCCTCTCAGGCTCACAGAATGTTTCCCTTGGCTTTTCAGGAAAACCTATTATTAACGAAGTATCACAACCTCTTCCTCTTGCAGTTGGTCCTCTGACACGGACTACAGATTTATTGCTTACCAAGTCATGCCCAGAAAACTTGCTAGGTATAAAGACACTGAAAGCTCTAGGAGCTATAATATGCTGTTCTCCGGAAGGAGTACGATTATTCTTGCGAGATTTTAAAGGTCACTATGTATTGAGAGACATGGATCACCGATTACAGAATGTCCCTGCACATTTGTGGGCACAAGACCCCACTGATGTAGGTTGTATGCACATTACACCATATCGAGTCACACTCAAAGCAGGAGTGGTATTACCACGAATTCGGCAATACAAGTTACCCCCAGATGCTGTAGTGGCTTTACTGAAAATCATTGACGAGCTCATTGCACAAGGAGTGGTCGTAGAGACCGACTCTAATGTATGTAATTCTCCTATCATTCCAGTCCTTAAACGTACTGATCCAAATGCACCACCTGTTTATCGACTAGCTATTGATCTGCGCGAATTGAATAAATGCATTGTACCACAGTATCCCGTGGTTCCAGATATCTCTTCATTACTGACAGCTATTGATTCAGAAGCAACGTTCTTTACTGTAATTGACCTCAAGAACGCCTTCTTTAGTGTCCCAATAGATCCGGAAAGCCAATACTTGTTCGGATTCTGTTTAAATGGACGAAGTTTCAAATTTGCACGCGCACCTCAAGGATTCACAGAAAGCCCCAGCATCTATAGCCAAGCACTGAAAAGACAACTCGACAGTATCCACATGCCTGTTAACACCGCCCTGCTTCAGCATGTCGATGATCTGCTGATCACCGCCCGAAGCGAACCCGAATGTGAAAAAGCATCACTGACGGTTTTAAATTTCCTGGCTGACAAGGGGCACAAGGTATCCCCTTCGAAGCTGCAATTCTGTGTTCAGCAAGTTGTGTACCTTGGTCACTTGCTGTCCAAAGTGGGGAGACAGCTCACTCCTGATCGCATTCAGTTAATTGTAAACATGACACCACCCAAGACACAAAAGGAGGTGCAGGCTTTTATAGGCCTCACTTCGTACTGTAGACAATGGATTCCCCAATATGCATTTCTAGCAAAGCCACTCATTCAGTTGACAACACAGGAGGCAGCGACATCGACTGTCCTCCCTTGGACTCAAGAACATACACAAGCTTTTGAAGACTTAAAGAAAGCCTTATGTCAAGCACCAGTTTTAGCAACACCATGTTACAGTAAGCCTTTTACACTTTTTGTCACAGAACGTGAAGGCACTGCTTTGTCAGTGCTCACTCAGGAACAAGCAGGTTCACACAAACCGTGTGCTTACTTCTCTAGCACATTAGATCCAGTAGCCCAGGCTCTGCCTGCGTGCCTGAAATCAGTTGCAGCGACAGCTTTAGCAATCAGACAAAGCGATTCCATAGTACTAGGACATCAATTGACAGTACAAGTTCCACATTCCGTGGAAGTTCTTTTAAATCGTACACAGACCCAACACTTGACTATAGCAAGACTAACAGGTTATGAATTGACATTGTTTCAGCCACACATAGAAATCAGACGCTGTAGTACATTGAATCCTGCCACACTTTTGCCATTAAGTGGCATAGACCCATTGGCACATGATTGCATTGAAGTCATTACTATTACGACGAAACCAAGACAAGACTTGACAGACGTTCCATTACCAGATCCAGACCTGACACTTTATGTGGATGGTTCATGCATGAGAACAAGTACAGGAAAATTAGTGGCCGCTTACGCAGTCACGACAGACACCGAACTTATTGAAACAAATTGCATCGATACCTTGTCAGCTCAAGCAGCAGAGCTCATCGCTCTGACACAAGCCTGTATTCAAGCCAAAAATAAGAAAGTTAACATATATACTGATTCACGTTATGCATTCTGAGTCGTTCACGACTTCGGAGTCCCGGAGGTTACTTAACTTCTCACGGTGCCAACATTCAACACGGTCCCCTCATTCAAGCGCTGTTAGATGCAATACATCTACCTACTGCAATATCTATCATGAAGTGTAAAGCACATACAAAAGTCACCAATATCATTTCCCAGGGTAACGACCTGGCAGATCGAACAGCTAAGCAAACTGCTCAGAATCGAACTCATGTAACTAACTTGACAAAGACAATAGTTCCGACATTGACACACTGCATGACAGTTAGGGATACCGCACATGATGTAATCGACATACAGACACATGCTACACCAGATGAAATCAAGAAATGGACTGAACTAGGAGGGATCCAAACAGATCAGGGATGGATGACGAAGGGAAAATCTACATGGTTTCTCCCCGACTCTATGGTTCAAGTCATCATTAACACGATACATAGCCCAGCACACCTAGGAGAAAAAGCCATGCTAGACAGTATTCAACACATATGGTTCAATAAAAACTTACGAGCAGCAGCCAAACAGAAAGTGCGTACTTGCATGATATGTTGTCAGTTCAACCCAGGTAAAAGCATTCCCGTAGAGCAAGGTGGATTTCAGCCTCCCGATCACCCTTTTGAAGTCCTCCAGATGGATTATATCCAGATGGAACGTTGTCGAGGTTTCAAATATGTCCTCGTAGTCGTATGTGCACTTTCCCGATGGACAGAAGCATATCCAGTCCCAGATTACACTGCTCCGACCACTGCCAAGCAACTGGTTCGTGAATTTTTCCCACGGTATGGTTTGCCCCGTATCGTGTACTCAGATAACGGTCAGCCATTCTCATCCGAGCTTGTGAAACATATTACACTCCTGTTAGGCTATCAGTGGAAGTTCCACTGTGTCCGGCATCCCGAGGCAGCAGGTCTCGTGGAGCGCCATAATCAGACTCTGAAAATCCGACTTTCAAAAATCTGCAGAGAGAAAGGCGTTGACTGGATAGTAGCTTTGCCAGTTGCCCTTTTTTATATGAGGATGGTAGCGCATTCTCGAACCGGGCTATCCCCGTATGAGGTGGTCTTTGGTAGGCCACCAAATATGTGGGGGACGCCTATACCTCGTAAAATCACAGATGTTGACTGTATTATGCTGACAGATTACCTTGCCTCCTTGATGTCTGCACTACAATCTTGTCGTTCACAGGTAGCTGCAGCTTTTCCCGACAACACCGAGGTGAAGCCCCATGAAGTGGTTCCTGGTAATTTTGTTTTTGTTCGTAATTTCGACCGGAGAAGTCCGCTGGAGCCCCGCTGGCAAACCCCGAAATTGGTTCTTCTGACGACGAGGACCGCCGTGAAGGTTGAGGGCAGAAAAGGGTGGCTGCACTCAAGCCACGTTAAGAAGTTTCACGGACTCCCTTCGGACTTGGACTCTGAGCCCTGCCCTCCTCCACAGACTGATTCAAAACTCCCCCTGGTTGAGAAAACCGCCTCCGAAGAATATAGACTGAAACTACGGTCTAGCAAGTCAGACAGTTTAATTGTTTAAGTCCTCCCCTAGGTGAATCGGTTAAATTAGTTTCTGACATGTACCCCCTAGACCGAGATAGAGAGAGAGATAGACAGAAACAACTCAAGAAACGTGCATATTGTAAATCACTTCGTAGTCACTGTATAGTGACATTATTGATTATGTTTCTCCTAAGTCTTCTGATTATTGCTGCCAGTATATTACTACATATCTATTATCCTATTTTCAAGCGTGCACCATCTGCTTACAACGTCACTGCCGAACATTCTTTTAGCGAACTACCTCCACACGAATTGTCTTACAGACTTGCGCTGCGCAACAACACATTCATTAGTATGTTACATCACTCCCATCAGACCAACAACGCTACAAATTGTTGGATATGTGGCCGACTCCCTCCCTACCAGAAATACAAGGGAGTTCTGCCCCTCTTTCCGTACCCGTTCACACACAATGGCTCATGTGGTGCATGGTTTAGACTGATTAATTCTTTAGATTCTGATACTATAGTTTATGAAGGAAATTGGGTTTGGGGAAACCTGAACTTAGTTTTGCTTAAAGCCTGTTACCCTGACAAGAAGGGACTTCCCACCAGGACAGGAACTGATCTGGAAAATGAAGTATATGGATAAGGTAATTATACAATTAACCTCATGATTTTAACGGTTGAATCCGAAGCTGCACCAGTATTGCCTGCTATGTCAGTATTACCAGTCACAGGTGAATTATGTATCAGAAAGAATGGTTCAGTACACTTAGGTCATAGTAAATGTACTACTGTGGTCGAATTCAGTGATCAAGGCAAGTCTACATTCAGAGCTACTCGTCATTCCTACTTCGTTTGTGGTCATACCGCATATATACGCTTACCTTTAGATTGGGATGGTACCTGTTATATTGCATTCCTTCTGCCACCTGTTTTCCTAGCCCCTCCTGATTATCACAGAAATACCAATCTAGTAAACAATAGACTCCGAAGAGATCTCCCGATTGTCGACTACACTGAAACGGCATGGGAGCAATACACAGACTTCAATAAAGGTTTCTTTCCCTACTTAGGTGCTGTCTTTAATAGTAAACTGATACGCAAATTAACTAGAACCCTCGAAGCAGTAGTGAATGAAACTACTTCCGCCCTAGGCAACTTGACAGAGGAGCAGTCTGCTATGCGGGTTGTTGTTCTTCAAAATCGTCTTGTCATTGACGTCATCCTAGCAGATAGGGGCGGAGCCTGTAAGGTCATCGGGTCGAGCTGCTGTGTTTTCATTCCAGAAAACGCGCCAACAGTATATAAAGCTATAACACGTCTTCATAAGATTGCAAGTTTGATACATCAGAATCCAGGCACCTGGACTTGGTCCGGTTGGTTCTGGACAACGTTGACCGCCTGGGGATGGAAGATCCTATCCTTCCTAGGCATTGCCCTTCTTATAGTATTTAGTTGCTGCCTATGTCTGCAATGTGGGCCAGCGATTTGCGGCCTGTGTGCCACATCATGTATTCCACATTCAAGTTCCCATTCAAAACGCCATAAGAAGAAAGAAGAGCAAATGATGTTACGTGAACAGATTGATCGATTCATGAGGATCGATATATCATGAAGGGTCCGTAGGGGACAAGGAGGGAATGAGGAAATATGAATTTTTATGATCAATTGTGTCCCCTATCTTAGACCCCAACGACTCCGTGTACGCGCTGCAAGTACATGTATGTTCCCTCCACTTCCAGTTATGAAGACGCAAATACATTTGCGTCCAACGTTAACATGTCCTCTTTCAGATCCACCATGAATGGGTCGAATATTCCGTTCCTAAGTATGCCTTGCCAACGTCTTTACGTGGTGTACTTTACACGTTTTTCAGCTCTGGCGAAGTAGGCCCTGAATTCTGCCATCGAGCCTTTTTCCTGCCTTCTGACTCTGAATGCCTCAGCCTGGGCCTACATCTGTACCCGTGACCTCTGCCTTACTCCCTGCGCGGCTAACGGTGCTTGGTTCAGCCTGTTGCCTGCCAAGACTGTATTCAGCCTTCAAGTTATCTGCTCCACTCCTCGAAAAATACATTCCTGTCTAGTAGTTCAAGTAAACATCCTTCCAGCTGCAGAGCAAAGGGCCCGGCCTCACTGTCTCCGTGCAAGTAATTCATAGCTCCTGTTACCATGGTAGGCCCATGCCCCCTCGCATCTCATGCAGACACGAAGACGCTTATACACGCACTCACAGTTAGTATAGAATAACCTCTGTCCGAGAGACCTTTCCTTCCAGATAATATAGTTCCCTAAACACGAGATATTAGATACGATTTGGGATTAGGTTGTTCTGACATCCCAGACTTCTGTCTCCTCATGTAGGGCTAAATGTCAAGTCCCCTTCACCCTCCAGTTACACGTCAATCACACGTCATGCTGCCTGCGCGCGCATCTCTGCCATGTATTTCTGCTGACACTGCAGGATTCTCTTATGGATCCACCCACTTGTGACATCATGTTAATGACGTTTCTAGTACACGCCTTCATGCACGCCTATTGTAACGCCTTTTCATTACGTATGTGTATTCTTATCTCTCCTCTCAGCTGTTACGCCTTCTGCATATGCCTTTACTGTAATGCATTGACTATATATATGAATGATTGTCAATAAAGTATTGTCTGTCAGTCCCTTCCCGAACCTACGTGGTGACGGAATGGTATGCCACCTTTGGTTCGAACCAAATACCCATTCCTTTTTAAGGAATAAAACCCCTTTTGAAAACCTCAAATATCACGGATTTTGCCTCTTATTTTTTCTGAGTTATTCTTATTGAACTTTACCGCATAAATTAAGTATAGGTAATTTAAATTTACCACAGGCCGCCCCATTGAGGGTCACGTGTGGTGTTCCCCAAGGTTCTTCTCTTTCTCCTCTTCTGTTCAACCTCTATATCTATCCTTTGATTTTTGCTCTCCAGCAGCTGGAGGTCACCATTTATAACTATGCGGATGACCTCCAGCTCATCTTTAATCTATCCTCTTCTTCTCATTCTATTTCCAATTTCCAGTCTGTTATGATTTTTATCAGGGACTGGATGAACTTCAACCACCTGAAGCTGAACCCTGACAAGACCGAGCTGGTTCTCACGGGTGGTTGTTCCAGTCCCTGGAACTCTTTGTTTTGGTCCTCTTCTTTTGACCCCCCCCACTCCCCCACTCCTTCTTCCTCAGCTAAGACTTTAGGTGTCAAGCTTAATAATCATCTCACCCTTCACTCACAGATTAGTTCTGTTGTTTCTTCCTGCTTTCTCACCCTTCGTACTATCCGCACTGTCTCCCGTTTCTTTTCTCCCCTGGCACTTAAGCTGATCATGTCCGCCTTGGTGTTACACCAGCTGGACTACGCGAATGCCCTCTACAACGGCATTCCGGCGTACAGTCTGCGGAAACTCCAGCTGGTCCAAAACCAGGCGGCTCGATTAGTTTATGGCCTATCTCGTTCCCACCTCTCAACCCCTTTATTGAATGCGCTTCATTGGCTGCCTGTTAGGGAGCAAGCCCTATTTAAAATAGGTTGTATGGTTTTCCAGGCACGATGGGGCTCGGCTCCCGCCTTCATCTCTTCCTTGATCAGGGAGTACACCCCCACCAGAGAGCTGGGCTCCTCGTCACAGTCATTCCTGCTGGTCCCTCGCTATAAGTGCAAAAAGTGGGGAGGGGCCAATTTTTCTACCTTGGCACCCACCTTTTGGAACTCTCTCCCCGACCATCTAAGATCCGCCACGCATTATCTTCCCTTCCGGAAAGACCTTAAGACTTTTCTTTTTAAACAGGCTTTCTCTCTGTAAAACTGCTTCCACTCTCTTGAGTTTGTGGTTGTCATCTTTCTCCTCTGGTACCCTCCCTTCACAGCGCCAAGAAACCGCCAGGTGAATGTTGCGCTCTATAAATATTTTTAAATTCAAATTCAAATTCAATACATACCTATCCCACCAAAATTCAGTCTCTCACCAACCAGCCCGTCCCTCCTCTGACTCATTGTCCATGCTCCTAAATACCAAAGAAAGTGAAGGCTTGCACCTCCCCATTACCTAAACAGACATTTTCTCCCTAACATCTGCTCATTTTACACTGATTCAGTGGACAAGTCACTACTACCTTCCTCCCTATTTGACTATGTGGAGATTGTAGTGCACAACTGTTTTACTTACACCAACTGGAACACATATATATTGCAATTATCTTTATTTATCTTTTAAAAACGTTATAGCATGGCACAGTATATACCAATATTACTACAAGTCAGACACTCACACAAGGCTCGTTTTTTTCATTATAACGAGATATTATGTAGACAAAAAGTCTCTCATGAACTGTGTATGTATGAAACTATGGCTGCGCCTTAACTCAGGTATCAACATTAGAAACAACAGTGCATGCAATGGTATCCTCCCTATACCCTCCCCTGTTCCTCTCCAGTGTTCACTCTCTCCTCCCCCCTGGTCTCAGCCGTTTGCACACATACCGATTCAGTATACTCTTATCAATCTATGTGGATGTATGGCGTCTCCCTGGAGACCCCTCGCACCTCCTTTTCCATCTCTGTTCAACATCCCTGTGTAATGACTACTTTTCCCTGTCCCACATTGTGTTGAGCATGGATCCTATAACAGTGGGTGGGTGTCTGATTTTGGTGTCAATTTCTCTAGGTATTTATCCCAGTGGTTGAGAGGATGGCATCGCCTATCCCTTGCTCGTATATTCACATGGACCACTATCTTGTCTCTGGTCTGCTTGACCACATCTGCATGCCATTGTTCCAGAGCTGGTGCCGCATTAGATTTCCATCACATGGCTATTCGGTGCTTTTCTATTTCCAAAACCAGACTCTGAAAGCGGACACGTTGCTTCTTCTTTTTAGTAATCTCCAAGCATCCAATAGGCACTGCAGTGGCTTCATAGGGAGGATACAAGCGGGCTACTTCTGTTATGATGGAACTACCCAAGCCCAAAACTGATTTACCACTGGACACGACCATACCACCATGTGCAAAAACTCTGCCGCCACCGTCGAACCTCTGGGGCAAGTATCCTATGCTCCTGTGTGTATTTTCTCTGTTCTCCCCAGAGCCAAATAAGTGTAATGTACATATTAAAACTGGGTGAAGCGGAGCTGTGCATTCTGCAAGACCAATCAGATTGAGCTCCAACAGTTTCCCCAGGGTCTGTCTAGTGGCTGCATGCACGCATTTCTTCCAACACCACCCCCACCATTAGCAGCATTCTCTATTCTATTCACGGGTGTTGTACCCAGAAGTCAAGTCAGTCACTCAACTCCCTCTGCACATCTTCACTCTCTGGGTTTGATACTGCCCCCAATCAGCACATCAGCCATTGGAGTTGGGCCGAGGCATAATACAATTCATAGTAAAGGGCCACCAACCCGCCTTCGGCCAGTGGGGCATGTACATTGGCTTGCAACCCATTATCTACTGGTGCCCCATAATAGTGAGGTAAACAGGCCCTGATAGCTGCAAAATAGTAGAGGATTCTGGGGAGCACCAGCATCTTTGAGATTGAGATCCTCCCCATCGGTGACAATGGTAATTGGAACCAAAAGGGTAACAAGCGGCAGATTGAACACGAAGCTCGTCCCAAATTATCCTCCACCAGATTGGATTCAGTGTGATAAATTTGCACCCTTAGATATTTAATAATGTAGAGCTTCCACTGCAGTTTACGGTGGGCAAGGCCTGCTGCTGGGGTTCTGATTGCTGGATCAGTGGGAACAGACAGGACTTATCCCAATTAGTTCAGAGTCTGCATATTTGACTGAATTCAGTTAAGAGAGTCATTACCTCTGACAACACTCTAGGGTCTGCCCTGAGGTATATTTGCGTCATCTGCATAAAGTGACATGCTATGGGGCTCCCATCGATTGTTATCCCCCTTTGCAGACCCAGTGCCTGCAGCAGGCATGCAAGTGGTTCCAAGTCCAAGGCACATAATATTGGGGAGAAGGGATATCTCGGTCTGGTGCCCATCTCCACTGGGAAGGGTTAAGAGACAATCCCACCTGTGTGCTCCTTTGCTGTAAATGTTGCCTTTTAGGAACATTATCCATCGGAGAAACACAGGCCCCATTCCCAGTGAGCCCAGCACAGCTCCTAGGTATGGCCAACCCAAGGTATCAAAGGTCTTCTCGACGTTGAAGGAGGCTACCCAGCAATGTGTCTCCATACGATTTGCCCAGTCCAAAATTGAAAACAATTGTTGGAGATTGAAGAACGTGTTCCTACCTGGAATACATCTATTCTGGTCTGGGAGTACCAATTTCAGCACTATTGGGGTCAACCTATAAGCCAGCACCTTCCCCGACACCTTGTAGTCAAAATTTAGTAACAATAGTGGACGATATGATGCAACATTCAGGGAGGTTCGGTGCTGGTTTGGGGAGTGTCACTATCAGTTCTTCTTTCAGTGCGATAATGCACCCCGTATTTTGGCTTTTCATACACCTTCGATAAACGTGGTGCCACTAAAAGCCTGATTTGTCGCATAAAATTCAATCGGGAACCTGTATGTGCCTGGTGTTTTGCCTTTTGAAATTTCTTTAAGAGCTTCTTTAATTTCCTCAACAATGAGGGGGGCATCTAAGTCTTGTTTCTGCAGCTGATCAATAGCGGGTACTGTGATCTGTTGCAGAAAGTCAGAGGCTGCCGACTAGTCTACCTCTGTTTTTTATCCCTGTATAATGCTCAGTAGTATTTCTCATACACTTCATTAATATCAGATTGTGAATTAATCACCTGTCCCCGTACTGAGTTAATAACACCGATGGGGGTGCAAGGTGTCTCTGTTAGTAACAACCAAGCCAGTAGGCTACCCAACCTGTCACCTAATTCATGCTTCGTTGCTTCAGGTACTCTGTGCGCCCGGGTCCAACATGCGCTTGTGTTTCAAGTTCCTCATTTGGTCCTTCATTCCCATAATCTCTTCCCATAGGACCTTAGTCCCAAACATAATTTTAATGCACATCTCTCTCAGTACCATTTTAAATGCATCCCATTCCACAATCTCCTCCGTGGCCGATCCCTCATTTTCTGTGAAGTCATTGGGTAATATGCTCCCCTGTCTGTGTATGGAAAGCCTCATCTCTCAGTGCTGCTATCAGAAGGCGCCAGGCGGGCATCCTTGAGTGTGGTTTCCACCATGATAGTGTGTTAATCAACAGATTGTGGTCCGACCATGTGCTACGTATTCAACGTGAACGGATCTGTGTGCCATACCCGTGGTGGAGAATGCAAGATCTATTCTAGTACGTAGTGCATGCAGTGCTGAATAATGTGAGTAGTCCTTTGCAGTTGGGTAGATTGACCTCCAAATATCCACAACTTGTATGTTGTGTGCCCAGCGCTGGAGATGTTGCATGGTGGTAAAAGACCGAGCACCCGGAATTGGTGGCATTGATCTGTACCACGTGAGATCTGGGACACAGTCAAAATCCGCTATCCCTACTGCTGGGGCCTTTTGGATATTGGGGTCAGGGAAGCGGGAAAAGGGGAATGGCCAGGGTTGAGTGCATATATTGCCTCTAAAGTCAATGGTTCCCTTTCCAGATGTCCTTCCAACTCCACATAATGATCCTCCAGGGCTATGCGCAAGTGCCCACAGTATAGAGGACTCCTGGGGCCACATAACCAAGACATCCCTATTGTACCCTGAGTATGTGGTGTCTTACACCATCCCTTGCCAAATCTTAAGAGACCTTAGAAAGTTCCCCAGCTGTTAAATGTGTCACTTGTAGGCATGTGATCTGAATACTGTGCTATTTCAGATATGTGTCTTTTCACATGTGTGTCCATGCCCCTAACATTCCACCTGAGAATGTGGTATGACTGCGTAGCCATGGTAGTGTATTACCCGTCTTCTCCCTTCCGCCTCATATCTGATCAAGGATTTCAGGATGTGTTTAAAGTGGTTACGCCCCAGGGGGTGTCACAGAGAGAATCACTGCAGTTCCATTTAAAATGGTAGGTCAGAGGAGAGCCCCATGCATGCAACATAAACAAGAACCCACAGAAACAATGTAAACAAACCTCAAAGCCCTCCCCCCTCAGACTATGAATAGAAAATAGCATGGTCCAATACAACTCTTATATTGGAGCTAAGTAGTTAAACAAGTAAGGTTCAAACTGAACTGTGAGGGGTGTCCTCATCAATCAACAAGGTAGTCAGTCAGTGCAGCAGCCACTCCCATACTCCTCCATTATAGCCTATCTCCGTCACCCTTGGGTCCAGGACAAGCACAAAGGACCTGTTTCCCCACTAGGAGACTTATTGGAATGCATACATTAAATGATAGCTACATCCCCCTATGTAACATTAAGAATCTGTACTATACTCATGTAATTGATGTGATGTACAAATGCTGTGACGTTAAAAAAGTCAAAGCCAATTTACACAGTCCCGTGCTTCCCAAGAAACTCAGACAGTGATCTGGTAAAAGAAAGCTCAACTATCAGCACCCAGACAGTGGATATTCACAAATCATTCTGCTTCCCTTCTTTGAAGTGATCCCCAACTGTCATGAACAACCTCAGCAGACCTGCACAGCAGGTCTTCTTGATATCTCCATTAGGGCTATGCGACTGTGCCCTCTGAAAACCCTAAACAGTTACCTCAAAACATATTAAATAGATCAATTTATTTAAAGATACAATTGTATTGCTGAACAAATCAATGTATTTAAGTCTGGGCTGGCTGTCTCAAGCTGCCTGCCTGCCTGACTCTGAATCAGGAGACGGAAGCTAGGCAGTACATCAACTTTCTGCAATGTGATGCAGGACGCAGGGCTTACCTTTCTAAAGCCCTTCATTGCCATTGTAGTCTATCTGATATCCCCTGTAGGCCAGCGACGGTGTCAGCATTACAGTTTTGGGCATCAGAATCTGCATCCTTACTTGAGGCCAGACGGCCATCATCACAGGCACAGGTCTCACCCTTTCCCGTTCATCACACAGTAGCACTGGATGCAAGCATGTGTGATTTGGTGCCTTGTCCTCGGGAATGGTAAGGCTTATAATGTTAATCCTGTGTTATATATATTGGGCTGAGGCCCTGGTCATGCTAACCTCCCCTACTGTGACACCCAAGACCCTGACTGCAGGTTGCTGGCCCCTTTAGAAGTAAACCTGCTGTATTTGTTCCTCTGCAAAATTGGTCCAAAAGACGAGCAGGGTTTTTGTTCCCTAGCAAAGTTGATCCACATATCAGAGTAAAGCGCAGAGCGAGGAATAGGTGCTGACAATAAAGACAGTTACATGTTGTATGGTGTTAAAACTGGCCCTATCTTCATGCACTTAACATTAAGGCCAAAAATGTGGATTGATTTACAAATAAATGTTAATACCATTAAGTTAATGCATATCTGTATTTAGCCCTCTTTTATTTAAAGTTTTACTTAATCTTCAATTCCCCAAGTGTGTTAGCTATTTCATAATTTAGTGTTTCTTTATTTTTTGTGCATCTTATTACTCTTCAGTACTGCATAATTTGAGTTGTGCCAGGTGTTTATAAGAGGCTTTTATTGAGAGCTCTGGGGCCGAGACTGTAGGCAAAGCAAAGTGTCTGTCAGTGGACTGGCCTCTCTCCAGAGCACACAGAACAATAGTCACATATTCAATTTGCAAATTACATTTAAGTAACTATGTGTGAAGGGGGCACACAGATGTCAAAATATTTCCAAGGCATAATTAAAAGAAAATAAAGTGCGTAAGTGTGAGTGAGTGCACTGTAAGATTGTAGGTGGTGAAGTGAGGGAGATGCGAAGAAGTGCATTCAGGAGAGAAATGAAAGAGGGGGGTCGAGAGTAGATGAGGTTGAAGATGTGCAGATGGACAAGATGTGCAGAGAAAAAGAGCATACATATCTAATATAAAGCACACATAACTGAAGACCAATACTCCTTCCACAGGTCTTAATAATATTTAATTCAGAGTCTCCCAATTTAAACATTGAAACATTTCCAATGTTAATTGCTTACAAAAAATTATTGTTGTTACTTATTTAATCTTAAGCAGCTAACAAATGTGGCAAAGCAAAGAGTACCGGCAGGTTTTAGGTTTATGTCAGTCAGTCAAAATTACTTTATTCGATTAATTAAAACCATAAAATGACACTACAAAACATCTGAAAGAAACATTAAAAAATATATACATATTTTTTTTAAAACATGATCTTATGCACCAAAAACATCTGGATAAAATCATTTACCATCATTACAGTGTAAAATCAAGTGTGTACCAGATCGTAGAAGCCTTTTTTCCTTTCCCTAATTGCTGCAACTAAAAAACTAGCAAATTTAAACATTCCCATGGGTTATTCAACATCTGTAAGTATGTTAATGCAGGTCTTACCTGCATAAGGCCTTTATCTTCCAGTATAGGTAATAAAAAACGTTTGTAAATATGATGATAATAATCGCAGAGCATTATAAAGTGCAAAGAATCTTGGGTAGAGAAGTTATCACAAGAGCAAGTGCCTAAATCGTTCACCTTACACCACCCTTAAGATTCTGCCAATACAAGATGTATTAGGTTAAATCTGAATCTTGTTAAGAGAAAGCAGTGATAGGGCTTTGTTATCTCATTTAAATAAGATTCTACCGCTGCATCTGTTTTCAATTGTATATAGGCTTATACCGTGGGTTTCAAGAGCTCTCTAGCCTCTCTCACTGCTTGCATCACACACACACAAAATGTTTTTAACCCACAACAGGTCCTCTCTCACCAGCTTATTGGGGGAATAAAATAAGGCGGGCTGCCCTAATTTCTCTGTTATGCTGTTGATATAACCTAGTCAGGGAATGCTACTTCCTATATCTCGAGATAAGCAGCCCCGAACAATTTTATGATTTAGCTCCAATTCAGGGTTTGTCCAAATCGTGATCCACCGCAAAAGTGGAGTCATACTAATCAAATCTGATACAAAAGCAGCACCCAATTAATGATGAATAATATAAGAGAACATTGATTGCGGAACCAAACATAGATTTCTAAAAAAAACATATTCTCCATTATTTGGAGTTCTTCAGCCTTCTTGTATCCCCAAATATCAGATCCATAATTAGTGATAGCGGTACACTTGGCTCTGTACATATTAACATAGCTTGAATAGGTTTGGCCCCTAGCCTACGTGCAAAATCAAGGACCGCTACTGTTGCTCACGCCGTGGCATTTCTTTTTGCTTTTTTTTTACGGTGCCCATGTGCCCCTTTCATCAAACAATAGCCCTCAGTAGGAAGAAGTGGTTACCCTTGTTATTTCATTTCCTTCACAAAAATGAGTTTTTAGTCTTTTGGATCTTGGGCCCATGATCACTGTGTGAGATTTGGAGAAATTGAGACTTAAAAGTCCAGTGATCTCATAAAATCAGCAAAGAAATTTAGAAGAGACTGAAGCCCAACTGCTATCCGCGCTAGTAATACTGTGTCATCTGCATATAGGGGCGCAGGGATTAACCAGTCCCCTTCATGAGGGATATCTTTACAGGCTGTGCACAAAGATGAGTCTAGGTTGCTAATCTATAATGTGAACAATAGGGGAGCTAGAATACATCCCTGTTTAACTCCTCTTGTTATGCGAATATGCTGATTGCCCCTTTGGTCATATCTCACCGTGGCAAAGAGGTCCCTATGCAGGTCAGACAGAAAATTAACAATATTCCGGTCCATTTCTATATTAGTTAGTAATGCCCAAAGTTTGGATCTGTTTACTCGGTCAAAGGCAGAGGACAGATCTATAAAGGCCAGATGTGGTGTCCTCTTCTTAGCAGTAGTATATTTCCCCACTATCAAATATTCATTTAGGCACTAATCTGTCATATCCCTTCATTTCCTGAACCCATATTGTAAGTTTGACAAAACCTTACCCTCGTCTAGCCAACACCTTCGTTTTTTAAGGATCACTCTCCCCATTACTTTTACTGCTAAATAAATCAGCAAAACAGGCCTGTAAGATCGTGGATCCTCTCTCTGATCCTTCTCTGGTAGAATGTGACCAAGACCTCAGCAAGCCATGCAAACAGGCCACATTAAATACGTGTCAGTATTTCAGACCATAATGTCCAATTTAACTTGTAAACATCGGGCGGGACACCTTCCGGTCCGGGGGCTTTATTGCTTGTGATTTGAGTTAATGCCTCACTTACTTCTTCTTCCTTAAAAACCAGAGCATATTTTCCTTCAGCCGGAAACAAGGGGGATATAGTACCCGTATCTACCTGGTCACCATATATGTGTTTAAAATGGGTGAACCACTGATCTTCAGATATTGGACAGTCCAATGGGCAGTTACTATCACCCATAAAAAAAGATTTGTTAACGATCTCCAAAAAAAACGAGCTCTATTTTTGATGACATCTATAGACAATAGGTCGTTCCAGGCTTCATTTTTAATGTCTGCTTTATGTATTTCCAAGGTTAGGTGTATGTCAGTTGCTGTGTTGTATATCTGGATGCAGTATCATCTCAGAGAGAAACCAAAATACTGGTCGGGTGGCATACTATCGGATTTACAGAAATTTATTTTAGATTCTCCCTTTTAGTGAGCCCCCACTTTTTTCCATCCCACTTAAAGACATGTCTACACATATTTCTATATGACTTATGACAGCCAGCAGCTGTAGATGCTTCCCAAAGCCTGGTTTTGAGCATTTTCTTCCAAAGTCAATGAAGCATGCACTGCAAGACACTATTCAAGCATACACTTTAAATGGCCTGAAGTTGCTGTGCTGTACAATTTGCACATTACAGAGAAGTTGACACAGTTGAAGATATTAATGCAGTAAGATATGGAGCAGTTTTCAATGGGCTCAATATTTCAAGACTATACTTTCTCACTGCTTTATAAACATTACTTTCCCACTAAATTAATTTGCTTTAAAATGCACCATTTGCCAATCTTTTTTCTCTGGAGAAGGACTCCCCTGGACCCCACGTTTGTTAATTAAGCTTGCTCACGTTTCTTGCTACATAAACATCATACCCAACTTTAATGCCTCACCACTTTCAAATGTAATCCGCCGCCACTGCTCACAGGATCTGACACTGTGATGTAAACAAGAAGCCAACAGTGAGCAAAAGGCCTGTCTGGATGGAGGGACAAATGAAGGGTGCAGGCCTCGGTGTTAGCTACATCTCCTAATGAGAGAGTATGCCTCTTTGAAGTTAATCATGTCCTTGGCCACAGCTCACAGGCCATCCTGTCATGGTCACAACACCTCCCTACACCAAAGGTATTTTCTCCCTGTCCTTGTGAGCAGGTTCATGCATCATTGAAACTTATTGAAATGCTAATTACTGATTGGGAGAAGTGGAAGAACAAAAATGCTTATTACGTTTCTAGAGACTTCAGGCAGGGAAAAGGTAACTTTTTGAAAGCCATTGTTCCGAAATATGGATTACAAATCCAATCCCACCAGTGAATTAGGCTTGTACTAAATATTTTAAAAAGTCTAAAAATTCAATATGTAGTTGTTTCCCAGGTGGAAATAACATTTATTAAACTCAATATTGTATCCCAGTGCTTTCCTATGGACCAGCCAAACCTGTTACATTTAAAATAGCTTTTAGTGTTTTTCACTGTAAGGACATGTTTAACATTAAAGCTTTGCATGTTCTACTTTTAAATACCATTCACCCTGCCTGATGATGCCTACGTTGGGGTGACATTAATATTGAAATGGAAGCTTTAGGTCTGTCAAAAGGGGTTATTTTGACAGTTCTCATTTGCAGTTGCAACCTGCATAGCCATGCTACTGGTGGCAAACCGGCAGTAATTTTTACATTGTCATTGTAGTGGATGGCAAAATGGGTGCTGTAGTCCACATAGGAGCAATGTTCCCTCTAATTATTTTTCTCTGTGTGCGGCATTGAAGGGTCTCTGTACATTGCAGCCAAGACTTGCAACACCTCACTGTGCAAGTATAACAAGATCAAAGATTTGTTTAAAAAGCACTGGCTGACTAATGTGGAAAAATAGTGCTACTCCGGCTACTCGAAAACGGAAGAACACCAGCCAGGCAAAACTGTGGCAGGGACTCAGTCTAAACTTAGCATTCACAGTTAGAGATGGGTGAGCCACAGAAGAAGTCACTGGCTGAGCTTGAGGTCTTCTTGGACACTCAGGCACAAAATGAAACTAGCCTTCTTCTGGCCACTGACTGCCTCTCATACTAATAGCTGATGCTCCCAGACCCCTCTATCTGTACTCCTGCAGCAGCTGTGCTGCTCCTTGCTGTGCTTGGTAGAAAGGCAGTAGTGGAAGTACTATGAAAGTACTTGGAGAGCATGTTCATAGTGCACTACAGGATCTTGACACTCAGTTACAGTTAATAACTTTATTTCGGCCACTCTGGCCATAAAAGTACATTATTACAATTCGATAAAGACAGACAGTACAATCATATTTCTACATTTGTTACAGTATAAAAATATTGGCTAGCCATTATCCTAAAATCGGGTAAAATACTACTGTACAATTAATTTAAGATTATTAATTAAAAAAAGAATTGATGGATGGAGCAAATGTCCTCATTGTAAAAGCTTCCATAGATTTTTTAGAAGAAGGGCACAATTATGGCTCTCCACACAATCACTTCAGAAAGCCCCTGTGCTTATACCACATACCATTCAGGAAGCGCAAAACAGCAAACACAATGGGGGACTATGTATTGTGTTTTAATATCCTATAGGCCTGAAGACAGTGCCTAAACCCTAGGTTTCTGCATTTTGGGGCTAACCAACATTTGCGTGGTACAGAACATGCAGGACAGAGTAAAAACACGTGAATTTCAGACTCTACCTTATATTTGCACCCAGGACATTCTTCCTTCTTTTCTTTGTCCCATTTACCATTGAACGTCATAAGTGGAAGTGTCCCCAATCTAAATTGAACATAGAGTTTCCCAGCCAGGGGAGGATAGATCACATCCAAGTACTCGTCTTTTCTATATTCGGCCTTTATTTGTGGAAACTCTAGTGTCAACCGGCCACCGGTGGACCTTCATGGAGGATTGTCAAATGATGGTGCCTATAGAGCCGCGCAAGATCTACCCTAGTTGTTAGTGGGCACGATAATTCAGGTGTTTTCCAGAGATCCTGCCTTCCTATCTTGCTACTGAAGTCCCTTATGTGGTTAAGCCACAAGATTTTCTTGTTAGTTAATCAATGTAGGACCTCCTTAAGTTCGGCTCTGTAGCAGGACAGCTCTGGTGTTGCACAAAGCCTACGCCAGAATGTAATAGGTCTTAGGGCGATCTCCTAATCGATGGGTAGCAAGCCCAAATCCAAACGGAGGGGGACTAGGGGGGGTACTGCAAGGGAGGCCCACTATTCGTCTCATGAAATTATGTCCTATTTTCATGAGGTCAGAGGGCCTGCAGTGTCCCCACAATTCAGCCCCATAAAGGGTAGCTCCCCTAGCCTGAGCTTTATATATTTGAATAACAGGGGCAGCTGGCTTGAATGTGGCAGTTCTATGCATTTCCAAAATCACCCCCACTGTCTGTGTTAACTTCAGACTTGCCTTGGCCAGTTGGGTATCCCACTCAAGATGTTCTGTTAATGTAATGGCCAAGTACTCAAAGGTCCTCACTCTCTCCAAGGGTGTGCCATCTAGGGATGGGTTTGGCGGGTGGTTTTGGGGGGATTGAAGGTCATAAATTTGGTCTTGGTTAGATTGATCTCCAAGCCCCTCAATTTACAAAAATCAGCAAAACCATCCAGGGTGCATTGTATGCCCGTTGCTGTTTTAGACAACAACAAAGTGTCATCCGCGAACATCAATGCAGGCACCTTCCCTGAAACTAGCCTTGGTGCATCGCTATCATTGACACCAATTAGATCCTGAATGAGCCCATTAATGTAAAGGCAGAATAGAGATGGGGCAAGGACACACCCCTGGCGAACCCCCTTTTTGACATGGAAGCGTGCCGAGAGTTCCCCATGTTTTCCACACCTTACTTTGGTGTAGGTCCCCGTATGTAGCCTCACTAGCACATCCAAAAGTTAAGGTGGGATCCCAAGGTCGCACAGTACTTTCCATAGTTTTTACCTGGGAACTAAGTCGAAGGCAGACTTCAGGTCGACGAAAATGAGATAGAGGCTGCCACCCTCTAAACTCACCGTCTTCCAGTAAAGCACCTGAAGTCTAAATATCTGGTCGACGGTTGATGTACTCGACCTGAAGCCTGCCTGATAGGGACTTAGTATCTCCATCTCCTCTATGCAGCCCTGTATTCTATCCAAGATGACCCGTTCCATGAGTTTCTGGGAAGTATCTATTAGGCTGATAGGCCTGTAGTTTGAGGGTAGGAGAGGGCAACTTGTTTTGTGAATGGGGACTATCTCTGCCCCATGCCATGTATCCAGGGGATCCATGCCCTTGAAGATAAAATAAATATTAAAAAAAATAGTGATAGAGCCTGGTTATATATATTGGCCAGTTTAGGTTGAGATTTCTGAATATGACACCACCTCACTCTTATTACTAGTGCATTATGATCGCTGTCTAGCCTCTGGTGGACATGGAAGTCAAGGACCCTGTCCCAAGTTCTAGTCTCAACCAGGATTTAATCAAGCAGCGAGTTCTAACCCTCTCTACTGAACGTAAACTGGCCCGGTCTATCCGATTTGGTCCTACCATTGCATGCCCTCAATGATAATGCCAGGGTAAGGGAATTTAGTTGCAAGACCAGCGGCGACCAGGCTTTAGCTGGTGGAATCTGTGGATCGGGTATCGGCCAATACTGATCCTCCTCCGTGGGCCCATCTAGGGTTGGGTCGATAAGAGGCTCAAACTGGCCGTTAAAGTCGCCTCCTACTATCAATACAACTGCTGGATCCAAGGCTGGTATAAAGTGTCCCAATTCCTCTATAGCACCTGATTCTTGCCCATTCTTTACAGGTCTAGAGTTTTGAGTAGGGCTATTTGTGCCTTTAAGGCAAGTGTTAAAAGAACACATTGCACGTCATCAATATTGGATAAAATCTGCTCAGCTTTAACTCCGAGGTGTGTGCCCACCCAAATACTTAGGCCACCCGACGGTCTCCCCCTGCCCTCCGTGGTAGCCAAGATGTTCAATGAAGCAAAACCTGTTCTCTGGTATTCCTCCCGGGCCCACGTCTCCTGGAACAAGCAGGCATCATGATTATCTACAAAAGATCCCCAGTCTGGGCAGGGTAATTTGTTTTTCATTCCGGCCAGGTTCCAGAACAGAATTCTGATATTATCGCCCAATACTCTGGCTGTCTGCTGTATCACGTTACCCCTATCACCCGGGGCCAACAAACCATCTGGAGGGAGTCCGCAGTGATTGCCATCTACTGTGGCCAATTCTCCAGGTGGGTCCGTCCGGACTACTAATGATGATACATCCGCGGCTCCCCTTTCCTGTATGATCATCGGTGGAATGCCAGAGGATGGACCATCGTCCACACAACTCACCCCAGCTGAAAGTGGCCCACAATAATCCACTACTTCCCTCTGACTCTGGGTCTGCCGCCGGCTTGACACTCAACCCACGTGTACCTCAGTCCCCGTTCACAGAGGGTAATAAATATGCAAAAGACCTGTGATGGGATCTCTTTGTCAAAGGCTGCTGCAGCACCAAGCCCGACTTTACGTGTGTGGAGGCGAAAACGTATACCACTGAATGATTGGAACCTACAGATCTTTGCTTTGCTAATACGTGCGATTGCCCACACCCTGGTGCTGAGTCTCTTAAAATTAGTGGCTTGTGTTTTCACCTTCTGGCATGCGGGCACCTCCACGAGGCCATGTCTGTGCTCAGTCGGTGTTAGGTCTGAATCCTCGCAACAAGTGTAATATATGCAAATGTAGTATGGTTGTACGTGTATTTGTGTACCACCTGGTATGTGGACAGCTTGTGTGGAAGTTGTATGCAGAGATAACTCCAGAGAGCAGGCATTGGATGAAGGTGCATATGACATATTGTTTTTTGTGGTCTTCACACAACAAGGTCTGCTGGTGACACATACCTTTCTTTAGGGCGATGCAACAAAACGGCACACCAGGTTTCCTTCAGGCTTTGCCTGTCCTGTGTTGCTGCTTTCATTGCCATGTATACAGTACGCAAGTAATGTAGTGTGTGTGCTGGTCTTTGTGTGTGTGTGCTCATAGCCATTGTGTTTTGTGCTAAAAAATGAAGTGAAATGGGCGAGAGAGAAATAATTGCTACTTGGTGGCTGAATTGCATGCTGTGAAAGCAAGAAACATGTGATCAACCCACCTTCCACGCGTGACCAAGCTATATGATCCTAGGCAATTCATATTTAATTGTGCCTCATTTTCCTTCCTTACAATTAAGATCACCTTAAAGTACATCATTTCAGGATATGCACTGTAAAAATGCCAGCCCTATGTTGGCATTTTAAATTGTCCCACCGGTGACATCATAAGACGAATGAGAACCTATTTGTCACCATCGAGGTCAGAGTTCATGTTTGAAACCTGCCTCACAGAAGATTAAGAAGAGTCTTCAAACTTCTTAAAGAAGGGCAACCTTCTTGCTTACATTCAGAGGCTGCACAAGAAGAAAATAAAGCTCTTTGCTGAAAAGCTGGGCTCGATTCACAGAACTAACTTAAGACAAAATCCTAAACTTAGTACCATTTTGGTATTCACCGAAGGCACTTACTCCTTTTGGTATTCACAGAAGGCGCTTACTCATTGATGAGTAAGTGCCGTCAGTGAATACCAAAATGAGTAACTGGTAGTAGGTTTAGGATTTTGTCTTAAGTTAGTTCTGTGATTCGGGCCCTATGTCTTTGTAAACGACCTTGTTTAACCCCTTCACTGCGGCGGCTATTCCGCCTCAGTGCTAAGGGGGCGGGCAGAAATGCGGCGGGCGCATTCTGGTGACGGAACCGCTCCGTCACCAGCGTCGGTTGCGCTGTGCTTATGACGGAGCGGTTCCGTCATGGCCCTGCCCGCTCAATAGAACGCTCAGCGCAGGTGCGGATTCCGCGCCGCGCAGGAGCGTCGAGCGGGCCATGACGGAACCGCTCCGTCATCAGCACAGCGCCACCGCGGCTGATGATGGAGCGGTTCTGTCATCAGCAGGGGGGAGGGGGGAGTGAGGGGGGGGGTAAAAAAATCGGCTGTTCAGCAGAGTGAGGCTGGTGAGTCCCTTGTTTTCTGGAAGCCTGCGCTGGAACCGTGGCCACTGAAAGGTAGGCTGCTAGTGCCCAGTTTTTTGTCCAAAAGCACACATCCAGTGACAAAGTGTAGGGTATCAAATACTGAGCCAGTATAGTCTTGATTTCACCTAATCCCTATTTTATACTACCATCCAGATACTCCCTGCCTCTTTACCTCACTCTTGCAGGCTCTTTCTCATCCCTTTATGTCTCTATTACTGGTTTCCATCTTTATCTTCCTCCTTCTTTTCCCTATTTGTGATTTTCTCTCATGTTCTGGATTAAAGTCTCTTGTAGATAAATAGGTGCTGGTCCCCAAAAATGTGTGCTGTGCCTTCCACCTGCAACCACCGACTGAAACGAAGCACTGGCTGCCCCTTCTGTAATATAAAAGTTTCCTGGAAAGAAGCAAAAAGCTTACATGCCTGTTGAGCCCCTGTGGCACTGTGTATAATAGTGTCTCGGGTGTACATGCCCCCCTAAATGTAAAATTGAAAGTACTGCAGCTCTGCCGTTCATGCTGAACTCTCTGCATGGAGTGACAACATGGTAAATTGTCTCACGTTCCCCATTGTCAAGTGAATGATGGTCAACCAGTCCTGGTTTCTTTTTATAGCAAATGTTGCTTTGCATTTTGGTTCCTGTATTCTTCATAGTGAACACCAAATGTCAAGCTACAATGACTAGAATGCAAAGTGATGTATGTGATCGCCATCCTTGTGATTATGGGGTTGAAGGCATTTCAAAAGTCTGGTGTTGGATTACAGAGCGCCAAGTTTACGGGTTCATACACGAGTAGCTTATCCAGTCCAGGTTTGTTCATTGCATTCTGGGACTTGAAGTTCAGATTTTATCACCGGATACAGAGGGCTTCAATTCTCAGAAGGCAAAGACAGAAACCTGGAATGGCTGAGCTAATCTCCCAAGGACCTGGTAAGCATAAGAGCTCTGGAAGTCTTTTGGTGTATGTCTTGTGGGTAAGGCACTTGCTCTCTATCGCCCTCATCTCAGGTGTGGGGTCTCGGGCCCTAGGCCTGCATGCAGCATGTAGAATCATGCAGACACATAGTTACTGTATGTGGAACTGGTCCAGGATATGTGCACACAGCCCCTTTTATTGGCAGGGTCACCTGACTGGTGACGCCTGTGACGGATGGGTGTCGGGTGAGTTTGACGACAGCCTTCAGGGAGTGGCTGGGGACACAGTTTATACCTGGAACACTAGAACGTGTCCAGGAGGACACTAAATTCCTCACAAACTTTAAGGAAAAAGAAACAAACCAATCCAACCTGTAGTAGTAGTGAATAAACAACACAGCAAAACACCATTGAGTCTCTTAATGCAGTCCACAGGACTGTACATGATCAACTAAGAGGTGCAGCGGGGAGCACCCGGCATTGCGGCACACACCCTTGGTTTCACCAGATGGCTGAGGGCATTAATACGATGTGGATGGAGTCTACATTTCTCTCGATCACATGTCCATGGGGTCACAGTCTATCTGTGTAGTGTTGTTTGATTCCGCATGCGCTCATGGTGTTGGAGTGATTCAAACAGTTCAAACTGGGGAGTACATTAGGAGCGGTAGTGGCGTCCACTGCAGGTTCTTTGAAGGCACACTGGCTCCATGGATGGCAAACCTGACAAGATTAGGGATGACAGTGCAATGTTTATGTGTCTTCCTCTGAGGCCTTGGTGCTTCCTGGTACCCAATGGTGGAGCAGCTTCAGACTTCTATCTCGTACCAGGATTCCCTCACATAGAAATGTCCATGAGGCTCTTTTTGCTGGGCTGCCACTGGAGGGCGTCTCTCATAGGCTGTGCAAAGGGGGCACTGAAGAACCACCAACACGGCCATGTCCAAGTCACTCGTTCAGCCACAAAGGGTGGTTGTCTCATGGACTATGTGCTCTTGCCAGCAGGACCAGGGTGCCCGGGCGTCTAACAGATAGTCATTGGGTGAATAGTTTCCCTCTGTTGACTCAGTGCCTCCTGTTGTCTGTTGTGGTGCGGCTGCAGACTCATCTTGTGTGCTGGGATTCCCTCATACCCGAATTCCCTCGACGCCCTTGCCCCTGTGTGGGCTGTGCAGGACCTCACTTAGGCTGCGTGAAGGGGTCGCTTCGAAACTTCAAACAGGGCCATGTCCATATTATTATTTATTATTATTATTTATCGATTTATTAAGCGCAGTTGCTGCCCAGGGGCGTCCAAGCGCTGAGTTTAGACAGAGACGTGACGAAACACAGGAGGAGCTAGAAGGGCTTCCTGAATAGTATGGTTTTCAGTTTTCTGCGGAATGGGAGTAGGTCGGGTGTGGATCGAAGATCAAGGGGGAGTGCATTCCACAGCCTGGCGGCGTTCAGTGAGAACATCCTGCCCCCGGACCTAGCTCTCTTTACTCTGGGTACCGCTGCCAGAAAAGCACCGGTAGACCGGAGGTTCCTATTAGGGTGGTAAGGGGTGACAAGGCTGGTGTTGATTGCTGATCCAGTCTTCCAAAAAGCCCGATGTGTGATGCACAGAGCCTTGAATGCCACTCTCTGTCTCACAGGCAGCCAATGTAGGCTTTTCAGTCCCTGTCTAACGGACTGAGACCGTGGAAGTTGGAGTATGGTACGTGCTGTGCAGTTTTGTACCACCTGCAGCTTTCGGAGAGTCATCTCAGGCGCCCCCAGGTATAGGGCGTTGTTTGAGTCTAGACGGGACTGGATGAGGCCTTGTACCGCCACCTTCTTGGCATCTAGAGGTAAAAGTGGAAGGACCTTCCTCAGCGTTCTTAATAGGCCAAAACAGGTGGCAGACAACTTGGTGGCCTGAGTGGAGAAGGAGAGTTTGTGGTCTAACCAAACTCCCAAGCTCTTAACACTGTCCTTGGGGGTAGGAGGTGCTCCTAGACCGGGGGGCCATAGGGAAGAGAAGGGTAGTGGTGAGGTTGGGCCTAGGAGCATAAGTTCAGTTTTTCCCCCGTTCAGTTTGAGGGAGGAGTTGGTCATCCACTCCCTCACGCTCTCCAGGCAGTTCAGCAGGCCGGCTGAGGCCTGCCCACCGTTCTCTTGGGCCAGTGAAACCACTAGCTGGGTATCGTCGGCGTACGACACGATTTTAATGCCGTACGGTTCTACTACCCCAGCCAGAGGTTTCATGTAGGCGTTGAACAGTACAGGGCTCAACGATGAGCCCTGCGGAACTCCACAGCTAAGAGGCTTGATGGTAGATGTTGTGTTGCCATCAAAGATCTGGAAAGATCTGTCAGCCAGGAAGGAACTGAACCACCTTAGTGCGTTTCCCGAGACTCCGATGTTCTGGAGACGGTTCAGCAGAGTGGCATGGCTGACCGTATCGAAGGCAGCACTTAGATCAAGGAGGATCACTGCCACTGATCCCCCCTGATCCAGTATCCTTCGAGACTCTTCGGTAACTGCTAGCAAGGCGGTTTCAGTCCCGTGGCCAGGTGTGAAGCCTGTCTGGGAGGTGTGCAGTAGGGAGTGATTCTCCAAAAACTGGACCAAGAGGGCATTTATGTGTTTTTCCAGCACCTTGCCAGTCCACGGGAGCAATGAGATGGGGCGATAGTTGGAGTGATCGTTAGGGTCCAAATTAGGTTTTTTTAAGAGCGCCCGTACAGAGGCTTGCTTCCAGGCAGTGGGAACTGTGCAAGTGGACAGAGATGAGTTTAGCAGTTCCAGGACTACAGGGAGGATGGCATCGCCTGCCTGCATCAGGATTTCTGGGGGGGCTGGGTCGCGAGGGGAGCCCAACTTAACCTGGTGAGCCACTTTCTCTAAGGTGACAAGGTCCAGGAGAGGGAAATGATCAAGAGTCGGCTCAGTAGTAGACAGGCCTGAACAGGGGGGATTTTCCGAGTTGGGTGAGTCGGGCACCTCATGATTCAGGGCCATGGCTGGAAAGGTGGAATATATGTTCAACACCTTGTTGTGAAAAAATTCTGCCAGTTCATTACATTGCTCCTTGGTCTTGGTTAGAGGGGGAGCAGTGAGGACATTCGTGCATTGCTTTACTATGTTAAAAATTTCTTTAGGCTTTGATCTGGCTTCCAAGATTTTGTCGGAATAATAAGTTGCCTGGGCTGCCTTGACCCCTTCTTTATAGCTTCTGATCGCCTCTCTATAGGCGGCCTTTTTTTCCGGAAGGAAGTCTACGCGCCAGGCTCTCTCCCATTGCCTACATCGACGTTTTAACTCTCTCAGCGAGTCAGAGAACCAGGGGGCTGATGTCTGCGCTCGCTTAGAGGACGATTTGCGAAGAGGCAGGAGAGAGTCTAAAGAATTTGTGATCCAGCTAACATAGTTTCCATATGCCAGATTGGGGTCTGAGCAGGATGGCGGACGGGTAGCGTCTAGCTCAAGCCTCCAAAGGTCGCCGGGGAGTTTTTTCCAGTTTCTTCTCATCAAGGTTTGGGGGATAGTTGGGGGGTTTTATGGGTGGACCAGGTAAACGGCACCAGGTAGTGGTCTGACCACGGAAGGGGGATAGGTTGGGCCGTTATTAGATCCATACTATTGCTGAAAATAGGATCGAGAAGGTTCCCTTTTTCGTGGGTTGGGGCTGTGACCAACTGGGACAGTTGAAGGGCTTCGAGGTCATCAATTAACTCCTTGGCAGAATGGTCGGACGGCGAGTTAAAGTGCAGATTGAGATCTCCCAATACTGTATAACTAGCCGCCGATAGGGATCTTTTTGCTACGATCTCTGGTAGTGCTCTAAGGAATAGTTTTGCAGACTCAGGGGGGCGATAGATCAGCGTACCAGAGAAGGAGTGGTTGGCGTTGAACTCTATGCAGAATTCCAGACTTTCACAGCCAGGGATAGTGGATGTTGTAGTGCGGCAGTGGTACTGGTCCTTTATAATAATGGCCAGCCCACCCCCCCTCCCTTCTGGTCTGTCGAGTCTAAAAATGTGATAACTAGCTGGTAAGGCTGTAACAATATCGGGCTCGGATTGGGTCGTAAGCCATGTCTCTGTTAAAAAGAGCGCGTCTGGCTTGTGCTCCTCAAGCAGCATGGCGATTTGTGTGCAGTGCTTGGGCAGTGACCGGCAGTTTAGTGCATACATACAGTATTTCGGAACAGCGGCCACGGGGTTATTCCGGAAGAGATGTTTACAGTCTGGGCAGCTGGGGGGAAGTTCTGTAGGGACGTATATATGCGTGCACTGGGCAGCGACGTTTCTTCCTATGCTGTGTAGGGCTGCCGAGCTATATGGCCTGCCTTGGGAGGTCGGTGAGCCAAGGAATATGGCCCCTGGTCCCGTCAGGTCGCGGACGGGCGCAGACGGGCTTGCCTTTGGCGCGCCTTCGGCGCACCGCCGGCGCGCCCGCTCCGCCTCCGGAAACAGCACATTCTCAAATATCCGATAAGGAGGGCGTGACCTAACTCGGTGGGCGGAGCCTGGGAGGTCGCGGCGGTTGCCTGCTGCCTGCTTCAGCGCCTCACTCGGCTGAGCAGCGACACAGAGCAATCAGGTGAGCAAAGTGCAATTAGTTTTAAAACACAGGTACAAATCACGCAATACAATTTTTAAAATCAACTTTCAAGGAGGTCCCTCGCTCTCGGCTTTCCGCCTCAAGAGCTCTTATCTAAGCAGCGCTGACACCAGGGCGCGCCTAGATATAGTAAAGGGGGCGTGGCCTAACTCGGTGGGCGGAGCCCGGGAGGTCGCGGCGGTTGCCTGCTGCCTGCTTCAGCGCCTCACTCGGCTGAGCAGCGACACAGAGCAATCAGGTGAGCAAAGTGCAATTAGTTTTAAAACACAGGTACAAATCACGCAATACAATTTTTAAAATCAACTTTCAAGGAGGTCCCTCGCTCTCGGCTTTCCGCCTCAAGAGCTCTTATCTAAGCAGCGCTGACACCAGGGCGCGCCTAGATATAGTAAAGGGGGCGTGGCCTAACTCGGTGGGCGGAGCCCGGGAGGTCGCGGCGGTTGCCTGCTGCCTGCTTCAGCACCTCACTCGGCTGAGCAGCGACACAGAGCAATCAGGTGAGCAAAGTGCAATTAATTTTAAAACACAGGTACAAATCACGCAATACAATTTTTAAAATCAACTTTCAAGGAGGTCCCTCGCTCTCGGCTTTCCGCCTCAAGAGCTCTTATCTAAGCAGCGCTGACACCAGGGCGCGCCTAGATATAGTAAAGGGGGCGTGCTACCTCAAGGTTAGATTATACAATGGTTGTGTGTGCTATCTTTAGCAGGACTCAGGTTCACATGGGGTCTAACAGATGGTCTCTGGGTGGTCAACCTCCCACAGGACCAGGGATGCCTGGTTAGTCTCCGGGTGTTTTGCAGGCATAAGGCTCCACTCTGGAGGTGCGGTGCTCCATAGGTGGTTCTGGTGATGCACAGGGTACTGATGCTGACTTTACTATTTGACAACTTGGGCTACAGGTGGTGATGTCTTGCTTGGATTGAGGATCACTGGAGGAACTTCGTAGCCACTTGCCATTCTGTGTCCTCGGTCTTGTTGCTCTTTTTTCTTTCTCTAGGGCACCTGTGGTTGTCGGGATCTTCTGTGTGACGGGTCTGTCACACACCTTTCTCTCGATTTCTTTCTTCTTCGTGATGTGGCATCGTGGCACACTCTTCTCCTTGACTCTTAGGCAATGTGGCCTAATTTCATGCTCTTCACTCTTCTGACCAGGCCTCTAGCTGTGATGTCACCTTCACAGGGACCTCCCTGGTCACGTCCTGTTTATACGACTGTTACATTTCTCTTTCTTCTGACCAGGTCTCTCGCTGTGATACTCTCTTGACAGAGACCTCCCTGGTCGCGTGCTGTCCATAGAACTGTTTCTTTTCATCGTCACGGAGCTCTCACAGGTCCTGCCCCTTCCTCAGGGATCTTCTTGGTGCTCCACTCCCTGGATGGAGGGTTACCTTTCCTCCTTCACCTCTTTTTCTCTCTTGGGTGTAGTGCTTGTGCCTCGAGGCTGCGCCTAAGTGCAGGTGTGCTTGGCAGGGTACGTCACTCTGTGTGAGATGCTTAATGGTGAGCTAACGGTGGCCATTCGGTGCTGGTGTTGCCGGCTGGTGCAGGCTCAGTCTTCGGGCACTGCTTCTAACTCTCGGAGGGCTCTCTCTCAGGCTCCTGCCCGTACGATCTGATTTCCAGGTGCTGCCCACTGTGCACCTCTGATCTTGAGGCTCTCAGTCTCTCACTTCTTGTGCAGGGTGCGATCTCGTGAGCCCGTCAGGCAGTGGTGGGGCTATTAGAAAGTCTCTCTGCGGGCTCCTTAACTGTTCCTCTCTATTGCGGTGGTGGCTGTTCAACACTGGGGGCATAAGGCACTATCTCCTCGCTTGCATTGGCATCAGACAGCCACTGGGGGCGTATGCGCAGCACACATCCTCCTCGTGCCTTTTGTGGGACTTGCTGCTTTTTGGCTTGGCTGCCTATGGTTACGTTACCTTCGCTGGACCTTTCTTGGCTACTTGACGCTTCACAGCCTTAGCTTTCACTTGACTCCAGGCAGCTTATGGCTTCATGGCCTGGGGTTCCCACAGTGCTCTTGACAGCTTTCTTGACTGGGGAAGCCTTGGCTTATTGGTGCACTCAGCAGGGGTTTACAGTTTCCTGCTGCAGTGCCTGGGAGCAGTGTACAGTCTCTTCAGCTCAACTTCTTGCCTGCAGTTGGGCCTGTGACTCGATCTCTTCACTAGAAGTGGTTACATGACCCAGGCACTTCTCTCCCCAGTACTCGCCGTGGAATAGGACTCTGGCAGTGCTTTGCGGGGACATGAACAACTACTCTTTCCTTGTGGTGGCAGTACATGTCTACTAGGTGGCATTGCAGCAGTGCTTAATTTGAGCCGGTTGTTTCCGGTGCTTAGCACCGTCACTTAATTATCACCACTGGCAACACCTGCGCGTTTCATGAGCACCAGTTAAAAACATTTATGGTAGGCAGAGGAGATTAAGTGATTTGCCCAAAATCACAGTATGTTGAGCCAACGCCAAGACTCAAACCTGGTTCCCCAGTCCGCAGCTCTGGCCATTACTTCACATCCTCGCTCCACTTTAATGGTGAGTAGTTGGTTCTCTTTTATGTAGCGCTAACAGGACAAATGGGCTTGTGCAGGTTGCCTCCTGACGAGAGCCCAGCACGTATTTATTTACAAATTAACCACTGCATTGCAGCCACCTCTTTCATGCCGCGACACCCTTCCATAAACTGCGGGCCATGTAGCTCACACTTGCTAAATGCGGAGGTTATTCTCTGACTATGAGCAACAAAAGCAAGGTGAGAGAGGATCTGTGGGGTCTTCCTCCTATGGACGACAGTGTAGCATGTCTGTTCTCAGTGCAGCCAGACAGTGTGGCATGTCTGTTCTCAGTGCAGCTCCAGTCAGGGCCGCAGCATATCAGTTGCTCCGTGACGCCGTCAAATGCAGGCTATGCTGGGCTGGAGATGCTGGTACTGTGCTTTCATCAGTGCTGGCGCAGGTGCTTGCACAGATGTTGGAGCAGTTTGTATCTATTTTGGGCGTCCATTCTGTTGGGGTTGTTTATGTGCAAACTGTTACTTGCCTTGATGTGGTGCCGCAACTAGCTGCTAGGTGGCACTACTGTTCACTGGGCTGCCGCACATCTCTTCACAGGTCATGGCAGTCATTCTTTAGCAGCGGGCTGCCATGGGCTTAAACTGAAGTAGCTGCACGGATTATGTACTGCAGGTGCGGCAGGGCTTCCTTTGCAGTCTCTATCCACGTACCGAGGCAGCAGTCCCCCGGACGGGTGTGGTGTGGTAGAGAGCGTTGGGTGACGCTGTAGCGACCATTCATTGCAGTCTACAGTGGCCTCTATGTTGGTGCACTGAGCTAGGAATGCCAATGCTGGGCTTCCCTCTCTGCTTGCCATCTCGTGCTGCTGGGCTATTGCGGGAGACAGTCTCTTTTCACACCGGCTCACTGCAGCATATGGTCTGGGACTACCGACCACCCCCTCCCTGTCGTGAGCACCACCACATCAACCCCTAACGTAATTAGTCATGCGAGGAGTTTTCTTTGGAAGGCGGGGTGTCTCACGACCCCCGGCCGTATTTATTAAAATATGAAAACAAATTAAAATTGTAAAATCAAACATTATTTACACAATCAACAATATGCAAACTTCTGATATTAGATTTACAGCAATGTAGACAGGTATGTAAAAGGGCTAACCTTAACAAATGTCTAATACAGCGTGTTCCTAACCGAATCTAACATCCTACGTATGAATTTTGCATCCTAACATTTTTGGCTCACGGCAAGGTCGCTAACCGGTGTTAGATCCTTATTATCCAGCTACGCCCTCACGTTTGAGTGCGCATGCGCGACAGGGCCCAGTTACCAGGAGAGTACGTCACTTTCCTGGTTACCCCGTACGCTCGGTGAACTCCATTAAACCAAAAGGAGGGCCCTTTCACTTGCGCCGTTTGATGACGTCATAGTGTATGTGCTGGGTGGCTAACAGCCCAAGGAAATCGTGACTCCCTCCCCCGCACCCTTCCAACCAAGCGGATATCCTGCCCCTGAAGTTCTAGGAGAGACCATTGGCCCCTTCAACTGGGCGACCACATTCGACAATGGTGACGCCCCCTAAGGACCTTAAATTGCTGCTCACCGATCATGACCTTACCGCCTGACCTAGTATTCAATAAATACGACCATTAATTCACCTGTAAATGGGAAAAAGACCTAAGGACAAAAGATATACACACTTCAAATGCACTCAAATTGTACATATTCCTGCAAAAGGGAAAAAGGCCTGAGGAAAAAACAAATATACACACTTCAATGCAAATCAAATTGTTCATATTCCACATACTACCGCCTGTAAAGGAAAAAAGGCCTAACGAAAATTCACTCCACACTTATTTACAGTTACATAGTACCATCCACGGCAAAACCAACTAATCTTTAACTGAAATTCTGCTTCAAGGGCTGGTGGGTGGGAAAATTAATCAGCCCCTCGCCATGAGGCACAGAGGGAGTCTGGAGAGCGCGGGTACAAGAGTGCGCCTCCCGCGCTCTCCAGGCCTTTTAAGCTCCATGAGATTAGGGGCAGACCAGCACCGCTGTCCCGCCCCCTCCTGGCCCCTCCCCCTTGACCCGGAAGCACTACTAGTGCTTCCGGTTCAACGTTCGGGGGCCTGACCAATCGGTGGTGGGGAGCCCCCCTGCCGAGTCATCAAGATGCCGCAGAAAAGGGGGGGAGGCACGCCCCACCACCGAGGATCCAGGGGAGGGTGGAAGCCGGGCCCCGCCATACGTGCGTGGGGGCTGAGCGGCCCCACCTTTCCTTATGGTCTGGGACTACCGACCACCCCCTCCCTGTCTTGACCACCACCACATCAACCCCTTAAAGTAATTAGTCATGCGAGGAGTTTTCTTTAGAAGGTGGGGGGTCTCACGACCCCCCGGCCGTATTTATTAAAATATGAAAACAAATTAAAATTGTAAAATCAAACATTATTTACACAATCAACAATATGCAAAATTCTGATATAAGATTTACAGCAATGTAGACAGGTATGTAAAAGGGCTAACCTTAACAAATGTCTAATACAGCGTGTTCCTAACCGAATCTAACATCCTACGTATGAATTTTGCATCCTAATATTTTTGGCCTATGGCAAGGTCGCTAACCGGTGTCAGATCCTTATTATCCAGCTACGCCCTCACGTATGAGTACGCATGCGCGACAGGGCCCGGTTACCGGGAGAGTACGTCCCTCTCCTGGTTACCCCGTACGCTCCGTGAACTCCATTAAATCAAAAGGAGGGCCCTTTCACTCACGCCGGTTGATGACGTCATAGTGTATGTGGGGGGTGGCCAAGGAAAGCGTGACTCCCTCCCCCGCACCCTTCCAACCAAGCGGATATCCTACTCCTGAAGTTCTAGGAGAGACCATTGGCCCCTACCCCTGGACGACCCCATTCGAGAATGGTGATGCCCCCTAAGGACCTTAAATTACTGCTCACCGATCATGACCTTACCGCCAGAGACCAGCATTGTTGACCGACAACCTGGCCCCCCCGAAACTCTTACTCTGAAACGTCATACCTACCTCGCAAAAACCCTCCAACCATGCCAACATATTCTTCGTTAGCAATTCATTGCCTGATTCAGTCAAGTGGACCCCATCCCGCAAGTAGAACTGGTCCCCCCAGATGCACCCATGTGGAATACTCTGCAATTGAGGTGTTAGAAATAGTTTCTCTATCTTGTTGTTGATCCTCTTTACCAAGTGATTCAACGCCTTAACAGAGTCCCCCCCCTCCACTGCAGTCGAGGAATCAACTGAGACCAAACTATGGTGCAGCCTGGACAGGTCTTTGCCAGCCAACCCGCTACCGAGATAATTTCTTCAACCAGGACTCTCCTGCCCAGTTTTACCAAATCATTACCCCCCAGGTGTATGATAACCACTGCAGATGGCGGGGTGTGTTTCCCAGGTAATTCTAAAAAGAACCCCCTAAACTGGCTGAGGTAGAGCCCCCCCCTTCCATGGAAGGAAACTTTGAAACCCCCCTGCTCTGCCCTCCATCTACATTCACCTGCAAGGAAAACGGATTTAGCACGGGTAACATAAGAATGCCCAACAATCCATACAACTCGTGTCTTTCCTCTGTCTTCTTGCTTTCGCTGTACCGATGATGGATGCTGTTGCTGACCCGGTACCAGTTCCCGCCCTGCGTTACAGGCTTGAGAAACTGAAACATAAACAACAAGGCATGCGTCAGGTGGTTTAGTTGCACCTTACATGTGCAGCCGTACATAACTTTTGTAGCTATTGGAAGCCCATCTCCCAATCCTCTTTACACTGCTAGCATGCAACCCTCTCGCTGTTGCTTCAGTGGCCGCTCCTATCCTGAATGAATGTGTTCCAAAATCCCTAGGATTCAAACCCGCCTTGCTGATTGACATTTCCAACACTCTTTTGAACTGAAAACTGGTCAATGCGGTACCATCTACATGCATTAAACAATGGTCCCCCTGCTCCGCCCCCTCGTTGTCTGATGAATGCCTCCACGTGAGACACAGGGCAGCAAGGGTTATTCCGTGCCCAATGGAGCACCAAGCAATCTCCCCGGGCCTCCTGATCTGTTTTTGATTTCACTACGGTTAACAACATTCTATCCTCCATAATCATTGTGTTGCAGAGTCATAGACCTCCTAGCGTGTCCAACTTGTTGCTAGCCACCAGTTCGCTCACTCTTAGAGCCCCATAGAATGCCAAAGAAAAGGCTGCTTTAAATAGGAGTACCTCACCTGGGGAGCTGCAAGTGTCAGACAAGGCCTCCAATAACCCTGCTAGCCGTTCCAGGCCTATTGGTTGCCTGGAGTCAGCGGTATTCACCTGCAGGCGCCCCCACCCCCTTAATGCCTTTCGCACTATGAAACTGTCTGTGGGATCCCTGGCCCCCTTTAGCTGTGCGAAGAAGGAAACCTCTGCCTTGTGTCTGCTAGCTGTCGCCGCTGAGCGCCCCTCCCTGTGCAATGTGTCCATGTACAAGGTAAAGTTTGCCTCTTGGTCTCATTTAACCTCCCAGTCCTGGCCCAGAAAACAGCAATAAGACATAAACGCCCCTTCGTAAGCCGTCCTGGGAGCTAGGCTGGCTGCCACGAGGTTCTGTAATCGGGGGCACCAATTTGCCAAAGTGTTGCTGGGAAGTGTGCCGGTGAGGCTTCTGCAGTTTGGTAGATGTTCCCTGAGTACCTGCATCTTGAAGCGAGAGAGTGAGTCAGCTGCGTTATTCAAGACCCCAGGTACATGCTTTGCCCTAAACTGTACATTTAGCTTCAAGCATCTCAGCACAATCTCCTTCATGAGGCGGAGTATGAACTTACACCGGGCTGATTGATACAATCAACTACAGTCATGTTATCTGACCAGAAGATCACAGATTGATTCCGCAATTGTTCAGGCTAGACCGTTAAAGCAAACCAGATTGGAAACAACTCCAAAAAAACAATGTTCGCAAGTATGGCACCAAAACCCACACTACCTGCAGCATCGGTCCATAGACCTACCTCTGCAGACGTAGTGGGGGGGCCGCACCACACTACTCTGCCGTTGAAATCCTCCAGGAATGACATCCATATACGCATGTCCTGGCGAACCTCCACTGACAGTCTAGTGCGATGGTGTCTCTCCAGCAGTCCTTTCATGGCCTGCGCGATGGAGCGGGAAAAAGGGTGCGTGTAGGTGTTACCCTTAGCGCAACATTCAGATGACCCACAGTCTGCTGGAGCTGATGTAGCATCACTTTCTCCTTAACCAAACATGGTTGCAAGGCAGCCCTGAATTTCGTGATCTTTTCCTTGGGTAACCTGAAACAACACTCAACTGAGTCCAATTCAAAGCCTAAAAATTCCAAACATGTTGCTGGCCCCACCGTTTTTCCTGGTGCCAATGGGACCCCAAAAGCCCGCATGAGCACGCAAAATTCCTGCAATGCCCATGCACACTCCTGTGAGCCCGCCGCACCCAGCAAAAGAAAGTCATCCAGGTAGTGCATGACATGCCGGTGACCAGTCGTCTGCCTCAACACCCATTCTAAGAAGGAACTGAATGTCTCAAAGTAGGCACATGACACAGAGCAACCCATGGGTATACACCTATCCATATAGAATTTGCCTTGAAAGGAAAAACCTAGCAGATGTTGATCAAGGGGGTGGACTGGCAGCAACGGGAAAGCGGATTCTGTCTGATTTTGCCATTAAAGCCCCAGGCCCAAGGGTCCTCAACATCTCCACCACTTGGTCAAAGGATGCATACTTGACACTACAAATACCATCGTCGATTGCATCATTTAATTATGCCCCCTAGGTGCTGAGAGGTTGTGAATGAGTCTGTACTCGCCCTTTTCTTTCTTTGGGATCAACCCGAGTGGAGAGCATACAAAATCAGGTACAAGGATTACATCAAATGGGCCCGCTATCCTTCCCAGGCGCAATTCTTTGTCAATTTTTGTTGCCACTACCACTGGGTTGAGTCTAACTGACAGTTGATTTCTACACTCTGGCGTCCCTGTATACCCCACCGCCGGGATCCTAAAGCCCTGTGAAAAACCTTCCTGCAGCAGTCTCGCAGAGGCATGATCTGGGTACCTGTTCAGCCAAGGGATCAAAGCCAGCACATCAATTGATAAGTGAGCAACCCGCAGGCCTCCCTCCCTATTCCTGTTTCTTTCTTCCCCTGCTGCCCGAGTTGTTACCTTTGGAGTGGCAAGCTGTTTCTGGGTGAGAAGGGTGGCCACATATGTAACATGCATGTTTGAACTTAGACGTGTCTGCTGCCCTGGTACATTTTCGTCTGTTAAAATACCAACACACGCCATTGCGTTCCCCACTGTTTTTGGCCCTTCCTGCCGCGTCTCCCCCCTGCGCTGGCCGAAAGGGCTGCTGGGATGTGCTGGGGTACCCTTTCTCCCAGCTTGTGCTTGGTCTTGCAGCCTGACCACCTGTAAACTGGCCATACCAAGAGATGGAATCAACCCTATCCCGAGATAATGATTGGACAAATTCCCTCGCTTTCCTAAATGATATGTCATACTCTTTCTATCCATCCCCCCCGTGCTGGTCACTGAAAGTTGTGATCCTACTCTGATAACACGCCATCTCGGATTGCACATTAGGGGGCCGCTCGGCCGTGAACACCATAAAGACAGAGAAGGCTCTGATCTAATTAATCAATGTCTCCTCTGTCCTGAATTTGGCCAACTGAGTGCGCCATTCATTAGGAAACATCCATTCTTTCTGTGACTTGGCATACTCCATTTCCCTGCTATCCATGAAGAGTGAAAAGATATTGATATATTTGCCTGCCCAAATCATCTTCTTCACCCCCTGCGACACATGCTGGGCTAGGTTTTCTCTGCTAGACGGTATTGTACCTGCCCCTAATACCGGAAAAGCCACCTCCTTACCACTGTCAGCGCCTTTCGTTGGTGCATCATTCTTGTCACGTCCCGTGTCGCTGCCTAAACCTGAGGGCTGAGGAGAAATTGTTGCATCTGAAACCCCTTCACTCCCCTTAGCCAGCATGATTTTTGCAACCAATCTTTGGGCCTCCGCGGCAGGATCCTCAGCGGAAGGTAACACCCCCCTATTCCCAGCCAGGGGAGTACTGCCGCTATCTGTGCTGCTAGCTCTAGGGGCACCTGACCTTCCCCGGGGACTGCCACGACCGGGGTAGGCGGTACAATGAGGGGCGCCAGGAGCGGTACCATAGTAACTGCCTCCGGGACCCCACCAGGCGCTAAATTCCATGGTGTCGGTGGTGTGGCTGGAGCTGAGGTTCCGTGACGATTGTAAGTGGTGTTTTCGACTCGCACGAATATGGTCGAGTCTGGTATCTACGAACCGCAAATGACGAGTTTAGTGGGTGTGCGCAGTTTCGCTGTGCTAACCTAAACCGTTCGTCTGTTTCGTGGGCTTATACATCTGCACCCACGGGTTCCATCTTAGATATGGCATCCATTTTGTCTCTTGCCCTCAAGTAGCCAGCGAACGGACGCTGTCCGCTTCGCGACCCTGGGATTCCCAAGACTCTTGCGGAAGACACGTTTCCTTTGAAAGTGTCTTTATGATGAGGGGGATGATGCTGTAGGGCAGATGTCCCCGCTCGAGGCTCATTTTGCCGTACCGGTTTATTGTCTCAGCCGTGCATCTCATTAGGCACGTCTCTTTGATGCCTGTAGCTCGTGTTTCCCGATACCACCCTTTTTACACCCTTTCCGATCTCCCCACTGTTTCTGCCTTCCTCTGCACCTGTCCTTGTTCCATTTTCGATCTGTTTACTGCCGATTGGAATGTACTAATGGTGGGAAGATGGGTTTTTACAGTTGGGAACCACGTATGTTTCTGTACTTATGTTCCGGACCTTGAATACATCAAAGCGACCCCTCTCGGGGATAATTATGGGAACCAAGTTGTAAACCTTTGTGTACCATGTTAACCTATGAGAGAAATGTGTATAAAAAGGAGCGATCCACAGTAGCAAATTGAAGCAGATCCCGCGAACATACCCGATGTGTACTTCACGTGACTTCTGTGTTCCCTGCAGTAAATAAACCTCGAATCTTTGACGCCGAAGGAAGTGTCCCGTGTCTCTGTCATTTGTACGCCGGAACAGGTTACCCACGAAGGTTTCAGGTGTTGTCCCCTGGCACCGCTGGGTCTTAAATAACCCAGTCCTTCAGTTGGCGCCCACGTGGGGCTGCATCAGTGGTACCGGTCCAAGCCCGACGATCGTGAGGAACTTCGTGTGAAATCTCCGAGGGAAGGTGCACCCCGCTTCATCGATCCTGTTGTCGAAACAAGTGGCCCGACGACTTTTCCCACGAAGATTCCCGCCTCCTGACGGCTGCGACGGACTGCTGCCCTGACTGTAGACCTGTTTTGGCGCCTGGCGTAGACCTTGGTACAGCGAGACGATTGACGGGCCTTCCTGGTGACGCCATTGATCTTTGAGTTAAGTATTTGTGGGTCGCTCCCAGAGTCCTTGGTTGTGGTTGCTTAGTTGTTGCATGGTTCCATTGCATTTGTGGTTCTTAGTATTTGGTTCTTTGTTGTGTTATTTGACGTCTGCAGTCGCCAAAAACCGAGGGTTTTTGCTCTTTGCTGGGACTTGGTAAATCCCGTAACCCTTGAAGTTTGTGAAACTCGGCTAGTGTGCAAGATGCCTGGTCGTAGTACTTTGTTCAGTTGTTTCAGACGTTGTGGTACGGATTCCCGACTGGAGGACTCGTGTCCGATACCTCCGGTTGGAACTCCAACTTATGAGCTTTACAGTAAGCATGGGTTAGGTCCTATTACCTTTAATGAATATTGGATTCATTACACCAACAAGGATGGTGTCCTTAGTTGGCCACCTCATGGTAGTTTCGAGACCCCGATTTTAGATAACCTCGAGGCAAAATTGTTTAAGAAAAAGTCAAGGCCGGCCATGTTTGATGCCTTTCGGTTGTGGCGTAAAGAAGCCCGACAGAAAGAGATCAGACAGACTAAACGTAATCAGAGAGATGGTGTTGCTACTATTGTAAAGAAAGCAGAGCAGTTTCAGCGTGATAAGGAGGAAAAGGAAAAGGAAGTTTTTGACAGGCTTCAGCGTATGACTATAGATAAATGTTATCCCGCTTTGCCAACAGAGTCGGATAAGAAGGAGGAATTAGTTGAGGATCCCTTAATGTCCTATCTTATGAAGTCACCACCTCCGTACGCACAGGGTACCGCAGCTCCTGTGGTTCCCCCTGCCCCTGCTCCTGTACCTGCTCCTCAACCTGTTCTTCCGACTGTTCCTGCTCCCTTGCCTATTGCTGTTCCTACTGCTCCTCCGCTTGTGCTTCCACATACTCCTGCTCCCGCTACTGCTCCGGTTCTACTTACTCCCACTGCTTCTTCTGTTCCTACTCCTTCTCTTGTTTCTACTCTATCGTATACTTCTCCAACTACTCAACGTCGTACCCCTTCAATGGCTGCTAATTTTGCTAATTCTCTTGGCCCTATTCTTGAGTCCGCTGATTCGGACGGTCCACAAAGACGTAGTCAGCTTCCTGGTAATAGGGAACGTGCCGCGTTGTACAATATGGCGATGTCATGGATGTTGCATCCCTATAGAAATCCTCCACGTTCGGTGTTGAATACGTTTAGTCAATTCAATATACCGACACAGAGGTATGTTTTTGAAGAAATGTGCAAGGTTTTGCGTGATCAAATATCGGCAGATGCATCGGAAGATGTATTAACTGCTTTGACTAACTTACAGCTTCAGTTTTCGAGCGGAATGGTGGTGGGTACCAATGTTCGACGTGCCATTGAGCAATTATTAGCTTTCCTTCCCTCTCCGATACCTCAAGCATTGTTCGTTGAGGATGTTGAGAGACAGTTAGATCCGTCTGGTCAGTTTCCTATGCGTGAAGTTCCACCCGTGTGGATGCCAGGTGATGCCACTGTTAACCCCGCTATTTTACCGCATTTCCAGAGAGTATGGATACATCTCCCATGGAAACGTTCAGAAGTTTTACAGGTGAAGCAATCTTTGCCGGACCCTCGCAAAAATCCTGCAGGGTATTACAAGGAGTTGTCGCAGCTCGTAGATGCGACAATAATGAATCTTGCCGATATCGATATGTTGTTTGGCAATGTTTTACCGCAACCGGTATGGGCTAAGATTCGGCACGAAGATCATGCAAACGAATTAGGTGGCGATTGGGCTGCTCTTACTGCGGCCGATACACGACAAGTTGGCGGGGCTAAGCCTGAACAGCTCATTACTGCTCTCCCTCAGAGAATCATTACCTTGATGAAAACTCTTATGCCAGCTATGAGGGTGAACTGGGACAAGTTGTCAGCTTGCAGACAGAAGAAAGACGAGAGTGTCTCCGATTTCTTTACGAGATTTGAGGAGGCATTCATTGACCATAGTGGTCAGGATATGAGTACTGAGGGTGGTCAGCGGTTGTTTGTGGATAAATTTGTTTCAAACTTATTGCCCGACTTGAGCAATAAATAAAAAAATTCTGAGAGTGCGTGGGCTGTTTCTACGTCTGCTCAAATATTGGCTACGGCACAATATTATGAGAATAGGGAGAAAGAAGAGAATGATTGTGCCGATAAAAAGACTAAAGAACTCAAAACTAAGGTGTTGTTGCAGCAAGCGTATCCTCCGCGCTCGAATCAGAATGAGTCGCAACAACGTAATCGATCGCAGTCGCAATCTAATAGGTCGCAATCGCGCAATGACTCCTCTTCGCAAAGATCTTCATTAGGGTACAATCAGTGTGCCTATTGTAGACAGGAGGGTCACTTAAAATTCAATTGTCCTGTTCTAAATGAGCGTAATAGTGGTAACACATCTAGAGGAGGTCGTGGTGGTGCTCAGCAGACATCACGTGGTAGGGGTCGTGGTGCTCCCAACGATCGTTCAGACAATTCATCAAATTCTAACAATTGTTTTGATCAACGTGGATCATCGCAAGGACGATCTGCGCAGTACAACGTAGATGATTATTACGTCGATCAGGATGCTGACGACGGTAATTACTAGGACAGCCGTAGACAAGGAGAGGGAGTGGTATCAGTTCCGGTTGATCAGAGAGGGCCTTACGTCGCAGTTGCCACCTCGGGCGTCGTTGAGCCTTTTCTGTTGGACACTGGTGCAGCGAAAAGTTCCATCATGCATTCGAAACTCCCTGGCGCACCTTTGTCTGGCTTAACAAATGTTTCCGTTGGATTCTCTGGCGCCCCTGTTAGCAATCCGGTTTCGTGCCCATTGCCACTCACAATTGGGCCACGTGAGCTTGAAGCTCCGTTGATTTTGACCACTGGTTTTGGTGAAAATCTCTTGGGCCTGGATTTGCTAAAACGTTTGTATGCGACTTTGTATTGTTCTCCTGCGGGAGTAAAGCTTACGTTGGGTGAGAGAGTTGTCTCTCCTATGTATTTGTCTCTCGATAAGCTCCCACCGGAATTGAGTTCTCTTCCTGCATCTTTGTGGGCAACAGGTCCAAATGACGTGGGCCTGCTTGACATCTCCCCTTATGTTGTGCACGTGAAATCTAATGTGCGATTGCCACGTATTCCCCAGTATCGTATCTCCCTTGATGGTGAACGAGCATTGTTGGCGATCATCTATGATTTGATCGAGAAAGATGTTATTGAGGAGACTCGGGGAAACATGTGCAACAGCCCTGTACTGCCTATCCTGAAACGTACCGATCCTTCTAAACCACCTGTTTATCGTTTTGTTATCGATTTACGGGAGGTAAACAAAATTGTGATTCCTCAGTTCCCTGTTGTGCCTGACATCACGGCGCTACTGACTCTGATTCCAGCTTCTGCATCTTGGTTTTCAGTAATCGATCTGAAGAATGCGTTCTTCAGTATTCCGATTGCTGAAGAAAGCAGAGACCTTTTCGGTTTCTCTCTTGGTGGCCGTAGCTTCCGGTTTAAACGTGCTCCTCACGGCTACTGTGAGAGTCCATCGATTTACAGTCAAGCCTTGAAGGGTCAACTAGATGCGTTTGTGTTGCCGGCTGGTGCGGCTTTGATCCAATACGTCGACGACTTATTGGTGGCTGCAGATACTCAGGATTTTTGCAAAATTGCCACTATATCATTGTTGCAGCATCTCTGTGACTTACATCACAAGGTGTCTCCTTCTAAACTTCAATATTGTTGTCAAGAAGTAACCTATCTAGGTCACTTATTGTCAAAGGTTGACCCCAGAAAGAATTGCAGCCATTGCGCGCATATCTGTGCCAACAACCCAAAGAGATGTGCGTGCCTTTCTAGGCATCACGTCATATTGCAGATAGTGGATTCCGAATTTTTCATTGTTAGCGAAACCATTGGTGGCTCTTACGTGCAAGGATGTTTCAACTCCTTTACCATGGACGGAAGAATGTCAGAAAAGTTTTTCTGAACTGCGTGACACATTGTGTTCGGCTCCTGTGTTAGGTACTCCTGACTATAGCAAGCCGTTTACACTATACGTTCACGAGAGGGAAGGTTGTGCGTTGAGTGTTTTAACGCAACCTTTCGGTGATAAGCAACGTCCATGTGCATATTTTTCCTCGACCTTGGACCCGGTAGCTAGAGCATTGCCGAGTTGTTTGAGAGCAACAGCGGCAGCCGCGGTCTCCATCCGACAATCAGCAGGATTGGTCATGGATAATATGCTTACGGTGATGGTTCCGCATGCAGTTGACACTCTTTTGAATCGTACGAAAACTCAGCACTTGACGAGTGCGAGGTTGTCAGGGTACGAGCTGACGTTGTTGGCAAGTCATATTCAGATAAAACGTTGTAATGTCCTGAACCCGGCGACTTTGTTGCCAATTAGTACAGAGTCAGATGAAGTAGCAGCCCATGACTGTTATTTAAGGACTGAGGAGGAAACAAAAGGTCGAGTGGACCTTAAAAACACTCCTTTGGAAGATCCCGATGGAACTTTGTATGTGGATGGTTCATGTTTTAAATTGCCGAATGGTGATGTGACTACTGCGTATGCTATTGTAACTTTGAATACTGTCGTGGAAACTGCAAGATTGAATCAGAACTCTGCCCATGCTGCAGAGCTGATCGCTCTAACTAGAGCGTGTGTGTTGGCGAAAGGGAAACGAGTGAATGTGTTTACCGACAGCCAATATGCTTTTGGCGTCGCTCATAGCTTTGGACGATTGTGGAGAGAGAGAGGTTTTATGACTTCGCATGGTACAAAGATTCAGCATGGACAGCTTGTGAATGATCTTTTGGATGCACTTACGTTACCTAAGCAGGTGGCGATTGTTAAATGTAGTGCGCATCGTAAGGTGACGGATGATGTTGGTCGTGGCAATGCATTTGCGGATGAGACTGCTAAGGAGACTGCCCGGAACCTTAGCACTAGAATGTATGTGACGAGTTCGGTTAGGTGGCCTACAGAGACTAGCATGTGTGAGGACACTATCGAGAGCGTGAAAACAATTCAGAATGAGGCCACTGAGACTGAAAAGACGAAGTGGAAAGTGAGTACGGGAAAGTTGAATGCGAATGGTTGCTGGGTCGATTTGTCGGAGCACAAGAGGTGGATGTTGCCAGATGCGTATGTGCTGGCTGTTGTGACAATGGCACACGGGTTAGCACATATTAGTGCGAAAGGTATTTGTAAGTTGTTGTTTCCTGTGTGGAAGAATGATGGTATTACGAAGTGTGCTGAGAGATTGGTGAAGAATTGCATGATATGTATGTTATACAATCCTGGAAAGGGGGCCCCCACACCTCCTGGCCATTTTTCTCCCCCTTCATATCCCTTTGAAGTAATCCAGCTAGACTTCATCCATATGGAGCGATGCAATAATCTGAAATACGTTTTAGTTGTGGTTTGCGCATTTTCCCGATGGATTGAAGCCTACCCTCTTAAAGACAATACTGCCCTGTCTACTGCGAAAATCCTGCTGAAGGAATACTTTCCTCTGTATGGAATGCCTCGAATTGTATGGTCTGATAATGGAAGTGAGTTTGTAGGGAGTGTGATGAAGAATGTGTGTAAGGGCCTTGGAATTAATCAAAAATTCCATAGCGCCAATCATCCCCAGTCAGCAGGTTTGGTTGAAGGGTATAATGGCACCCTTAAACTCAAACTGGCTAAGATTCAGGCTACGACTGGTCTTTCGTGGCCTGACGCTTTGCCCCTTGCCTTGTTGTCAACAAGGTCGACAGTACATATGGCTCAGTCCCTATGAAATAGTGTTCGGCCGTCCTGCGAATGTTTGGGGGGTTCCTAGACCGGGTGTATTTTCTAATCTTGAGTACCCAATGTTGATTGATTATCTTCATGATCTGACTGCTAAACTGAGGTTAATTCACCAACAGGTTTACGAAGCACTGCCGACGCAGACGGAGGGTCCAGGCCACCAGCTCCAACCCGGGGACTGGGTGGTTACCCGCAACTTTACCCGCAAAAAGAATTTGGAACCCCGCTTCACTGGACCCTATCAGGTCCTCCTTGCCACGAGAACTGCCGTCCGTTTGGAAGGGCGAAAAAATTGGGTGCATGCCACTCATACCAAGAAGGTTCCTATACCTTTACCGGCAGACTCGTGGGTGAGGAAGGGCATTGCTTCATCTGAAACCGAAGGACCACAGACTTTTGTACCCTTTAGCGACGCACAGCCTGTCGGAGAATCCTCAGTGCAGCAGAAAGACATTGTTGAACATTTGCCATCACAAGACTCAAGATCAGAACAATTGACTGATCGGCAGAACTCTGTTCCCTCATCGGATTCTTTGTTTGACGAACAGACACGTCCTGGGAAAACTCGATACTTTTTGCGATCCAACACCAGAGACAACTAAAATTTCCGTTCTGTCCTTTGACAACTGCATTGTCCCATTTTGCCACGATCAGTCTAAAACACCCGTATTATTGTGATTATTTTGTAAAAATTGAGTTTCGTTCCATCTATGTGCTTTTACTTCCACAGCTAAGAGACTTTTTGTACATACATTGTGAATAAGATACCTTGCATCCAGGTGTACCGTAGGGCCGCGCGTGTACTTCCTTCTGGTTAGTAGGTCTTGGCGCTAGGCCAAAGACCGTCGGTTCCTGAGAACTCCTAGGGATTGACTACTGCTACACAGAACGAAGTGCGTCAAGAAACATTGCGGACGGTTGTAGGGGATGGCGTTTTCGAAGCTGATGGACTTGGAAGAAGCTCAGGCGCAAAGATTCAAGTTGCAACAAATTATTGGTACCAAATGTTTTATGTTTCAAGTGTTCCTACTGTTTCTTTGCTATTGGCGGGTGGGGTGTATTACATGATGTCGTACTTCTTACCTTCTGCCATACCTACTCCTACTTCTGAACCTAAATCTACCTCCACTGCATTCCCTCATTCTTTCCATATCTTACCCGAACACGAGCAGGCTAGACGTGTGGAGTTCAGAAATAATTCCTTTATTCAGCTCCTTCATCAGCATCAGTTAGTGGTTAACACTACAAATTGTTGGGTGTGTGGGTTAATGCCACATACCACGGATAAGGGAATTCCATATCTGGTCTTACCTTATAGTTCCCAGGGTTCAGCTCGAGCATTCCAAACAATGTTTCGAAGTGCACTAGATTCTTACCCCAGTCGAGAGCCACGTTCTCCCTACTCTGGTCCTGGCTCGTATCAGAAGCCTTTGTCTATAGCGATAGAGGATTTAGATAGAGATATCTATGAGCCGTCGCTCATCCCAGAGGAAGAGGTACAAGCCTATAGGGTCCTGAGTAAGGTCGAGTATAGTGCGCTCACGAGTGAAAAACAGCTTAGAAGCTCGCCCCCGATATGGGTCGTACCCCACCTTGGTAATTTCTGTCTAATGGGTCGTGGCCGAAGATCGAAAGCTCGTCTTGGAGAGAGTGCCTGCTCCGAGACTTATATCCTGCCGATGGTCTCGTCCCCTGTGTTTCTGGCTGCCAAGGGTACATACTTTGTCTGCTATGATCGTGCGTATACATGGTTGCCCTCCGACTTTGTGGGCTCATGTTTTATCGCAAATCTGTTGCCTCCGACGTTCACTGTAGATGCAGACAATCACAAGACTAGAGTTGTGAGAGGTGTGATTAGCGAAGAGGACACCGCCGGTCAAGAGGCAGGAGACTTTTTCAAGGGTTTCCTCCCGTTTTGGGGACCTATGGTTAATAGTAGGAACCTGAGACAGTTGACTCGTGTGGTGGAATCGACGGCTAATATCACTGCCAGTGCCCTTGGTAATATCACCACAGAACTTCAGGCGGAAAGGCTTATGACGTTACAAAACCGTATGGTTTTAGACGTGGTCTTAGCAGATCGAGGTGGAGTATGTAAGGTGATCCATTCGAGCTGCTGCATTTTCATTCCAGATAACGCTCCGACTGTCTATCAAGCCATCTCAAAGTTGCATAAGATCTCTGAGTCCATACACGTGGACGTAGGGGATTGGACGCTGCTTGGGTGGTTTTGGGGCCTGATGTCGACTTGGGGTTGGAAGATTCTGATGATTATCGGAGTTGTTGTAGTGTTCCTGTTCACGTGTTGCCTTTGGGTGCAGTGTGGTCCTGCCTTATGTGGCCTCTGTGCTACGACGTGTATAAGACAGCCGCCTGTTACCAAGGGAGCTCGGTTGGACAGAGCTATGTTGCAGCAACATCTAGATGGTCTGATGAATATTGAATATGATTCTGACTAGTGCTTGCCTACATGAGGGCAAAAGGAGCGTCTGAGGTTCCGTGACGATTGTAAGTGGTGTTTTCGACTCGCACGAATATGGTCGAGTCTGGTATCTACGAACCGCAAATGACGAGTTTAGTGGGTGTGCGCAGTTTCGCTGTGCTAACCTAAACCGTTCGTCTGTTTCGTGGGCTTATACATCTGCACCCACGGGTTCCATCTTAGATATGGCATCCATTTTGTCTCTTGCCCTCAAGTAGCCAGCGAACGGACGCTGTCCGCTTCGCGACCCTGGGATTCCCAAGACTCTTGCGGAAGACACGTTTCCTTTGAAAGTGTCTTTATGATGAGGGGGATGATGCTGTAGGGCAGATGTCCCCGCTCGAGGCTCATTTTGCCGTACCGGTTTATTGTCTCAGCCGTGCATCTCATTAGGCACGTCTCTTTGATGCCTGTAGCTCGTGTTTCCCGATACCACCCTTTTTACACCCTTTCCGATCTCCCCACTGTTTCTGCCTTCCTCTGCACCTGTCCTTGTTCCTTTTTCGATCTGTTTACTGCCGATTGGAATGTACTAATGGTGGGAAGATTGGTTTTTACAGTTGGGAACCACGTATGTTTCGGTACTTATGTTCCGGACCTTGAATACATCAAAGCGACCCCTCTCGGGGATAATTATGGGAACCAAGTTGTAAACCTTTGTGTACCATGTTAACCTATGAGAGAAATGTGTATAAAAAGGAGCGATCCACAGTAGCAAATTGAAGCAGATCCCGCGAACATACCCGATGTGTACTTCACGTGACTTCTGTGTTCCCTGCAGTAAATAAACCTCGAATCTTTGACGCCGAAGGAAGTGTCCCGTGTCTCTGTCATTTGTACGCCGGAACAGGTTACCCACGAAGGTTTCAGGTGTTGTCCCCTGGCACCGCGGGTCTTAAATAACCCAGTCCTTCAGAGCCGGTGCCACCGGTGGACTAGGCTGATTTGGTTGAGTCTGTATGTCTACCACTCGTCCCTTGGGAGACCCCCCATGACTCTTCTTGGCCCTGCCCTTTTTTGGCAAAGCATCCAAATCACCCCTGGGCTGAGGGGGCACTATGACTAGCTTGGGTCTCCCAGACGGCCCTGCCTGGTCCTCTAACCTTTGACTCAGCTCCGCCACGATCCTCCCCAACTGGGCCACTGTTCCCATTCTCCTGTCCATTGCTGACATCCTGCGCATCATGGCTTGCAGCATGCACTCAATGTGCATATGGTTAGCGCCGCTCCCCCTTGACATTCTTTACCTTTGTCAGTGAACAGCTACACTCAATGTCACAAATGGGCACGATGTGCCTTGTACCTGTAACGTGTTGGAGGCTCCCAGGCTGGCCGTAAGCACCACGCAACTGTGATCGCAACACACCAGCTAGCCTGGGTGCTTGGGCGAGCGTACTCTAGCCCGGCGGCCCGCCAGAAGCAGTGAAATGCAGGCCTGCCTGAGTCCTCAGATCGCGACGTCCCCTGCGCTCTCCGTCCATCCAATTCCACAGAGCCTCCCTTCTGCTACTGGGATGATTGGCCTACGATGAAAGGAATGTATTGGATGTCAAAGTACTTGTCACCTTGTAACTCCAAGCGAGTCTCCCTTATTTCATCCATGCTTACTACAGGCCAGCACAAGTTAACAATGGTACAGTCCTAGCGCAGTGACTAAATTACCAAAGCCTCACCCTGGTCTTAATTAAAAACTTCACTGGCGTAATGCTCGAGTTTTATACCAACAAACCCCCACAATTGTTGTGGTGTAATGCACTCTTAATAACTTCTGTGGTTTCCTGTAAACGTTGCTGTCTACTGCCTTTTAATATCCCATGTGGTCTCCCATCCAGATACTAACCAGGCCCAACCCTGCTTCACCTCCACAGACAAGCCCTTAACCCTCCCTGCCTGCTGTGCCCCAACCTCGTTCTGAAAAGGGGAAACACCCGACTTTTAAGCTAGACCTCCTGCTCTTTATCTTATAGATCCATCGCCCTTTACCACAATAAACTGCACATGTAACATGCCTGAAAGTGTTATCCAAAAACGGGGGTCACGCTACATTCAAAAGCCCTTCTATTGTGCTTGGCCCCTTATCTTTAAACACCCGACTTTGTCAATGGGCCTCGGCCCGATACGTCCCGCCTCACAGCAACCTGACCTTAAGCCTCGCCGTTCTCCGAGAGATTACCGCCGGTAACTTTGTCTGCCGCTGTGCTCCGATGCGCTGCTTACTGCCGCCTCGCAGATCTCTTCCGATGCACTGGATACCGCCGGCAGGCCAATCCCGCCTCAGATCCACAGCCACCGGTGTCCTGATAGCTTCGATCCACGGGGGCCCGCTTTCTTTGATTTCCGCCGCACCAGTCGCGATTTCTGCACGATCAGCTCTGCTCCGCCTATCGATGCTCCCGCGACGACAAAACCGGCAGCCCTGAAAAATAAAAGGAAAAAATTAATCAGCCCCTCGCCATGAGGCTCGGCGCGAGTCTGGAGAGTGAGGATAAAAGAGGGCGTCTCCCACGCTCTCCAGGCCTTTTAAGCTCCATGAGCTTAGGGGCAGACCAGCACCGCTGTCCCGCCCCCTCCTGGCCCCTCCCCTTTGACCCAGAAGCACTACTAGTGCTTCCGGGTCAACGTTAGGAGGCCTGACCAATCGGTGGTGGGGCACCCCCCAGCCGCATCATCAAGATGCGGCAGAAAAGGGGGGAAGCACGCCCCACCACCGAGGATCCAGGGGAGGGGGAAGCCAGGCCCGCCATACGTGCGTGGGGGGCAAGTGGCCCCCCATTTCCTGGTGCGGTCTTCTCCCGCTACTTAGGCAGCATGCGTCAGACTTCCGGCTTCATTACCCCAAGCTCGAGGCATTTAATGTGGGGGCATGCACTGCCGCTAGGCTCGTTCTGAGCAGGTGGGGCCTTCTCACATGGTATCGTCAGCTGCGTGCAGGTGACTCAGATGTGGCACATGCTGTAATATTACATCTCCTGTCTCAAACATTTCCCACTCACAGTTTCATGCTGCCACCTCTGGTTCTCACCTCAAGCCCAGGAGGTAAGCGGGCACTTCTCCTGGACCGCCACTGCCTTACTGGGGAAAGCAAACATAAGGAGATGATGGACGGAGCACTGAAACTTTTCAGAAAGTCACCCCTAGTCACAGATCTGAGTAGAATCCATCTTCATTCTTTAGCTAACTTCGCCACCCCAGTTCAGACAGCTATATGCAAATCAGTCTTGGCCCTGTGCCTCATGGGAACAGTCCAGCCCGAACTGCCAAGCCATGCCTTCCCTGGACCGAAACAAGCATCCTGGGACTGTTTTCGGGATAACACCCCATATCAGCAAGGCTAGCTTGAGTCAAGTGGCAAAGTGACCAAGTGACCCATGTCTGGGCATACCCTGCCAACTTAGGGCGAACAGAGAGGACCTGGCCTGACAGTTCGGGCAGAACTGTTCCCATTGGGCACAGGGTCAAGATTGATTTAAATATGGTTGGGTCCTAACTGGAATGGCATGGTGAGCAAAAAAAATGATTGATTTAGGCCCAGATCTCTGTACTGGGGTGAATGTATAACATTGTTCTGCATTCTGTCTATCAGTTGTCCTTTTTAGGTCTCGCCTGAGCCAGCGCGCATGCGCTACACAGCGAGACATTTAGTAAGGGCTTTAAATTTTGGAACACAAGCTAATGAGTGAGCTTTTTTTTTCTTCACCCGCTATTAGCCTTTGCATGCCTCTTTCTAAGACAGACAGCACGTAATTGGTCAAAGGCGGGTGCATGTCCCGCCTTCTCTCTGCCCTGGCCTAGGGTCCTCTGGAGCGAGCGCAGCTTTCCTTCCTCATCATGGCTCATTAAGCACAGCGTGCACTTTCAGCTCCAAACGTCCAAACGTGGTCGATTTCACTTTCATGTACCACGCTTGTTTTATTTATTAATTCTTTCCTTTGTGAGCCACTCTCACTGCAGGCACGTCGTGTTTTTTTTACGTCCACCACCACCAAGTCCACCACGACATCCACTGCCAACACCACCACGTCCACTGCCAACAGGACCACCACGTCCACTGCCAACAGGTCCACCACGTCCACCATGTCTACCGCCACATCCACCACCACCACATCCACCACAACATCCACCACATCCACCACCACCATGTCCACCACCACCACGTCCACCAACATGTCCACCAACACCACATCCTCCACCACCACCACATCCACCACCACCACGTCCACCACCACCATCATGTCCACCATCACCACCTCCACCACACCGACCATGTCCACCACCACCACCATGTCCACCATCACCATGTCTACCACATCCACCACCACCATGTCCACAACCACCATGTTCACCACCACCACTTCCACCACCACCATGTCCACCACCACCAAGTTCACCATGTCCACCACCACATCCACCACCACCACGTCCTCCACCACCACCACCACCATGTCCACCACCATGTCCACCACGTCTACCACCACTACCACATCCACCATCACCACATCCACCACCACCAGGTCCACCAGCACCACGTCCACTACCACCACCACCACCACCACATCCACCACCACGTTCACCACAACCATGTCCACATCAACCACCACCACCACGTCCACCACTACCATGTCCTTTACCACAATGTCCACTACCACCACATACATCACATCCACCACCACCATGTTGTCCACCACGTCTACCACCACCATAACCTCATCCACCACCAACATGCCCACTACCACCACGACCACCACCACGTCCACCACCACCACCATGTCAACCACCAACACATCCACCACCACTCCATCACCACTATGTCGTCCACCACCACCAGAGCCACAACCCCATTCCCCACCACCACCACCACCACATCCACCACTACATCCACCACCACCACGTCCACCACCACCACCATGTTAACCACCACCACGTTAACCACCACATCCACCACCACCATGTACACCACTACGTACACCACCATGTCCACCACCACATTCACCACCACCACGTCCACCACCACTACATCCACCACCACCACATCCTCCACCACTACCACCATGTCCACGACATCCACCACCACCACCATGTCCACCACCACCACGTCCACCACCACATCCGCCACCATGTCCACCACCACATCCGCCACCATGTCCACCACATCCACCACCACCATGTCCACCACCACCACATCCTCCACCACCACCACCACATCCACCACCATGTCCACCACCACCATGTCCACCACGCCACTACCACCATGTCCACCACCATGTCTACCACACCATGTCCACCAGGTCCACCACATCCACCACCACCACGTCCTCCACCTTGTCCGCCACCACCATGTCCACCACATTCACCATCACCATGTCCACCACCATGTCCACCACCTCCCCGCCCACCACCACCACCACGTCCACCACCACCACCATGTCCACCACCACCACCACATCCATCACCACCACCTCCTCCACCACCACCACCTCCACCACCACCATGTCCACCACCCCCATGTCCACCACATCCACCACCACATCCACTCTCACCACATCCACCACCACTGTGTCCACCACCACTGTGTCTACCACCACCAGATCCACCACCACCATGTCCACCACCAACACGTCCACCGCCACAACCACCACATCCACCACCACATCCACCACCACCACCATGTCCACCACCATGTTCACCACAACCACGTCCAAATCAACCACCACGTCCACCACCCACATGTCCTTTACCACAATGTCCACTACCGCCACGTACATCACATCCACCACCACCATGTTGTCCATCACCACCACCACCACATCCTCCACCCCCACCACTTCTACCACCACCAGGTCCACCACCACCATATCCACCACATCCACCACCACAACCACGTCCACCACCATGTCCACCACATCCACCACCACCACATCCACCACCAAGTCCTCCACCACGTCCGCCACCACCATGTCCACCACATCCACCATCACCATGTCCACCACCATATCCACCACCTCCACGCCCACCACCTCCACCACGTCCACCACCACCACCACGTCCACCACCACCACCACATCCATCACCACCACCACATCCATCACCACCACCTCCTCCACCACCACCACCTCCACCACCATGTCCACCAACCCCATGTCCACCACATCCACCACCACCACATCCACCATCACCACATCCACCACCACTGTGTCCACCACCACCACGTCCACCACCACCAGGTCCACCACCACCAGGTCCACCACCACCAGGTCCTCCACCAACACGTCCACCGCCACAACCACCACATCCACCACCACATCCACCACCACCACCATGTCCACCACCATGTTCACCACAACCACGTCCAAATCAACCACCACCACCACGTCCACCACCCACATGTCCTTTACCACAATGTCCACTACCGCCACGTACATGACATCCACCACCACCATGTTGTCCATCACCACCACGTCCACCACCACCACATCCTCCACCCCCACCACGTCCACCACCACCATATCCACCACCACAACCATGTCCACCATGTCCACCACATCCACCACCACCACATCCACCACCACATCCACCACCACGTCCACCACCACCACTTCAACCACCACCACATCCACCACCATGTCCACCACCACCACGTCCACCACCACATTCACCACCACCACGTCCACCACCACCTCCACCACATCCACCACCACATCCACCACCACGTCAATCACCACCACTTCATCCGCCACCACCACATCCACACCACGCCCACCACCACGTTCACCACCACGTTCACCACCACATCCACCACCACCCCCCCACGTCCACCACCACGTCCACAACCATCACAACCACCATGTCCACCACCAGCAACACATCTACCACCAGCAACACGTCCACCACCACCACGTCCACCACCAACACCACATCCACAACCACCACCACATCCATGTCCACCATGTTCATGTACACCACCACCACATTCATGTCCACCACCACTACATCCACCACCACCACCACGTCCACCACCACCACCACGTCCACTACTACCACTACATCCACCACCACGTCCTCCACCACCACGTCCACTATGTCCACCACCACATCCACCACCATGTCCACCACCCCCACCCCATCCCCATGTCCACCACCACCACGACCACCACGTTCACCAACACCACGTTCACCACCACCAGGTCCACCTCCACATCCACCACCAAGGCCACCAACATGTCCACCACCACGCCCACCATCACCACGTCCACCACCAGCACCACCACATCCAGCACCACTACATCCAGCACCACTATGTTCACCACCACCACGTCCACCACCACCACCCATGACAGGTAAAGTGTCACTGCAGGGCAGGGGTAATAGGAGTGTCAACCCTGGCTGTACGTGGGATATTTAAGGATGCATTGGGTACGAGAAGACAGGAATAGGGGCTATAAGTATTACACCAGACCCAAGATACATTTTGAAGAGGGGCGATGTCACAAGGGCTCCTGTAAAAGCACTCCCAACATCTCTACCTCACAGTGGCATACCTGCACGAGCCACTCACTCAAAACAACCATTGGCATAGTAAATAGGTCTGGCCTTTGAGACCTTATAAGTGTTTAGCCATGCAACACTTGATGTTGTTGCACCAAGGATATTGTGCTGGATAAGTAAAAACATATAAGGTCCCAAAGGGGAGACCACTGCCCTGGTAGCCTTTACAAGAAAGCTTGGTAAGCCTCCCCCGGAAGAACTCTTGAAAATGTATTACGCCAAATGCCATAGCGTGGTAGTATATGGCGCTGGGGTTTGGGGCTATGCTGCCGTAGACGCCCTTCAGGCTGTAGAAAATGCTTTTATTAGGTATGTGCTGGCAGTTCCTAAAAGTGCTCCAACTTACGGTAGCCATATTGAGTTGGGTATGGACTATATTATCGATAACATCAAAATTCAGCCCATTCTCTTATGGCACCGAGTGTGGACCACGGAGCAGTGTCAACTGACTCGTACCCCTATTGCCGACTGCCTGGGCTTGGCATACTGGGCTAAAATCCCTTGGTTGGCCTATGTGAACAAGTTTTTGCTGGACCTGGATCTGTCTCTGTATTTTCTTGAGCCATTAACTAAGTCAAACATTTCAAGGAAAAACTTGAAAATTTTATGTTTATCACATTTAAGGGAGTTGCGTTTATCTAAAGAAATTAGCAAGCCCTCTAATATTCAGATTCTAACTGTTCAAACCACTTCAGGCATCCAACCGTATTTAAAATATCATTTGAACGCACATGAAAAATATCTCCTTACAAGGTTTCGTTTTAATACTTTCTTTCGTATGATTTCTTTTCCGAAAAAAACAGGATTGGTCTAAATCTATCATTAAATGCCCTTGTGACGACTCCTCAGACCAATCCACAATTCATGTTATACTATTTTGCAGGTTTTATGAATTGCCTCGAAAGCGTTGGATCATCCCTGATCCCTCTACTCATTTATGGGCCTGAGATCTTGTCGTCCTGCTTTTTTGGCTTTGCAATATTTGGATTCTGTATTCATTGCCAAATGTGTAGCGTGTTTTCTTAAAATGTGTATAAAATACTGACGCAACCACGATTAATAGGCAGCGTTAACGCACTATCACTTTATTATCACATCCTCCGTCTTTTTAACAATTTTAACAATTTGTAATCTTCTTTTTTTTAAATGTAATTACGTTCCTATTGTTGACTAAATGTTATAAATTGTATGCTGTAATGTACTTTTTATGATTCCTACAAAATTATGGCAACCGAATAAAAGATTTATGACTGACTGACTGGGTCGTTACCCACCGGGGCTGCAGCTAACAGTGTGTAAGTATCATCAGTGAGGTTCACATCTCTCTCTCTAAGCCAATTTGTGAAGGGTTCCCAAATATTGGGAAAGGTAGGATGCATTGTTTTGCAGGTGGCACGAAGTTGGTAATATGAGTAAGTCAAGGATCTGCGCCTGTGCACCATCCTGACCTGTTGGTGGGTCTAAAAACGTGTCTTGTGGATAGAGGTCACCCAGCATGGAAATACCCATTTGAGCATGTGCGATGGCGCCTTTAAATGTAGGAAGGGGAAGTATGGATGGAACGCTACCTGGGACTTGCCTGACCCTAAAATGGCGCCCAGACTTCAATTTATGACTATGAGACCCCATTTAAGCATGGGGCCCATTTACTCTACCTTCTTGAGCCCCCAGGAGGTTTTTTCACTCCCACTTCTGATCTGGCTCGCTTCCCTGCCCCCCCCCACCCCTTTCCCTCTTTCCTCTCCTGGGGACTTGTTTCTTCTTTCTTGGACTTTTGCAACTTTAACTATTGTAACCATGTGCCCTTTACCAAAGCACTCCTTATCCCCTTGATTGGGGAGGGATCCAACATTTATACCCTGGAGTCTCAGAGCCCCCTCTGAGAGAGCCCACAGCGTCAAGGGAGCCACACACAGCAGAGGTGTGGGAATGGTGCCCCTTGCCAAATCACTCCCTCCCCTTGTTGGGGAGGGATCCATTATGTATACCCTGGAGTCTCAGAGACCCCTCTGAGAGAGTCTACATTGTAAAGGGAGCCACATACAGCGGAGGTGTGGGAAAGACACCATTTCCACTGGGATCACAGCACACCGGTCGTTGGACACTGTTTATCCTCGTCTCCGGGTTGTATTTCTTTCACCCTCCCCCACCTCTTTCCTGTTTTCATTCTTTGTCTACCTCCCCTACTCTTATCCCCCTCGGCCCTGAATCTCTCCCCTTACCTGCTTTTTACCTTACGTATATTTTTTAACGCATGTAACTACACTCCAGCAACTTGTAACTGTGCTCTGAAAATGTGTATCTAACTCTAAACTCCAGACCGGTGGTGACGCTCTGCGAGGGGGCTCGCAGCTTACCTGATCTTCCTGCTTCACCGAACGCATTGGGCATTTGGGCACAGCTGGGCTCCTGACGCTGTGGTCTCCCCCGACGGCGAGCTGCTGACATCGCTCGGCCGCGGAGCGGGGTCGAGACTACAGCTCCCAGCCTGCCCTGGGAGATCGCCGCCCACTTCCTTCCTGCTTGGCGCGAACGGAGGCGCTTAAAGGCGGACAGCCCCCACAGAGGAGCGGGAACTCTAAACTCCAGACCGGTGGTGACGCGCTGCGAGGGGGCTCCCAGCTTACCTGATCTTCCTGCTTCACCGAACGCATTGGGCATTTGGGCACAGCTGGGCTCCTGACGCTGTGGTCTCCCCCGACGGCGAGCTGCTGACATCGCTCGGCCGCGGAGCGGGGTCGAGACTACAGCTCCCAGCCTGCCCTGGAAGATCGCCGCCCACTTCCTTCCTGCTTGGCGCGAACGGAAACGCTTAAAAACAGACTGCTACCGCCGCATCGCGGACGCGCGCGGGCGGCACCGGGCGGAGCCCGGGCAGAGGGCGGGCCGTCTGTGGCCGTCCGGGGACGCCGAGGGACGGGACGGGCCACCCCCCTTGGCTCCAACGCTTGCATCTGAGAATACACCCAGGTACTGTACTACTTGTTTGCGCAGGGAAGTTGGACAGGGTATTGAATCCCTTTGAAAGACATCAGTCTTACCCTTGACCTTACGTAAGAGGAGTGGCAGAAACCCACGCAGCATAGAACTGTGGCGAAAAGCCAGGAATCCTCAGGGGAATTATGTCTACTCATCCCAACACTCGCTCGGCTGGGAATAAACCAAATAAAAAACCCACCCCTAAACCAATCCGGGGGGAAACTATAAATGAGGGCGCTCCTGTAAGTGGGAAGAAACCAACTGCAATTGACTTAATGCTAAAGAAAGTGACAGGTGAAATCGAACGTATGGAAAGGAGTTTATCCTCCTCGCCTAACCTTAACGCCATCACTCAAACACCCTCCAGAGATGTCTTAATAGTAGATAGCCCAAATACTCAGGGCAGTGTATCCCAAACAACCAACGATATAGAGGACGTCCCCTGTGCACAAATCTCAGGCTTAGAAATCTCTGAGTTTAATGATATGACCCTTAGGAAAAGAAGGAAGCGATTGGGGAGAAATAAGGGACATCAGAGACAGAGGAAAGAACCACCAAGAGACAATTCTCTAACACATACCCAAGAGCACACAATAGCAGTAAATGACTCTCAAGTAGAATCCGCACCACCAGGGTGGATTGACACAGTAGTTTTGGATTTGAAAAAACAGCTAGAATCTTTCATCACGACACAATTAAAGCCTATCATAAGTAAGGTGGATAAAATAATGTGTGAGCTCGCCAAAAAATCTAAAGCCCTAGAGCTCACACTTATTAAAACTCCACTCGTCCCACCCCAATCAATTGAGGAAGTCACAAATGATAAGGTAGACTCAAAGAGAGCGCAAAATAACAACTGTGTTAGTCACTCCCACCAAGAAATAGTCCAGATTCACGAGGCTCCCAAAATTGCCCAAAACCCCAAAGGGGGTACTAACGATAACTCCAGAGGGAGATACAATCAAGGTGCAAGTAATACCCAAAGAGAGAAACCGATCCCACAACCTCTAATGCAATGGAGACAGGATGATCGCACCCAGAGGGAAGGGAATTATAATAACTGTTACACAGACCCCGACCCCTTTTACAACAACAACGCTCCACACATAGATCTCCCCCCCGAGGAGTGTCCTTTTGTAGTTATCTTTGCAGGGGTCCCGGAAATTAGGCCAAATGAGAGAGAAACCCAATATCAACTGCTCTCCAAAATCTCCAAGTGGCTGAATATCCATAGACCCTTAAACATTGGGGAGAGAGGAGAGATAGCAAGTGTAAGAAGGGCAAGCTGGATTGGGGGAAGAAATAAAGACATTAGAGGTGACTGCATAGTTTCACACTTTACGGACACTAGTCTGGTTGAGTATATTTTGAAAAACTCCAATAGAAACCAAACAAGAACCATTTGCGCACTCCCACTCGGGTATTTTTACCCTAGATTCAGGAATAACAATTATGGGGGTGACGAAGGAGGGTGGACGCGGGTTAGAGCACAGCGCCCACATAGACCGAGACTAGCAAGCCGCCCCGAACAGCCCTACCCCCCCAGAGATCGTGCACAATGGACAAATAGATTTGCCCCACTCCAATCACTAGAAGATATTGATTGACTTACACCCACAGAAATTGATAGTGTAGTAAGCCTGGCTACCAGTGGCTGCTCTGGCCTAGAATCACGGGGCACACGTGGGACTGAGGAAAGTATCCAACCTGGGAGATTGGACTTACCTCTGAGGCAGGGGGGAACTAAATTATCCAATATTGATTTACCTATAGCTGGGGAGGACAGATTAACTTTGACACCCATAAAAAAAAGGCAAGGACAAGATGGAGGGTCTGACAATCCTTTCTTGGAATATCGCAGGGTTGGAAGCCAAATTTAAAAGTAAGGAATGGTTGGAATTTATAAAATGTTTTCATGTCATAGCACTCCAAGAAACTTGGGCAAAGGACTCAGGCCCATGTCAATTGGAGGGCTACAAGTGTTTTTTTAGACCCGCCCAAGGAACAAACTCGGGTAGGGCAAAAGGAGGCCTAGCAGTTTATGTGGACTTAGATCTGAAAGGCACCTGGTCATACCCAGATTGTTCGTCAGACAAGATACAAACAGTTAGACTTCATCACAAGGGGGAGAGTCTACTGTTTGTAAACTTTTATAACTCCGGTCCAGTGGAAGGGAAATTCCCAATATTAGTGGAGCTGGAAGGCATACTAAATGAGGAACTAGAGCAAAGGACGAAGGGGCCAGAACCAACTGTTCTGTTAATGGGAGATTTTAATTGTCATTTATGCCCCAAATTACTCCCTCCAACCACTGACTGGTCAGCTTGCCCATTAGAAAAGGGCCCCCACTTTTCTCACTGTAAAGAGGGAACAACTTTGATGAAGTTATTAGAAGACTTTGCCCTCATTCATGTCATGGACTTAGCTGCTCTCAAGGTAGGCGAATCCCTAACACCGACATTCAAGGGCAGAGGTGGGGGGACCATAATAGATTACATAATGATCTCAGCTAGCGCAAGAGATCAGATCTTAAACACTAGGACAGAGTGGAGTCCCTTCAGCGATCACAATCCCATTATAATAGAAATCAAAGGGAACGATTTAACTAAAAAAGACCCAGGGTTGATTCATCAATCAGAAATTCAACCAATTGCCCAAGGGAGACGCTTAAGGTGGTCAGTGATCAACCCCCAGGAATTTTATGTCAAATTAGTGGATTAAGGGAAAGCCCACATAGAGACATGTTTAGAACACACAACCGAGGACAAAGGAGTAGTAGAGGCGTTTGAGAACTTGACTAAAATAATTGAGAGACTCCTAACAACCAAGAAGCCCGCAACGCAGTCATCTATGCCAAGATGGTTTGACTCTACCTGTTCCAAAGCGCTAAGAGATCTAAAACTGAGCCTGAAAAAAAACCCCAAGGGACAAGGTAGAAATCGCTCGCTGCAGAAAAAACTACAAAAACCAACTAAAGATCAGGAAAGGGACCCTTCAAAAAGAAGTATGGGCAGACCTAAGGGAGGCTGGTGAGAACAAAGACTATGCCCAGTTCTGGAAAATTATAAATAGACCTTGCTTCCACGACTCAAATTCCCCAGTCATCAGCTCTAACATCTTACCAGAACACTGGATCGCTCATTTTAAATCTCTGTATAATCAACAGGAGACGGACACTGCTGATGGAATATGGAGGGGACCAAGGGCAGATAAATTTGAACTATCTTTGGATGAAGTACTCAAAGCAATCTTAGGTCTAACACGAAACAAAGCCCCGGGCCCAGACGGGACCCCCCCGGATCTTTTTCTTAGCAATACGGAGCTATGGGTCCCAATGGTAACAAGAGTCTTGAATGCAGCAATCAAAACGGGTCTGCCGAGATCATGGCCCACTGCGGTGATTGTCCCTATTTATAAAAAAGGCTGTAGGGACAGCCCGCAGTGTTATCGACCAATCTCGCTCATTGGCGTCTCCGCCAAGATACTAGGAAGGGCACTCCTCAATCGACTAACAGATTGGACTGACATCAATAACACCCTGGTGGATACCCAGTATGGGTTCAGAACAGGCAGGTCAACCACCGACCAATGCCTTAACCTTTACCTGATCACTGCTAAGTATACCAAGGCATCTGAAGGCACCATGTACATGGGGTTTATGGACTTAGCAGCAGCTTTCAACAATGTTAACAGAGCTAAACTCTGGACACTTATGTCTAACCTAGGCATTGACCCGGATCTCATTAACATCTTAAGGGAGCTACATTGGAACACCACTGCCAAGGTCCGCTACAGTGCGGGGGGGTGAGTACTGATCCCTTCCCGTGCTCGGGCGGGGTGAGGCAGGGGTGTATCCTGGCGCCATTCTTGTTCTCCCTCTACATAAACGGCCTGGAGAATGACCTCGTAGCATTGGGAACTGACTGCCCTAAGGTGGGCACGCGTCATCTGCCAGTACTTTTGTACGCCGATGACGCGGTGCTCCTAGCCTGAACGGCTGTTGGTCTGCAACTTTTAATCAAGGGTTTCTCGGATTTCATGAGGAAATTGGATCTCTCCGTCAACATGAAAAAATCATTCATCATGATAGCGGGGAAGAAACCTCAAAAGAAATTTGTATTCAAACTGGGGGATCAGGTCTTGGACACTGTTAAAACATTCCCATATCTGGGCCTCTTATTTGACGAGAAGTTAAACTTCGTCCCTTTGATTGAAGAGAGGGCAAGGAGACTAGTCTCAGCTAATGGGGCTATACTGAGCTTTGCACGTCGAATGGGTCGTTGGTCTCCAGAACAGGTGATGACTCTGTATAGATCAGTTAGTATTTCAAAGACCATCTACGGAGCAGAAGTGTGGGGCTGCAGAGATGCACAACAAATCCAAAGTGAGGAAGACAAATTTTTAAAAAAATTGTTAAAACTTCCGCCGAGCATCACTGCAGCAATTACTCATGAAGAGCTGGGAACGACATATATTGCTGACATTATCAGACTGAGACCTATACTGGCCTGGCTCAAAATTTGGACAAATCCCAATGCAGAATTATCCAGACAGATCATCCAGGATTGCTTGTTGAAAGAGAAATGCCTTCAAATCCCATGGCTGAAATATGTTAAAGACACTCTGGGGGTTATTGATGAACAAATGCTATTCCTGGACCCCTCCAGGGTGGACATATACTCCAGACACTCCGTTCAAAGCCTATTGTTGGATAAATTTAATGGCAGGAGGAGGGAGTTGGATTTAGCTAAATCCTCGGCAGTTGCCCACTCCCTTGTCTCTAATCAAGTTGGCATGGAACCGTACCTCTTTTTATTGTACAGTCAGCACGAGAGGTTTTTAATGACTCGTTTTAGGCTCAATTTGTTGCACCATATTTTAGCTTATCCATCAGGTTTCACTCAAACAATTGAGCAGAAGGGTGCCTGCGGCTGCGACAATAGGTCTCCGCAGGACACCCTTCATTTTGTTTTATTGTGTCCTTTTTATAAAACACCGCGCCAAAGATTTTTAGTGGATGTATTGAAGGACTCAAATATTATCCATGCTAAACCTGCCTTATTGTTTTTGCAAAGAGCCATTGAAACGCGAACCCTATTTGCTGTTATAAGTTTCCTTAAAATTGCTTTTAGATTGAGAAACACAAGGGGATGATGAATGGTGGGTTAGGGAGGTACATGAAATATTATTATACGGGGTCTTGTATCACTGTTGCTCACAGGTTTTTTATCTTTCACAAAAACCCTTCTTTTTACCGGATGTCTTTCTCTCTGTCTTCTTTTTAACAACTGTCACGTTGTTCAGAATGTTTTTTTGTGATTATATTTTATGATTAATATGTATTTTCATGATGGTTTTTAACCTTCGAAATAAATAAATGAACTGAAAGGAACTGTGTATCTATGTAACCGGTAACTATGCTCTGAAATAATGCTTGTCCTCATTTAAAGCGCTCTGATGCCTCCGGGTCTAGCCAGTGCTATTTAAAACTTTTCAAATAAACAAAGAAATAACGTTCAATTTGAAAAGAATCAAGACTACAGCTCCCACAATGCACCACGTTGTTCATAAAAAAAAGGCTTAGAGTTGTGTCCCTGGTGACGTGGAGTCATCTGGCAACCTGACTCTGTTTCAAGGGGAGGGCTCCTGGGCTCTGTCGGTATTTGTTTCAAGGGGAGGGCTCCTGGGTTCTGTCGGTGTTTGTTTCAAGGGGAGGGCTCCTGGGCTCTGTCGGTGTTTGTTTCAATGGTTTCAAGGGGAGGGCTGGGCTCTGTCGGTGTCTGTTTCCCATGTGTGCCCTGGTCTTTGTTGGTGAGCGCACTGCCCGCCTCCTTACGGTTTGCGGAAAGTTTCAGGGCAGGCCCCTTCCCTGCGCATGGAACTTCCTCCCCCGTGCAGTGATTGCTTCAGCGGGGTGGAGCCTCTCTCCACTCACGGGATAGAGGGCCCTCCGCTCTCTCGCGCTCACGGGAGTGTGACCCCTGCTCCTGGAGGGGTGCCGGTGCTCTCCTCGCCTGGGAGTGAGAGGCGGAAAAAAAGACGTCTGTCGAGAGGAGGTGCCCGGAGGGGGAAGAAGAGAACCAGGAAGAGAGAAGCGCGCGGGGATAGGTAAACTGAGGGCAGGTGACCGAAAGCTCAGTCCTGAGCCCAGGCGAGCGACCGCCGCAGGGGTGGACGTGGGACCAGAGGCGGATACTGTCGGCGGACTGCTTTTTTGTGTGCAGCGGGTTGATGCTTTCCGTCAGAACTTCCTCCGAGCAGCAGCCTCTGCACAGAGAACAAATACACTTCCTCCTAAATACCCGAGCTCCCACCTCGCACTCTTCCCTCCTTCTGACCCCCGTTTTCCCACTTACTGACCCATTTCGTCACAACCTCTTGCCCCTTTGTTGATAGTCTCACCCCCTTTCGCTGACACTGCCTGTCTCTACTCCGCTTGTTTACAACCCGCCGCTAGTGCTCTCACTGTATTTCCCTTGGTGTAAGCCCCTGCGTGCACTTGCTCCCTAGGGTCCGCACTCTAGCAGCTGGCCTCACTTCAGGCTGCTCTCCACCCCCCGCACGCTCGCAGTCTCTTCCTTGGCTGCAACCACTTCCCGACAGTCTCTTTTCCCATTGACTCACACTCTCGCCACTCCCTACCCCTTGAGTAGGCTAGTTTCTTACACTAATCACACCCACTTCCAGCTCACAGCCCTGTCACCGGGCACCACAGGCCCTAGACCGCAGACACTGAACCAGTTTATCACATATTTTTGCAGATAGCCCCTTCACAGCGAGCCCGGCCCTCTCCGCCCCTTCGAAGTGGCCCTTGCCAGTGGTCCCTTGCTTGGGCCTGTACTCTACCTGCTGCAGACTAGCTCCCCGAACTCGGCCCACCCTCTGCCATGAAGTCCTGGGTGGTAATGACTATCCTGGTGGTTATCTACGTGGCTTACCTGCTGCTGGGGGCCCTGGTGGTCTCCAACATCGAGGGGCCCTACGAAACCGAGAAGCGCCAGGAGCTGCGTGAGTTCAAGGCCGCCTTCCTGCGGGAGAACACCTGCCTGAACGAGAGCAAACTGGAGACCTTCCTGGAGAAGGTGCTGAACGCCAACAAGTATGGGGTGTCCCTCCTACGCAACGCCACCACCGACACCAACTGGGACTTTGCCTCTGCCTTCTTTTTTGCCAGCACCTTGGTCACCACTGTGGGTAAGACTTTGAGGCAAACCTGCCTGCTCACCTCTTATCTGTGTAGTACTGTGCAACTGAGTGTGTCACCAACAACATGCAACCATCTCCTGTACTCTAGGCTGTCCATCACTGGTGCCTTCATTTTCAAATATGGATCACTGGGTAGCCTGGTTGTGAAGTGCTGGTAGCGCTACATATGTGCATTCTCTTGTGTATGTGTATTTTTGTCTTTCGTGGGCGGTCCCAGATTTGTTTCAAGCTCCTAAGGTATGTATTAGAAGGTTCATCAAAAAGATGCTTTATGGTTGAGGCAAGATGGGCCTCACAAGTTGACATTGTTGTCGAAGAGTTGTGGCGCAGCGGCAAGGGTGCCTGACTCCGGACCACAGGGTTCATGGTTCGATCGCCGGCGGCAGGTTAGCCTAGCACCATGTGACTCTGGGCAATAGCTCGCTTAACCTCATCGCTGCGGCGGCTATTCCGCCACAGCGCTTAGGGGGTGGGGGGGCGCGCGGCGCGCCCATGCTGGTGACAGAACCGCTCCGTCACCAGCCGCGGTTGAGCTGTGCTCATGACGGAGCTGTTCCGCCATGGCCCCGCCCGCTTAATAAAACGCGCTGCGCAGGTGCGAAATCAGCGCCGCACAGGCGCGTCGGGCGGGCCATGACGGAACCGCTCCGTCATCAGCACAGGGCCACCTAGGCTGATGACGGAGCGGTTCTGTCATCAGCACGGAAAGGGTTAATCTTCCCGACCGCCCCCAGCGCCGGGGAACCTCTCCGGAGATAGCTGTGCCCTTTACAAATGCTGGAATTTAATTTAATTTAATCTCCGTACACATTGATATGAGTCCCTATACATTATACAAGTTCACAGATCCTCTATTCCCACAGCTCTAAACAAATCAACCAACTATCTCCGACCTTTCTGTGACTAACTATTCCAGCCTTCTGGCCTTCATTTTATTCATTCTTTGAACCTTCCTGGCCTTTTAATTTCTTAGGATCTAGCAGGTTCTGGTCGTATGTATATATGCGCTATTTCTATAGCGCAAGTCTAGCCAAAAGGCAGCAGAGCGCTGCACAGGGTCAAAGACGAGGATAAAGTCAGCGAGTGATAGAAGTATCTGGTTTGTGGACTTTTAAAGCATTGTAATGTAGTGTTCTTTATAGTGGCATGTTTTCAACTGTTTCCTAAATTGGAGCATCGTTGGGTGGTCCTTATGGGACGGTAAGCTCCTGGATGCATAAATAGAGAAGTTTGTGTGTTTGTGTGTGTGTTTCTTTTCTCAACCCTTCTTATTCTGTAGTCTGATGGTGTGCAGGTTGCAGGTGTGTCGAGGTCCACCTGAGTTGATGAGCTTGCCTGTATTATACGTCCTCCAATCTGTCCAGGGTTCACTGTAGGCGAGCAGGGTAAGGGTGCAAGATTGCATGTGGGACTGTCCTCAGGGGCACCACCCCACCGCTGGTCAGCTAAGAGAAAGGAAAGAAAAAGAATTAAAAAAGTATTATCATTTTATTTTTCCTCTGGACGGAGGCGAGTATTTAGGGCGAGGTCATGACAGGCACGGAAGGGGAGTGGTGGGCAGCTCTTCTGTCAGTGGGCATGATGGTTTGGCCGGCTGTCTTAGAAAGGCCTACCCGCCATGCGCATTAACATCTCACCAAGTAGAGCTGCATTGTCGGGTGAAGAGACCAGCAGGGGTAGGCCCCCAGTTCCCTTTGGAGCGAAAAATGAGCCCGCTCAGGCCAGTCCCAGCTCTTATCTCCTGCTAGCCAGTTGGAGATAAGCGCTTGGATTGGTCGTGGGGAGTCTGGGAGCCTCAGCATGTACACAGCAGAAAAATCGGCGAGGAGCAGGAAAGTTATTTTTTTCGTTGTCATCTCTCCACCACCCTCCCCGCCTCACCACTCTGCCGCGAGACCAGCTGCTACTGACTGCCTTGTGTGTCAATTGGTGTTAGCAGGGGGATTCAGCTGCTGTTCCGAGCTTACTCTACGGTGTGCGTGATAGTACTCGCTAATCCTCGTCTCAGGGGTGGATTAAGACCATGGTAATATAAAAGCAGTTGAAGGGCTGTATGGTTTGGTGCTACCTAGAAGAGCTAAAGAGTTGGGAATGTCTAGGTCCTCGCTTGAGTAAGCTACTTGTCTCTTCAACCCATACTCCACATCTGCTTACAGTACATGACTCTGTTTTGGTGGCGTCTTGACCTTAATTAACTCAACTATGGCTATTATAAGACATGAAGGCCTGCGGTACCTGTATAATAGCCTGCCTAATCTCCTTATTACAGTCCAGTTGTCATCCCTACTCACCTGTAATTGTAGAACAGCATCACTACTCTACAGTAATCATGTATTACAATTGAGTCATGATGTTACACTGTATTAAACGGAAGAAGTGGGGTTTCATCTCTTTCTTCTGCAACATGGTACCCTTAAAATGCGAAGCCATTAGCTGATTAGGAGACATTTCTGCCAGTATGGTTTACTTAATTACATTATTAGGTTTCAGTACAGAAAGCAAGAATATATCTTCATGTTATGACTTATTCAAAGCAACTAAGCAAACTTTTCAGCAACATTTCTATTTAGGGCTCCTGAGTGTTTTTTAGGTCTCGTCTAAGGCATTGCTTTAGCAATGCTTTGGCTGAGATATTAAGTAGGGCTCTCAGAAATGCTCCCAAAGACTGATTGCCTACAGTGCATGTGTGTGGGCTCGTGCACATCGCACATCATTTGGTTTGCTTGCAGACAGCATCAGACTTCAAACACTTCGAGGAATCCGCTTGGGCGCTCCTACTAACATAAATTAACAAGTCACTGTCACAAAGCTTCACAGGAAAGACCAGCAACGCCATATGGACAGCAGGCAGCCACAACACATCTTCCCCACTACTCTTTTCCTACCATTTTTTTGTCGCTTTCCAGCCGCTCGACTGGTTTCCAAGAAAATCAAGATTCCCAAGTGAACTGCAGTTTTATTTATTATTCTAAAAAAAAAAGATAGATAGAAACCTATCTTGGAAAGCACTATGGGAATAATTTGAGTTTTAGTAACCTTATTTCTTCTCCCATTCGGTTACGCTTCCTGTCCTCTTATGTTTCATTGTTGCCTTCTCCCCTAACCCTGCCCTCTTTGTTCTCCCGGGTTTTCTATTGAATCTCCTCCACCCATCCTATCTCTTTCTCTTATTCTTCCCCTCTACCTATTCAGATTACTGCTCTCCTTCTTTTCCCCCTCCTTAGTCTGTTCTCTATCTGCATCTCAATCCATTCTCCCTTATTTGCCCTCTCTTCACTTTCACCCCGTCCATTTTGTCCTGCCTCTTCATTCTGCCCCATAGCCCCTATTCTGTACACTGTTCTCCTACAACTAACACACAGAACTAGGTGCAACCAAACACCAACAAAACCTCACACACAAGGGCATGTCAAGGACTGCCTCGGGGAAGTTTCACCTGATGTGTATGTCTGAGAGCATGTACATATTGTTTCTGTGTGTCTGCGAGCCTTCACCAGTGTATGTGTATTTGAATGTGTGTATGCGTAACACTACTTAAGTCCACACACACTGCGCCCTCACACTACTTTAGTTCACACACACTGCGCCCTCTCACTACTTTAGGACACACACACTGCGCCCTCTCACTACTTTAGTTCACACACACTGCGCCCTCTCACTACTTTAGGACACACACACTGCGCCCTCTCACTACTTTAGGACACACACACTGCGCCCTCTCACTACTTTAGGACACACACACTGCGCCCTCTCACTACTTTAGTCCACACACACTGCGCCCTCACACTACTTTAGGACACACACACAATGCGCCCTTTCACTACTTTAGGACACACACACTGCGCCCTCTCACTACTTTAGGCCACACACACTGCACCCTCACACTACTTTAGTCCACACACACTGCGCCCTCACACTACTTTAGGACACACACACAATGCGCCCTTTCACTACTTTAGGACACACACACTGCGCCCTTTCACTACTTTAGGACACACACACTGCGCCCTTTCACTACTTTAGGACACACACACTGCGCCCTCTCACTACTTTAGGCTACACACACTGCACCCTCACACTACTTTAGGCAACACACACTGCGCCCTCACGCTCTGCCCCCTCACACGCTCTGCCCCCTGACACGCTCTGCCCCCTGACACGCTCTGCCCCCTGACACGCTCTGCCCCCTGACACGCTCTGCCCCCTGATACGCTCTGCCCCCTGACACGCTCTGCCCCCTGACACGCTCTGCCCCCTGACACACTCTGCCCCCTCACACACTCTGCCCCCTCACACACTCTGCCCCCTCACACACTCTGCCCCCTCACACACTCTGCCCCCTCACACACAATTACTCTACTGAATACAACATACACTCCACACAATACCACTCAGTGCCATAAAATTGTATGCTACATAATTACACTGCGCTCAACGCAACATACACTCCAAATACCATTCATTGCCACATAATTACATGCTGCATAATTACACTCTACTGAATGCAACATACACTCCACACAATACCACTCAGTGCCACATAATTACATGCTACATAATTACAATGCAACATACACTCCAAACAATACCACTCAGTGCCACATATTTACACGCCACACAGTTATACTGCACTCAATGCAACATACTCTCCAAATACCACTCATTGCCACATAATTACACTCCACACAATACCACTCAGTGCCACATAATTACATGCAACATACACTCCAAACAATACCACTCAGTGCCACATAATTACACGCCACACAGTTATACTGCACTCTATGCAACATACACTCCAAATACCACTCATTGCCACATAATTACACTCCACATAATTACACTGCACTCAATTACACTGCACTCAAGCAACATACACTCCAAATATCTCGGTGCCACATAATTACACTATACTCAATGCAACATACACTCCAAATACCACTCAGTGCCACATAATTATATGCTACATAATTACACTCTACTGAATACAACGTACACTCCAGACAATGCCACTCAGTTCCACATAATTATATGCTACATATTTACACTGCGCTTAATGCAACATACACTTCAAATACTACTCAGTGCCATATAATTACACGCCACATAATTACATTGCACTCAATGCGACATACACTCCAAACACCACTCAGTGCCACATAATTACCTGCCATATAATTACACTGCACTCAATGCAACATACACTCCAAATACCACTCAGTGCCACATAATTAAACGCCACATAATTACACTGCACTCAATACAACATACCCTCCGAATGCCACTCAGTGCCACTACACGCCACATATTTACACTGCACTCAATGCGACATACACTCCAAATACCACTCAGTGCCACATAATTACACGCCACATAATTACACTGCACTCAATGCAACATACACTCCAAATACCATTCCTTGCCACATAATTAAATGCTGCATAATTACACTGCACTCCATGCAACATTCACTCCAAATACCACACAGTGCCACATAGTTACACGCCACATAATTACACTGCACTCAATACAACATACACTCCAAACACCACTCAGTACCACATAATTATATGCTACATAATTACAATGCACACAATGCAACATACACTCTAAATACCACTCCGGGCCACATAGTTACATGCCACATAATTACACTCTATCTATCTATCGCATCACCACAGCATCACTCGGCACCACCACAGCATCACTCGGGGGCACCACAACATCACTATGCGCTACCACAGCATCAGTGAACGCTACAGCATCACTTGTCGCAACCACAACATCACTCAGCGCCACCACAGCATCAATCTGTGCAACCATTCAACAACAACTGGTTCAAATATGTTCTCTCAATGTTTCAAGCTTTGTTACAAATATCACAAAGATGTTAATATTTCACTTCTGTTCTTGGATTTTCGTCACAATAAAATACACTGAACATAATCTTCACAAAAGTTATTTACAAAAGTTTAGGCAATTGCAATTATAAATTACAATAACTTTTATTTAAGTATTATTTAAACAATTAAAAGCAATTGTTATTTGTAATCTCAATACATCTAAGTCACGTAAATACAACCCATATTGCATTACAAATGCTATAGGTGTCACATTTGCGAAAGTTAAAAGTGTTGGAATTGTAAATGACAAAGCTATTAATTTCGTTATTTTCAAAACCAACACATAAATAAAAAATTTGTCGTATACAATACCAATAGCTCAAACTTCCCTAATGCGAGACCTATTGCATTGCAAATGCTTGTTTTTATCTGGCATTTCAGTCTATATTTATTCGTTGAAAAATTAAGTTGCCACGGATAAATTTCGAAATGTATTTAACTTTATTCTCACTGTTTTATAGCGGTAGGGTTTTAGCTTATTAACGGTCCATAAACAATGAAACAATACACTCACTTGAAAATATTATCGTTACAGTACTAGCCCATCTGACTTATGCAACCGTTTCCATTTCTCTGGTAAATGCTCTCATTGTAACCCCCTAATTATGTCCTTAAACACAGGCAGTAAAAAGTAGACCTAATTAAAGACAGAAAGAAAAGCAGATTGTTTTTTGATGTATGTTTAAAAAAAAATACAGGAAAAATCTGTGCCTTAACAATACATAACTTCTTAAATTATGCGCATGCTACAAACTAGAAGTGGTATCTGCTCTTACATTATAAATTCCTCATTTATTTTAAAGACCTGCAACTTGATGATCTCTCATCTGAAGGCTTGAGAGAGCAAGGATTTTAAATACGGTTTGGCGAAGCGTAATTATTGTGCCACATATTATACGCAATAAAATGCCCTCAACGGTATGAAAAAACGGACCCTGCAAGTCTATGCAGGGTTCCATGAGTGTAATGGAAGCCAGCCTTCCTTTATGACTCTCTCTAAGGTCATACACCTGCTCTGTGACTTACAAGTACCTTATATTCTATAGTTTGGGACACTTCACCGTGTAAATAATTCCGGAGCTGTAGCTTTACCAATCCCAAATAACAGTCAAGTTGTTACATCAGTAAACCTTTACAGGAAAAGAAGCCCACTCACTGGACATGGCTGAAGTCCTCAAACCCTCTGCTACACTCTGAGTGGGGGAAAACCCTGGTGCATTTCATTGCAGACATTTTTACTTCCCCAAAAACAGTAATGCAGCCTTTCTAACACAGTCACAGTTTTATAACTCCCAAGCACCGGCTGACTGATCACATGGGGAAGATCTATCTCATGCAGACATCATGTACTCTTGCTAAGTACGTTTTAAGTCTTTCACACGTCTAGTTTGAGTTTGTGAACAAACACTTAAGCTATATATAATGCAGAACACTTTCGTGAATTACTTTACCGTAAAAATGTCTGTATGGAGATAAGTTATTTTCTGTTCGGTTTTACTTCTATATGCCTTCTTGAATAATTTCCGTACCTAAAAAGTTTATAGCAGTTGTATCTGGGTCATTTCATCTACCTTGACAGTGAAGCTGTCTGCATGACCTATTGCTTACAGCGAAGAATATGATTTGATCAACCTCTTGGGTTTATTTGGATTAGGCACTTTCAGTCATTGGCTTGCTTGCACCATTGTCAATCACCAATCACATCTTGAATCAGGTGTATTTTAATTTCACTGTCATGCTATTGACTGTTTGGATGTTTCATTTTACCACCTGGAAAAATCTTCCATTGGAATGCATGAGGTACAATTTTACATCTGTGAAGTGCACTCAATTCTCCACTTTTTTGTCACTTTCAGGTCTTTATCAGATGCTTGCGTCTGTACAAAAAGCAAATGTTTTGTTCGTTGTTTTCACTGCAGGACGTGTTGATGCAATTTAGAGAAAAACAAATGAATTGCTGCGACACTTGATCGTCAACTAATTGTTGCATTAAAGTCAGGGCTTTAAGTGGGCCAGATCCCCCTGGGGCTCAGATCCGGTAGTAATTTAAAATAGACATTAAATAGGGTAGCTTGTGGGCCCTGCTTTCATGTCTTTAACTTTTAATGCAAAAACACTGATGGATTTTGGAACAATGAGTATAAAAAAGGTTTAGGTAATCCATGTTGTTCCTGCGCATATTTCACATGCTTTACTTCCAGTGGCAGCTCCTCCGCTATGGCGGAGGAGCGTCGCCCCACTGCTTTTAAGCAGTGCAAAGTAAAGGAAACATAAAATGATAACTTCGAGTTATTATAATTTTATGTTTCCGTTCTGCTTTGCAGGTGGGCGGGGCCGCTCTGCTCTCGGAGCAGGTCAGGGGAGGAGTGGTTTGCCTACTACTAAGTGCATATGACTGTTTGGCTGGTCCTCTCGTGCCGGTCAAACCAGTCATGTACACTTTACCTGTTCTCTGTGCAGGCTGTATTACAACCTGTGTGGAGAACATGCCCAGGCCCCCATTCCTGGCTGAGTGTCGAACCAGGACGCTCAGACCACCGTTGTGATTGGTCAGAGGAGCCTGGCTGTGCTTCTTGTTCCTCGAGTCCGAGGAGGAGAGCAGGAGCAGAGATGCGGGACCCGGGGGCAAAGTAAGTGTTTCTTTTTTTCAATTTTTTTTTCACTGCACACTAAGTGCTCCCTCCATGCACCTGCCTCGCCACCCGCGAGTCATGCCGTCCGCCACTGTTTACTTCATTTTACATTCTCTGAGTGTTTGCTTTTTTCAAGATACTGTTTTTTTTTCTGGCAGCATATTACTCTTGTCTAGTCCATAATTTGAATTGGGTTACATCCAGGTGCTTATGACGAGGTATAAGTGAGTTATAGCTGAAGGCAGTGCAAGTTTCTTACAGTGCCTGTCAGGAGCAAAAAAGTGTTCAGAATATGAGTGCACAGGGCAGGGGTCACGCATGCCAGTTGCAGTTGTGATTCTATGCAAATGTGTCGGTTGCATGGCACTCAACACACATTTTAGCTTGTATGTTTACTCTGTGCCTCTGTTACACACACACACACACACACTTTTTTAATTTCACTTAAAACACTGATTAGAAGAGCCGCGTTCTCCTCTTTGGCATTCCCAGCAACCAGATGCAGCACCTGCGGCTTCTGCCTACCACTAGGCTAGTAGGTCAGGCTTACAACTAAGAATGGAAGCCCTACCTATTGGCTTTCTCAATGCTTGTTTGTTACTTTGTTTCATGTGATCCGTGGAGCCGTTGCTTTTCAGACAGACTTGGAGTACCCACAAGGAGAGCCCCATTCCCCAGATATTTGTAGTATTTGTTGTCTGTGTTTATCCTTGGGGTGTGAGCGACATGTGCCTGTTTCTCTGGCACAGGAATTGCACCTTTGCTCATATGTGCACCCGTGCTTTCCAATGAAAGGCCTTGTACACTTGGGCACCCACGTGTATTGTGTGTACTTCGTGGGCCTGTAAACCAGGCGATCACAATTTTCCAAGCTAGAACTGACTCTTTAAATGACTATATTTTTGTTGCGTTATGGATTGAATTGTGTGCTTTGTTGTGGCCCTTGTTATTGGAATCGGAAGATGGAATAACAGCCGTGCCGACATTTCAGGAAAAGTCCTCTCTGACAATCCTCCCTCTGTTTGGGCCACACAGAAAGTGCGATTGTTTAAACACGTACCCGTTTCATGGCCTTTCTATTTAAGTGACCGTGAAATGGGCCGCGCACCATGTCATTAGGACATGCCCGCCAAATACCGTGAAATTAACCTGTTCTGCTTGAGGCCTGGCCCCGCGTCGCCGTAGCGGGCTGTCCAGGAAGTTACTGGCGCTTCCTGTGTTCACTTTCTGGTGGTGTCATTCAGCGTCGTTGGCTATTACCGTTGCTCATTTCCGTTCGGTTTTTCTTAAAGATTTCTCTTTTCCAGTGTATGTTGAGTAAATCCCATATACACGTGCCTTGTTGTGAAAGATGAATAGCTGGTGGAGATTTCGAATTGTTCAATATATAGATAGATGCACACGTATTTTTTGGCTGTAGAATGTCGGTTTAGACGTAGGAGCCCAGTGCTAACAGTTTCCGTCATTCCTTGCGCTGTACTTTAAAGTATGCGTCACACGTCACACACACCTCGTTCGGAGAAAATTATGTCTTGTCAGGTTATACCGAGCCCCGTGCTAACAATTTCCGGCTTTTTTGTACATTAGAGCTGAAGTATACGTGGCACAGGGCAGCGTTTGGAAAAAATGATGGCTTCACAGAAAAAATTATGGCTTCACAGGTTGAGACGGTGTGGCTTTACAGGTAAAAGCCAGGACTGCCGACCTTTGAAAATACGGAATCGGGTTCAAGTCCCGGCGCTAGCTCAACATCCTTTTATTCTGTGCACATTACTTAATTTCACCATGCCAAAAAACACACAAATCTATTCTGACCCTGTGCAATGTAACTGGGCAGACACAAGGAGGTGATGACCGGAGCGCTGAAAGTTTAAAGACACTCGCCCTAGGACACAGATCTGGGTTCAATCCATCTTCGTTCTTTAGCTCACTTTGCCACCCCAGTTCAGACCCAGCTTTATGCAAATCAGTCTTGACCCTGTGCCTCTGGGAACATCCACCCCGAACTGCCAAGCCAGGTCTTCCTGAACCAGAAGCAAGCATCTTGGGACCGGTTTTGGGGTTACACCCCTCATCAGCCAGGCTAGCTTGAATCCAGTGGCAAAGTGAGAAAGGGACCCATGTCTGGGAATACCTTGCCAACTTAGGGCAAACAAACCAAACACAAGGAGAATGATGCACGGAGTGCTGACATTTTTCAGTCACTCACCCCCACCTTAAGAATGATGATGGATTCAACCAAGATCTGTGACTGGAGCGAGTGTCTGAAAAGTTTCATCACGCTTTCCATCATCTCCCTGTCTTTGCAATGTAACTGGTGTTCATGTAAAGCGTTCCAATGACCTTAGGTTGAGTTTAGTTATTTTTAAAGCTGCGTAAAAGAAATGTGTAAAAATAACATGTAATGTTCAGTGCTTTTGTCCTACAAATCAGCAAAAAAGTTCATAAAACCCAAATTAGAGCAAACCGGTCTGGCGTCTTTTTTTGTGACGTGCTTGGTAATAGTTGGGTGACTTTGTATGTAATGCTCCTAGCTTTCCTAGAAAGAGCAACCCTTAACAAAAGGATATGGGTTAGTAGCTTTAAGCTGTACCCTCAAGGAAGAGTGCTATCTAGGCTTGCCAGCCCACACCGTGCTGCAGTGTGACACAGGGTTTCATGCCTCATCACACAGCTATATGGTCAAGAGGCACAATCACATGGGGAGCTGGAAAATTTTGCACAGTCGGGGTTGAACCCCAAGCACAGCTGTGGTCCCATTAAAGCTGTCCCACGGCTAGGGGATTGGTGCTGATGAGGTAGTCCCCTATTGGTATGGGTAGGCGTAGCTGTGGCTGTTTTGGAAGAGGAAGGGGTCCAGGGGGAGCTCCTCGGTGTGAGCAGTGGAGCAACTCCCCACTGGTTAAAATGCCCCTTCATGTCCCAGAATTGAAAAATAACATGGTAATAAAGTTGGTATATTACCATTTTATTTTTCAATATAACCCCGTCCTGACACTCATCAGGATGGGGGCTCTGCTGAGTGACGGCAGCAAGGAGGAGGGTGGGCTGCCTCAGCACTTTTCAAAGTACGCATGTCTTTTTGGCCGGCCCTCTTGCTATGGCCAGCCAGACATGCGCATTTTGAAACCTCTCACCCAGCTGACTTAAGACAGCTGGGTTAGAGTAAGTGCCCTTGGCAGTGGCGAGTGAGGCGGATCCCTCCAACCAGGGCACTGCTCTCACACCATGAGAGCAGCGCCAAGATTGGTTAAGGCACTTCTCAAGGGCTCGCCCTGCAGGAGGAAGACGTGCAGCCGGGAAGGGGTAGGAGTCGAACGTGTCGCAGGTGTTGTTTAATTTTTTTTTAGTTTTAATCCACAACCCATTTGCCCGCCTCACCACTCCCCATAGATGCCAGCCGCCACTGAAGAGGTCGAAAAAAGCTCTTTCCATAGCCCTGCTCCCTTATCAAGGCAATGACCTTTTCTCCCTGTACACTCGCACAGTGAAAAATATTGTTAGGTGGAAGATCTGGTGTTATGAAAAGCTGTCTGAAGCAGCATTCGAAGTATATAAAGGAAAGTATGGAAACTGTGATTCTAAGTACAAAGGGCGTGGGGGTCAGATTTGGCTTAAAGAACAGATTATTCTTTAACTTTTAATTGTTCTTTCACCCACAGATAAATGCATATGATGGGGTTATCAGACATTCTGGATTTCCTCGGATAGTCCTTTTTTTTTTTTTCTTCAGAGGATTGTCCAAGCGTCTCGACGCTTTTCCTAATTTTCCAATAAATGTCCCGGTTTTGGGAAAACGATCATGTTCATTCTGCAATGCAGAAATGAAACTATGCTTTACTATAAGAAACACTTTTAAAGTTATTTAGTTTATTATATGTTTCTTTTAGGCAGCACAGCGCCAGGCTTGCTTCGTGCTCGCAACAGATGGAAGACCGAGTGGGGGGCTCATGGTAGATAGAGGTCGTGCCACAATTAGTTATATATCAGAGCCTTGTAAATATATCCTTTTTTTTTAATTTGTTTTACATATTTACGAAAAACCTGGTACAGGCCAGATATAAAAGAAACATGAAAGACTTTAGTCCTACCTTTGTGTCTGACCTGTCCCGGTTTTTGCTTATCAAAATCTGCTCTCCTTATGCATACAGAGTATAATGAACTTGAATTGCAATTTAAAATAATCTGTGGATAACACCTTGTCCTTGTTGGAAAGTTCAACTGCGTAATGCGATGACTTCAAAGACCCACTGGTTTTGCACAGACATCTGATTTGAATTGGTGCACTCGGGAATAGTGACATGTATTTATAGTGCTGTGAGCCCCCAACCTGTGCCTGAAATCTCTGTGCATATGTAAGTCTTTAGTATAAAAATCTGTCACAATATAAAATAGGGTGCCACATAATGTGGAAAAGATACAATGTTTACATTTCTAGTAATGCACAGACTCTAGTGCAAATCCTTTTTTATAGGTTTCCATTAACAGGACACATTATAGAGCTCTTAACACCCTTACAGTATTTCTTTAAAAAAAAATTTTTTTATATATCCTCATATGCCAAAAGATATCCTCAAAAGTCCTTCCCTCGTTACCAACCATTGATGCCGAATGTAACCAGGAATGATCATATCTTCCGAAGATCTTATTGGAAGCACTTTTTGTAGATACCCATCCAAGATACTTCAATTCAGTTCCTCTAACTGTCCACCATAGAACCGATCTTAGGGTATTTTTAAACTACAAAAAAGCATAATCATTGGACCGTATCCTTAAAACTTAAAGCTTATCCAGCCAAGAAATACATGGAGACCAAAACTGTTTTTTTTCTCTTCCAAATTATACTTTCTAAATTCAATGTATACTTAATTGAATTAACCCAATCCAAATAAGTTGGTGCAGTATCTTTTATCCATAATTTACATATTTCTCTTCGCGCTAAAATAATTAAATAAAACAGCAATATATTTGTCTCTCGTGAAAGGGATTAAAACTCCAAAGTAATACCAAAAAATACAAGTAAAGTACTGAGCTGTATATTTAACTCCATTATACTTTCCATACCTTCAGAAACCGCACACCAATACTTATGCAAGGCAGGACATGTTAAAACCATATGGAGATCGTCTACTTTTTCCTTCTTACATTTAGGACAACTGGGTACAGTCTCCTTCGCAAATTTACAGTATTTCTTGCAAAGAAAAACATTGTCACAGTGATGCTTTAACTGATTATCGATTAAGGCCTATTGCTGATTCCGAATAGCTTGTAGATTTGCAGATTAAACACTGGTACATATTAAGGTTTCTTTTCGATAGGAGGCACCCTAAGAGAGATGATTATTTCTTGTTTAGCTGCATGACTCTTCTCAGTACAGGAAACTCCATCCTTCTCTTTGAGTCTGAGGCAGCCCGGGGTCTCTATTAACCATCCAGGAATTGTTGTTTTTATCAAAACGTATGGTATCTCTTTTGGTATGATTTAAGAAAGATTGAGAGTGCTGTTCCAAGTAGATCCTGCCAACCTCAATCTCCGGTTTTAAGATGAAGTTTTTGTTTTTAAGTGGTGAGAGTAAAGGGAACACTCATATTACACAGTAGGTACTATTCAAAAAGGGCAAGTATTGGTTTAATTAAAGCATCCGTGCATGCACTTTTTTACTTTGTGAACAAATAAAGTTGAAAATCAACAACGTTTTTATGACCAAGTGAAAAAAATAATCGTCGAGTGATTGGCCAATAGCATTGTGTCTTTATATATTTGATGCTTGTATAATATGAATCCAGGCAAAAAGCAGCAGAGCGCTGGACAGGTTCTAAGGAACGATGCAGAAGTGGATTGTTACTGTTTTGTGATGTAATGTTCTTTAAAGAGGTGTGTCTTCAGCTCTTTTCTAAAATAGGAGCAGATTTGGGGCCTCATTGATGGATACAGGGTTATTGTTTCTGTCCCTGAGTGTTTAGATGTAGAAGGCCTCCCCCCCCCCTTTTTTTCTTTGACCGAATAATTGATCTGAACAGCATTTGTTTCTTAAATGAATTCCTAAAAGAGAAATTAAAAGAGAACTGTGACTTTCAACTGTATGCATCTAAAAGCACATAATGTCACAGAAAAGGACTACTTGATACCTATCACCAGACTTAATGGGAACACAAATAGGATAAACCAACCATTAACTAAGTAAGATGGCCTTGATGGACTCTACAGTAAAGCAGGGGGCAACCATGAAAAATACATTGAAAGCAGCGCCTGAAGGGGTGACCCAGTGTACTGGGTCTTATTGTACTTTCTGTGAAGAATTGATGACATTGATTTTTCCAGCCAGCGAATATTGTCTGTAGCTAAATCTAAAAAGATTTGGGAGAGTACAGGGTTCAGTGTTATAAAAAGGCTGAGAGTGAAAAATTAGACCGAAGGAGGGGATACGAGATGGGGCACAACATGTATGCAGTGCTTAAAAAGGGTTTTGGGATCTGTTTGTGATCAGGAATGGAATATTGATACAGAAGTCCACAATTACAAAGAAAATGAGAGACCTGGAGATGAGGAGAGAGAGAGTAAGCGATGGGCTCGGAATAAAAACTGAGTGCACAGAAGAAAGTGATCTGTGTGTCTGCCAGTCGCAACAGCCAATGCTGACCGAGGCAGACCACCCCACTGCCATCGATTCCGCCTAATTCTTTCCAATAAAGAACACTACAGTAAGAGGTTAACATAAAGGCAAAGCAAAGTATGTAATATCCAACTCCTCATTTTCCTAAGTGCTTCAGGTTTCTAAGAGTACAGGGATCCCTGGGTTCGAAGGAGAAGGCCTTTCTTAGATGCTCATGGTCAGGCCCTGCCGCTCTGCTTTTGTGGTGTGACCTGTGCTGCTGAAGCTCTAGGACTGACCTTGTGATACCAGAGTGACCTTTTTGTGCTTTGGCCCTGTGGTCCAGCCTAAATAGAGCTGTATACAACTTCTCTGGCATGGAATCTGGCGTTCTCCAACGTTGACATGAAGACAGAGCCTTCGTGTTGGGCTTGCACATTTCCATATGCCTCCTGCCGCTTATCCTCTAAGTTCTACCACTTTTTGTGATTACCAACAGGGCTTTTCCATATAAAAACATTCACACTTATCACTTTGATATCTATCTCTATTGAGCTGCTCCAAATATTTTGAGCAGCCTTTCCCTCCACTGCGTAATGTATACCAGTGGTGGAGACAAAGACTTATTTGAAGCTATCAGATGCTTACCCAACGCAAGAGCGAGAAGGGCAGTAATGAGAGAAAGAGGAATGTGGGGAGAGCAAGAAAGGGAAACAGTAACATAGGAAAAACGCAGCGACAAAAAATAACATAGAAGAGTGAGGCAAAGAGGCAGAAGTGTAGAGTGGGAAAGAAAAATGCACTCGTTTGAATCTAGATGAGACGGCCTTGCAATTTGTAAACCATTGCGTTCTGCAGTGCCGGTGGCGGTCTCCTAAGAAAAACTTTGAGACCTTGCAATTATTTATTTATTTGAAAATTCAAGCTCTTCCTCGCACAATAAATGCCACTGGCGAATGCAGGGATTCACCGGACTACTCTGCATGAAGCCTTGTGCGTCTGAGTGTCCCCCTTTCACAGATGCAAAGATACTTTCACCGTTTTTCCAGAGATTGGTGCATGCAGTTGGTGAGGGATAATGAAGATTTCACGTGTGCCAGCCCCATGGGAAAGCTTGATGCAACACCAAAAACCCCTCCTCCCCCTCCCACAGAAATTCTGATGATGAATTCTTCCTTTTAAGAATTCAGTTTTGCACTGCTACCATCATTTTAAATTCAGTGGGCAATGCATCTCCGAAACACAGACCCTTCTTTTTAGGTCTCTCCTGACACTGTACATGCGCTAGCAATGTCTTCTGTTAATTTAACTTTAAGGGAGTGTAGAGACCTCCCATTTCTAAGCATTGGTTGCTTCATCGTCACTGTAATTTTCTTGCTTCTCATTGGTCAGCGCTTGCTGCTTTCATTTTCTCTGTGTGTTTTTCTTTTCGATGGTGCATTGACCAAGTACTCATTAATGTCTTAGTGTTCTTCTGCTGCTTGCACTCAGATTAAGGCACTTTGACACTGACTTATTCAAACTTGCCTTCTGGATGGCCAAGCTGTACTCCAACGACTCTCTCGGGTCAAGCAGACTCCGGGGCAACTTTTGGGCATTGGATTTTGGTCCTTGGTGCTGCACGGCAGGGAGGAGTGGGTATTCATAGATATGGGCTACCCAACTAAACCCCAGCAGGCTTCTTCAGCTGTTGTGGTCCTGTGCTGTAAACAGGAGGTCAGCCATCTGACCCTTGGAATCTTTCTTCGGCTGGGCTCAGTAATCAACATCTCCACAAGCAGGATACAGGCTAGCCACCAGGTTCAGCAGGTGCAGTTTCCATTGGTGCAGTCTCTTTGCTGGGTCCTGGTGCAGTAGGGCAGACCTTCAGTTCTATTCTTCAGTCCAACAAGATCTGACTTCTAGGTGCCCTGGGTGCCTTTTTTTGTTCAGAAAATGCACTTGGGAGCGAGGCGGTCAGTAGCCAATGAGCTACTAGATTCCCTCCCACCTTATGACCGCTGCGAAGTGTGGCATCTGGCGGTCCCAGAATTCTCTATTCTGCCCACTTTCAGTATGTCAGAACCCCTCACTTGGTGTGCAGAACTCTGTAGTCCAACCCAAAGGTGTTGCAACTTGCTCCCAAGGGGGATAGACGCTCATGAATTAACGGTTTGACAATTGGCTTCCCCTCTCTGCCCCTAATGCCATCCTGTCTGCCTAAACAAAAGAGCAGCCCCTCTTTCAAGTGTTTCCCATTTGCCCTTAAAAGGTGGCTTCTCCTTTGAAACTGGCATTATGGGCTAATACGTGTGTGGCTTCCTGCCTGGGAGAGGTAACACCGATTGTGTCCTTTCCTGGGAGTCGTTAAGACTTCTCCCCAGGAGGGCAGAAGTCTGTCTCTGAGGACATTCCTTGTGTGCAACCATAAATGGGCTCTTCATACCTTAGGCAACTAAAGTGACATTAAGTTCGATTTAAACTTCAACTAGATTTAATGCACTGATTCTTTTGATACCTTAAAGTACCAACTTTAGTAGTTCCAGTCAGAACTTCGCAGGGCTAAAGGGTCAGCCTGTAACTGCACTCACCAATGGGGCTACTAGCCATTTCCACCGTAAAAACGACTATTTCGAATTTTTACTGTTGGATCATAACAAAGTACATGTTCCACCTTTTATAATATGCGTCCCTCTTCCTTCAGGCTTGACAGGCCTACCTTAGGGGTGACTTATATATATATATATATATATATATATATTTAAAAAGGGAGGACTGGGGTTTGCCATTACCTCAAATGGCAAAGTTGAGTTAGCGGTCAGTTTTAAACAGCCCTTCTGTCTGTAGTGGCAGATAGGGAGCTATGTTTTACCTTATCTTTTTCATGGTGGTGCTACAAGTGCTGACGTCATTGAAGAGACACTCTAACTTACAGGCCCTGGGTACCCCTGGTACTGTATATCAGGGACTTATAAGTAAGTTAGGCTATGCCAATTTGGGATAAGCCAATCAACCATGTAATCTTTTAAGGGTCCGAGCAGACACCCGGAGTCCGGATTTATCAGGGCTCTGGGCATTTCAGAGCCATTAAACTAGTGCCTAGTTGTCAAAGTGGACCAAAAAAGGTGTTGTGAAAATTGCCAAAAGCCTGGTTCTTCACAGTTGATATTTTGCAATACAATTCCCATATCTAGGCTCATAGGCAGTCCGGCTGTTCCAGCCCAGGCAACCGTGGTGAAAGGTTTGTTTAGCACATTTCATGCTCAACTAGCTCTCTTCCAGCCCACTTAATCGAAGAAAAACAAAGAACTTGTGACATTATTTCATTTGTAAGTAATGTTTGGCAGAGATAACCGATGCATGGTCTGCCATTATCTCAGCCAGTGTATCTGCTAGAATCTTGAATGTAACATCTGGATAGCCCACATTTTTACTATCTCATCCATTCAGGCGCTAACTTGTTTTGAGCTGTTTTTATTCGTATTTCTAAGGGACTTTAATTCGCTTTCACGGCCCAGTTTATCCTAAACCTTGACGGAATGCAAACCATTTTGGTTGTGTAACTCAGTGCACTACAGTCAGCAAATCGCTGGCGCTCATTCACAGCGCCTACATCCACAGTCAATGTCCACCTCAAGTCACTTGCACTAAGGTGCCACCATCTTCCCACAAGGGCTTAATCTATCAGTCTCCCTGCTTAAATGCCCCTCTACATTTCCACAAGGTTAGTCTCCTTACAATATTCTGCGACTAGGCCAACGCAGCATGACCAGATCACCCATCTCTCAACATATAGACCCACCAACAGCACATCACATGCATGTAACATGCTCCTCCCCAAGAAGGCATCAATGCGCTATAGAAATGCAGAAACCATGATCTATTGCAGGTGGTCTCTGGAAGCTGTTTTGCTTCCAGATCAACTGGATACCAAATTTGTGGAAATGGTTTAGTCTTTCCACACCTCCTTCAGAGTCCCTCACCATTTAGTGGCTTGTGAGTTCTTTGTGTTATCACTTCAGTCCAAAGGTATTGTTAACTTTTTCATATCTGTGTTAATAACAGAACCATAAACAGTCTAAACCCTATTATTTGTATCATGCATATCTGGGTTTCGCAGATGTTCGTTTGCAGGGACTATACTCGCGTTCAAAGGTCAGAGGAACTACAGCAGACAAAATGGCGGTCCTCTCTCATATTGCCAATACCAGGGGTGTGTTTAGCTATCATCAGTGCAGCAGGTGTAGTGGCACAGGGGCCTACAGTTGTAACTGGCCTCCTCCACCTATTTATAGCTCCCATTTTTCTACGGAAATGGTGGTGGCTTGTAGGCTTTTTCCTTGTCTTTAAAAAATCTTTTGGGCAGGGTCTCTCCCAGAATGACCAAATATTAAAATTGGCAGACGGAATGCAACTTTAGGGTGCACCCTGGCTCTTAAAGCAGCAACCACATGACAGTGAGCTACTGTTAGATGCTTCTGTGGTTCCCGCATACGGTTTGTTGTTTTAACTAGGCATTGATATCAATTTACTCTGATTTCAATCAATAGCCACAGCGCTGTTAAACATGTACCAGATGGCAGTAGCAGTGTTTACTGTGTATATAAAAAACATGTGTTCTCATTCGCAATAAGCTTAAAATGACCAATATTTTGGAGAATTTAAAATAAAACATTTTTCATCCTTGCTGTTCCTAGGGAAACAGGAGCAAAAATTTTAGTCACACCGAGTTGGTACTCGAGAATTTAGCTATCACGAGTTAAAAATATAGAAAAATGTAGCTCCTAAATAAAAGTAACTATTCACTTTTCGATGGATCAGTTCTCAATATTACATTTCTAGTTATGTGGATCTGCATATGACATTGTCCTAGTTTTGGTGGGATTAATCTTGAGGTAGTGCTTCTGATTATACAGCTATTTTTGAGTGATCTTTGTAAACAAAATGTTGTAAAGGCCAAAATAACTATATCATCTCTGTGGGCTAAGCTATAAATGTGGGTGAGAGTTGACTAATTTGCATGTGTCACCATGTTTCCCAGACATAGATAAATAACGACGGAGCTAGAAAGTCGCCGGCATATGGACTGAAATTGTGTGAGCTGTGGTGTTTTCCATGTGATTATTGATTTAAGCACACTTGCCCATAACCTGCATTGTGATGCTCCATCTCAAACTGGTCAGGCATACACAAAAATGCACACACCTTTTGCTTCCCAGTAGTACACACTTTGCAAAGCTAACCAGCCACCTAATAGTTGCTGATTTCTCTGTTTAGGTCTTAAACTGGTACTAATGAGGCGAAACATTGTCCAGAAAGTGTTAATATGTGCTAGAATGCCACAGTGGTGAAATTATGCTGTAACTGAAGGTTCTGTTTTAATATACGTTAGTGTGGCTTTTTCCCCAAAAATTTTTTAGCCAGCCCTACCACTTAATTGGATCCACCGTTAATGTATATAATTTCAGAGGCCCCGCCTACAGCGTAGGACATGGTGAATGCATAACTAAACCTTTCTTTTACCATGGAGTGTTTCTACTTTTTGCATTAACTTTCAGCCTTTCTTTGAATGTAGTGGTGGCCTATTAGTACACTATATGCAAATGGCTATTACTCTGTCCTTCTCCAGACTTGCTGGTATGTAGTTTTGTCCCATTTGCCCCCATGATGTATTCCCCCCCCCCCTCCTTGCAGTAGCAGTCAATGGTCAGTTCTACCCCTGTACCTCATGGCAGGCGTACAACGCCCATTGGACTCAAAGGGCTTGAGCCCCCCGTCGTGTGTGGCAGCCCGGGATGAGACAGCTTCCCGGGCACACACACAGCTGCACCCGAGCACTTCACAGGTCTTTAAAAGACCAATTGCATATTAATGAGGCATTGTTGTTGTTTCACCCCTTCTAAGACCCCCTGCAGCACCACCCTGACTAATGCTTAAAGATTTAGCCCCCTTCGAAATTTTTTCTTAGCCCCCCCGAAATTTGGCTCTAGTTGCGCCTCTGCCTCATGGCCCACAGATGTCTCTCTTTCCCTCCCCCTCAGCAGTGTGTCCTGTTCTTCTTTCCATTTTGATGGTTTCCCCCAGTAGTATTAGTCCTGAAGCCCCCGATTCTTAGCCCTGCTTCCCATCCTCCTGCTCTCAGCCCTGCAAGGAAGAAGAATGGACAGAGCCAGCACCCCCTGCATCCCTTCCATCACCTCTTTGCTAAGCATGGAGCTGGTGGGACTCTGCCCCATGTCCCATCATGGCCGCCTCAGGACTGAGGATCTGCTGCTTCATCAGACAATTGGTGTGATACTCATTGGCACACTGCAACAAGCATTGGCATAGCCAATAGGTCTCGCTTTTGGGACCTTATAAGTATTTAGTTATGCAGCACAATATCCTTGGTGCAATAACATCAACAGTTGCATGGCTAAAAACTTCTAAGGTCCCAAAGTTGAGACCTATTGGCTATGCCAATGCTTCAGGTTGTGGCAGATAGCTGACAACGGAGAGAGGAGTTGAGGGGGTGGGGCAGCAAGCTTGACAAGAGGTTGGGCGCAATGACTTGGGGGAACCAACCGACAACAAGTATGTGTGGGAGGGGATGAGGTAGAAGCTGACAACAGAGGGCTGGTGGGAGGAGCTGGGAGAACAGGCTGACAAGGTAAGGTGAGCAGGAGGGGATAGGGCAGCGAGCTGGCAATAGAGCGTGGGCGAAACTGGATGGAGCAGCAAGCTGACAATGGGGGGTGGCGGGGACGGAGAAGTAAGTAGACAATGGAAGGTGGGCAGGAGGGAATGGGCAGCAAGCTGACAACAGACCATGGAAGGTGGATGGGAGGAACTGGGGAAGTACATTGGCAACAAATGGAGGGTTGTCTATGGGGAAGAACACAGTCAATGGAGGGTGGCAGGAGGTACTTGTGATTTTTATTTACTGTTGTACTATGCCTGACTTACACAGATGTCAGTAAAAATTACCTATCGTCCTAAATTTTAACACTTTGTTCTGAATGTTAACAAAAAAGCGCAGTTATTGAAAGTTGTACATCTTAGGTATGCACAACGAAAGAGGCGCTGGAAAAACGTGAACTATTTTCTTTCAAAATAAAAAATAAATACATTCTTTTGAGGCTTTGTCGAGCTCTCGTAAATTGCGCCTTTTGAGATTTCATCATGGCAGGTGACACTGCAATGTGAAGAAGCAATGACAAACTTTTTAGCCCCGAATTGTCTGAGTGACAATGGGAAGAGTGCGATTCCGCAACAAGCAACAGCACGGGGACAACATTACTTTTAGAAACAGCATTTTCGACACTGCTTGACAAAAAAAAATATTAATGTACATTTTGGCTGAGAAAAAAAGCAGCTCCAACGGAAAGTAACAGCTGCTCTATCGGATGAGATGTTGTAGACAGTGCGGTCTGTGGTACATTGTTGCGTTCAAAGGTCTAGACAGCTACAAAGAGTTTCACAAGAAGGTTTACATTTATTTTGCTGGGAAAATAAAATGTATCCTGGCACACGGCTGACACTTGAGCCTGAGTCTTTGACAAAACTGGGCGGGTAGAGCAGATCAGTAGAGTAGAGGTCTCTCAGCTGAAGCATCGTAGAACAAGCAAATGGTGCGTGCGAAAGTGATCGCGAGCAAGACGTGCGGCCACGACCAGGAGTTGTGTGCGCGCGCGCACAAAAAGAAAATTAAAAAAAAAACACGCAACCTGTTGAGTGGTGTCTCTGCTCGTCATTGTGCGCGTAACCGCACGCTATATGCCAGCCGTGTGGTAGGACTTCCAAAAGCCCACACACTAAATGTCATGCAGCGCATGCGCTGGCTCAGCGACACCTAAGAGACACAATTACTGTCTCATTACACTAAAGAAACTCAGTAGAGATGTGCTGCAACTAATGCATTAAAAGCATGGCAGTGGGGTGGGCATGGCATCAGCTTGCATGGCTAGCCAGGCATCTGAGTCCGCTCTGAAGCACAAGTACATATACGACGAACAAATACATTACATTGTTGCCCTACTTTGAGGAGGGGAGGTATTTTGGCATTTCTTCTTCCTCCTTTTCTTTTCTCTTGCTCTCCTGTTCATTTTGCTAGTCCAATCTTTCCATGAGTACCCTATTCGCACCCATGATTGTTTGAGGATTTAGACTGTTATTCCTAAATTTTGATGTTGCTAAAGAAAAGGGCGACTGTGCCTATCCAATTGTCCTCGTTGGCTGCTATTGGATTAAAATCTTTCGACTTGGTGGTATATCGCTGTACATACTGTGGTGTTCAATTTTACTCCGCAATGTGCTGTTAAATCGTAGGCATTATAATAGTTATTCACATCCACATGTTACACCTTAGTATTTAGGAAAACTTGCTATGTAAATTGGATTGTTGAATCAACTCCCCACCCCCCCCCCCCCACCCCTTTTTTTAGTACTATAGCATGATCGATAGGTGGATAAGAGAGGAAGAAAGAGGTGGGGGGGGAGAAGAGGGAGTAGGTGTATTTATTGTGTAATTCATTATCTTGTTAACTGAAACTGACCTGGAAGTGATCTTCACCTAAGTTCTCAGCGTGTGCCCTTTCGCTGATACATGCATAGTTTCAGCCGTGTTCTATCTTGGCAATAATGAGAATAAAATGCAAACTTGCTAGCAGTGACTGAAGAAACAAGAACTGTGCTAGACCGGGGAGGGAAAGCAGCCATCATATTATTAGATCTCAGCGCAGCGTTCGACACGGTTACCATGCCACCCTATTACATCGATTGAAGGGCATGGGAGTGTCGGGCGCGGCCCTGGCATGGCTAACTTCCTTCCTGGACGAGCGCTTCTTCCAGGTGTTTGAGGGGGAGGTAGTATCCACCAAGCAGCCTCTCAGTTGTGTGGTTCCTCAGGGCTCTGCCCTGAGCCCCACACTTTTTAATGCTTACATGAGGCCACTAGCGGAGATAGTCCATCCATTTGGCGTTCGTATTGTCACCTACGCAGACGACACTCAGTTGGTGGTCTCACTGGACCACACTAAGGGGTCGTCTAGCACACTGGGTCCATGTTTAGAGGCATTGGCTAAATGGATGGAATCCTCCTGCCTCAGACTAAATGGGGATAAGACAGAAATCATGCTACTGGGCAACCCCTCACCTACCACTCTGGCTTCCATCTGGCCCACGTGTCTGGGTCCCCCCCCTCCCCCCCCCCCCCCCCCCCCACCCCACACCGCAGATGAAGAGCCTGGGAGTTTGGCTTGATAAATCACTGGACTTTACTTTCCAGGCCACTAAAACTGCATCCACCTGTTTTGGGTTGATGAGAATGCTCCGGAAAGTGCTCCCTTTGCTCCCGTTCCATGCGAGGAGAGTCATGGTCCAGGCCCTGATACTCTCCCGCCTGGACTACGGTAATGCTCTCTATCTAGGAGCCCCGGTGGCAGCGATCAACAAACTCCAGGTCACCCAAAACTGCGCGGCCCGACTGCTCTTCCATATTCCACACTGGCAGTCGGCCAAATATGCCTTAAAGAAGCTACATTGGCTTCCTGTGGCAGCTAGGGTACAATTCAAAGCTATGTGCCTTGTTCAAAAAGCCATTCACCGAACAGGTCCAGCCATAATGTTCTCTCTAGCCACTCCCTACCTCCCCCTCAGAGCTCTCCGCTCCAGTTCGTTGCATCTAGCCACTACGACTAAAATAAACAAAGCTCGCTGGGGCGGCCGCTCATTCTCTCACAATGCTGCGAGAATATGGAATTCCCTCCCTCTTGACCTTAGAGAGAACAACAACCGGATGGCATTCAGGAGGTCTTTAAAAACACACTTGTTCGGAAGAATCTGTTAATCACCCCAGCCTACTGCCATGGATTTCAGTTAAAGCGCTGCAAGGCCTCCGGGTAGTCTATGCGCTATACAAATATCATTTTTCATTTCATTTCATTTCAAATGTCCAACCATTCCATTACAAGCACTTACGGCCCGCAGATCAGTGCAATGTTGGTCCCATTAAAAGTTCACCAGTGCTGAGGCGAAATGCTGGTACAGCTCAGCCCAGCAGAACAATGCGAGTCGTGTACCGATGTAAGTTCAGCAGCCAGCACTACCTAGAAGTGTTGATACTGTCTGTTCCCAGTGTATGAGCCCTGCTGGGAAATGCTGTGCTGCCCGCCATTAGTATTCCAGCCCTGCCGAGTAGTGCCAGAACAGCCCCTTGCTAGTATAACATCCCTGACAAGCGCAGGGATGGTGATTTATTAATATTGATAGGTCAGGTCTTGATTTTAATAAAATTATTTATATATGTATATGTGTATATATATATGTATATGTATATATGCGTATATATATATATATATATTCACTTAAAAAAACATAGGTTTCAGTTCAGGCTTTATATAGTTAGGAATTAGCATTTAAAAAACCATTGAAATTGCTCCTATATAGTTAGTTGTACTAACTATATTTCGCGCACCCACAATCCGCTGATGATGATGTCACATATTACATCATTCATGACATGGTCAGTGACATCACTGATGACATCTCAAATGACATCACTGATAACATCTCATTTGACATCACTGATGACATCACTGATTACATCATCCAGTGACTGTGTGTTTCTGTAAAGTTTAAATATGTTTTACATATTGAAGAATGAGTGGATGTAGAAGTGTCTGGATGAAGGATTTAGTAGGTGCGTGACTGACTGTATGAGTGAGTGATTAAATGTGTCTTACTAAATGCATGGGTTAGTGACTAAACTGTCTGAATGTGTGCATCAGTATGTCTGTTGTTGTGTAAGCTGCTGCATGTGTTGATCAGTAGCTATATGAGTGGCTATATGGGTTATTGATTGGTTGCCCACGTATTTGAATGGGAGACTGAGTGTGTGTGTGGGTGGCTGGGAGGTGTGTGACTGTGCATAGATGTGTGAGCAGTTGATTCACTAGGTGTATGAGTTCAAGAGTGCATGTTGAAACAGCTATATGGGCGGTTGACTGTGTGCATGGGTGTGTTGGTGAGTGAATGGATATCTCAGTGCTACATGTCCAAGTAAGTCATATGTAAAACACAGTGCATGTGAGAGTTGGCATATATAAATGACTATACATGAGAGCCAGTGAATGTGCGAGTGGCTGTATAGATCATTGTGTACTTGTATCAGTGATTGTATAATTGAGTAAGTATGTGTTAGTATATGTTTGAATAAGTAAGGTGTTGTGTGTATAACTGTATAGTTGAGGAAATGGAAGTGTGATTGATTCTTTGCATGACTGACTAGGTGTGTGAGTAACTCCATGGATGAGTGGCACTGTGTGAGTGTCTGTATAGGTGTATGAATGCATATGATAGTGTTGTATTGATGAGCGACTGTATGTATGAGTGATTCTATGAGTGAATGTGTGTATAGACCTAGGAATCAGTGAGTGCGTATGTAGTAACTGGTATTGGTGTGTCAATGGTTTCAAGAATGGTAGTCTGTATTTAACAGTGGGTGTATCAAAGGCTATATTAGAGTGTGAGGAGGTGCATCGTATTATCACATGAATGATGTCATCAGTGATGTGATCAGTGATGTCAAATAAGATGTCATCAGTGATGTCATCAGTGATGTCATTTGAGATGTCATCAGTGATGTCATCAGTGATGTCACTGACCATGTCATGAATGATGTAATATGTGACATCAGCAGCAGTGGATTGCGGGTGCGCGAAATATAGTTAGTACAACTAACTATATAGGAGCAATTTCAATGGTTTTTTAAATGCTAATTCCTAACTATATAAGGCCTGAAACCTATGGTTTTTTAAGTGAATTTGCAAGGTTTTTTAAATGCTAATTCCTAACTATATAAGGCTTGAAACCTATGGTTTTTTTCAGTGAATTTGCAAGGTTTTTTAAATGCTAATTCCTAACTATATCAGGCGTGAAACCTATATTTTTTTCAATACATTTCAAAGGTTTTGTAAATACTAATTCTATTAGCGGATAACGTTTATATATGTGTTTATCCTTCTGGGACCACCTGAGCAGCCATCTTGTTTCTCAGGAGAAGTGAGGCACAAGAGAGCACAAAACAAGAGTGGAAAACGCGAAAAAGGGGGCAGGGTTGAGACCCCCTAGCCCTTCTCAGGGGGTCCCAGAAGGTCCACCAAGTGCAAAAAAAATGTATTTTTTTTTAAATCGCGGGGTACGCGCACGGTACGCGTACTGTACACGTACGGTGCGCGTACCCCGTGATTTTTTTAGAATTTTTTTTTTTTTGCCCTTGGGGGTCCTTTTGGGACCCCCTGAGAAGGGCTAGAGGGTTGGGGGGTCTCTACCCTGCCCCTTCTTCATGTTTTCCACTCTTGTTTTGGGCTCTCTTGTGCCTCAGTTCTCCTGAAAAACAAGATGGTGGCCAACACTTCCTGGTTTGGAATGTTGACAGTCGACTGCCAGCCAATCAGAAACTCGCTCGCGCACGTAAGGGCACGCGCACGTACGCGTACGGTGAGCGCATATAGATATATAATTTGCTCAAATGCAGTTTTCTCAACAACTACTGTAGGGATTTTCACCAGATATAGAAAAGGCACTACTGCATACCTGTCCCTACCATTTTGCCAAGTTTGGTGTAATTCCGTTCAGCCGTTCGGGCTTTAGCCGTGTCTAAAGGTCCCATAGAAAATGCCATTTGAAAAATTTCAAATTCAATTTTCTCAAGAACTACTGTAGGGATTTTCACCAAACGTAGCAAAGGCACATCTGCATACCAGGCCCTACCATTTTGCCAAGTTTGGTGTAATTCCATTCAGCCGTTCGGGCTGTAGCCGTGTCTAAAGGTCCCTATGGAAATTACCATGGGGAAAACACGTTTTGGGACTCCCCTTTCGGCCCTCGCTTGACGAATCCCTCCGAAACTTTCAGGGAAGGAGCAGAGTGGAGCTGGCCAAAATTCTGGAAAATTACACACAGATTCCTCAATCGGCGCCAAAGTTATTCCCAATAGAATGTTGAGTGCATATAGATATATATTTGCTCAAATTCAATTTCTCAACAACTACTGGAGGGATTTTCACCAAATATAGAAAAGGCACTACTGCATACTTGTCCCTACCATTTTGCCAAGTTTGGTGTAATTCCGTCCGGGCTGTAGCCGTGTCTGAAGGTCCCATAGAAAATGGCATTTGAAAAATGTCAAATTCAATTTTCTCAAGAACTACTGGAGGGATTTTCACCAAGCCTACAAAAGGCACTGCTGCATACCAGTCCCTACCATTTTGCCAAATCTGATGTAATTCCGTTCAGCCGTTCGAGCTGTAGCCTTGTCAGAAAGTCCCTATGGAAATTAACATGGGGAAAACACGTTTTGGGACCCCCCTTTTTTCTCGGCCCCCGCTTGACGAATCCCTCCCGAAACTTTCAGGGAAGGAGCGGAGCGCAGCGAGGCAAATTTAAGGAAAATTACAGGTAGATCCCTCAATCGGCACCAAAGTTATTCCCAATAGAAAGTTCGGAATTTCCTATGGTAACTAGGTCCTAACTATATATACCTACTGGCTATCGCCAGTAGGTAATATATGTGTGTGTGTATATATATATATATATATATATATATATATATATATATATATAGACAGTTGCTCGCTTTTGCTTTGCTTCTTTTCGCCAACAAACGAGAGTGGACACAAGTATGTGAAATTTTGTTTTATTAACTGCTCAAGCAGCCTCGCCATTACGCGCTTCGGCAGTCACCTGCCTTGATCACATGATAGATAGATAGATAGATAGATAGATATATTTACAGATGCTTTCCACCAGCCCTTTTCATCCATTGGTCTGTTATTGTGTCATTCACATTTTTCTTCCGCCCACTACAGCATGCAGTTTAGAGAAGTGGGTCAGCCCACTTCAGCCACCCCTCTCTTCACTGTGAGTGAGTGCATTCTGCCCTTTCGCAAGGAGCACAACCACACACAAAGTAGTCCCCTGAAGTATCAGTGACCACTAAAAGAATGTGACACTTATGAGGCCCAATTTTTGCCTTTTTAAAGATGAAAAAGGACCTGTCAGCTAACCCATCGATTAAAATGTTGCAGGAACCATCACAATACAAAACCAGCATTGGCGAAGCTAAAGGGCTGGTAGTTAACTTCAGACCAACATTGGATTGGACCTGCTTGTAATTACAGCAGTCCTGCTGGACGACATCTGTGCTGTGCACCACAGCATGCACAGCATATATACGAACCTTAGAATAAATTCCACCATGATAGCGTAGCCTACTCGAGAGAAGGCAGAGGGGTTTTACAGGGGCTGGGTGTTTGAAGGCCAGCATTAGCTGAGTATCCACAACTACCCTACCACAAAAACAAACAAAGGCATGGTGACGGGGGTTGACTGATTTCCATGTTTGCAAAACGTAATTGGTTGCAACCAAGCAAAGTCTCCCCACAATAGCTGGAATCCTAATCTGTATAGGAGATTGGAGATGACCATAGTTTTCACCATGTGGTGTCTCTTGTGACACTCGCGCACGCCGTGACATGGCAGTTTGGTATATTCCATTCGCAGCATTGGAGCTGAACCAGCAGACTATCCCATTTGACCTAAATGGTGCAGCTCTTTATTAAATGCAAATACAGTGTAATGTTGCATCGGTTGTGCAATTGCCCGGTGCATTTCGGACCCATTGCTGTATGCTTTGCATTTCCACTTTTTCCTGCACTGGTGGTGTTTTGGAGTTGTTCGACTTCTGTTTTTCCCCTCCGAATTATAGCTTTCCTACCCACCTCATTCTGCCAAGGTCCTTGTGCTCGTCATGTGATACTGTTTAGCCGGAACACCAGCTGAACTCCTTGCGGCCTTATGTAACTACACCTCAGCGGCTGCTGCATTCAGTAATGTTTCTCATCCAAGATGGTTGCTATGACAATGCCGAGTCATGTTTAAAAGTTATTTAAAGCTGCCCATAACTCGTGGTGGTCTTATAATCTTATGACTAAGGCTTATGTTCGCTTCCGTTGATAGTGCAGTACACTGACTTCCCAGGGTAACAGCACTTTTCATTTCCGAGTGTGATCTCTTCCTGATTTTAATGCACGTGAGTGTACTGGCCAATCAACAGCCGCGTAGAATGGGTGGAAAAACCGGCGAGGTGTCGCTTAACACATGCTATGCAGTCTACAATCACGAATAAGCACGTTTACTGTAGTAGAAACACGGCACTGCAAATCGACAATGCTTGGATAAAAAATTGAATTGTTTTGCATTTATATAGCGCTACAGATCCACAAGAAGCACTCTTGGCGGCAGGTAGCATGCAACTCCTTATGTATTGGACCATGAGTGAGCTCAGTGCAGTGAATGTGGACTTTCATACTCTGTCCCAGCTGGATGGAAAATGTCCCTGCTGGCACCACCAAGGGTGATTTTATTTCCTTTTCTAAAGTTTTACATTGTGGTAAAGTTGGTGGTAGACACCAAGTGCACACCAATGTCTTGCATTCTTAAAATGAGGTTCTCTAACCTAACCCTAGAAACATTGATTATGGCTGGGAGGATCACTACTTGACACCCGTTCTATAAAACATGATAATTCAATCCCCATCCTGCCAATTTAATGGCTGTCCATACCCTATCCTTCCAGTATTCTTGCTGCCAATATTGTATTTATTCTTCATTGGTCTTTAGATCCATTTTTAAAAATATGTATTTTTATTGTTTTATGTATTACGACCCGTACATTAAGACATCACAACTTCTTTTGAACACTCCAATCACCCCAGAGTCCGGGCACTGCATTACCGCAGAATCCGTGTCCACCTCATCACCTCCCATCTTCACTATCTTTGTGATCCTTTCAGTGTCCCGTATGTGTAGGGCTACTGGATAGAGTGGTCTCCACCCTCGCAGACTATATATGTGAACTTGTGTATCCATCTCCGGACCTCTCTCAACCCACAATCGCGTCCTATCCTCCCCATATTTGATCGAATTTCCTCAGGAGCCCTCTTCCTTTGTAGACGTTCACATGAATGATTGATCACTGATTAAACCTTCTTTGTGCTTCAATGCAAACCCCCTTGCCTCTCACATCCTGGTTTCTTATGGGCGACATCCCACTGTAGCACTATTTTTCATTCAGAAAAAATAGATACTCTTGATGTGCTTGTTGCATATAGGAATTTAGGTGACTATATCACCTCCTTCCTTCCTACTTCTCCTGTCCCGTTACCTCCTATCCTTCAGTGTACACTTGATGAATTTTTTAAGGTGGTTTGCAGATATGTGGCTCAACGCATGACCATTTTGTTGGGCTCTTAGTCACTGCATATATCTTTTTAGAGCCAGAGCCAGAACCAGCGGCAGTGCTTAGAACAGGCATTAGCAAAGCTGATGAACGAATTGATTGGTGTGTTTATGTGGTCTGCTGGATGGATGCTTGAGTGCAAAGACGAGTGAGAGCACATGGATGATGGGTGAGTGCATGGACAGATGGCTCAGGGAATGCTTGTTTTTGTAATTCGTAATCAAGTCTGTGCCCTCTGATATTTTCTTTTTAATTTACTGTGCGCGAGCACAGATTAGCAGTTTTTTCTTTAACACTGCCATTCTGTGAACTTACCCTATATCTATTAATTGTGTAGTGCTTCCACAGTTTTTTACTTACATTTGCCTCACCTGGGATCAATCCTCCTACATGTAATACTTTTTTATCTGTTTAGCACTCCTGTAGATATTCCCCACATTATGCTATAAATGTTCTCTACAGGTGGTGTCTGTGGTCTGCACTCATGCATATTGATTATATTGTACCCCCCATAAATATTACCTATTAATGTTTGGGTTACCCCAGAGGCAGTTTTCAGGATTATTTAAGATATGTACTGCTAAACATATTGTTGTATCTTAAAATGATTAGCTTTTTTGGTTTTATATAGTAAGTTTCGGGACCCAGGATCTTCCAAGTAAGTGCATAACAAGCTGAAACACTAATCGGCCCTTATTTACGTGGGCTCATTGTGGGTATAGTTACATAATAGCGCTTTGACGCCTCGTCAGGGATAGTAAGTGCTATCTAAATGCAATTACAATACAACATAATAGTGATACAGTGACAGGTTAGTGTAGTTGCTCAGTCACATGGTATATGTAGTTCGATTATTACAGCTGCTCTGTCACATGACACCATAGAAACTAAAGGTGAATTGAGAAACATGGTCCATCGAGTTCAGCGTTCTTAAATTTAGTGCTGTGTGAAAAGTTATGTTACGTTATCTAGCATTTGTATAATGTGGAACTGCCACCAGTGTAGCATCACTCCGTACTTTATAGTGTCGGAAGCGATTATTGGCAGGCCTGTATGTTTGGCTTGGAACGGTTCTTTTTACTGTCTTATATGGGAAGAGTTGAGTCTTTTATGTGAGGTGGTCCAGCCTTGTTGCAACCCACTTGTTGCTTCCAGTATTTGTTATAATATTTATAGAGGTATTTGAGAAGAAAAAGTGTGATCAATATAACACTTGTTGCGGAAAAGTGTGGAAAGACCTCTTTGGAATAAGTTTGAAAAGTTACAAACAGTAAACAAGCACTGACAACCCCTACAGGTCTGTCATTGACAGCCAGCCTTTTGGCTTTGCCAATGCTTGTTTTGTCTTGTGATTGTTTCCATAAAGCTTTATTTTTGATAAGCTGCATGGCCCTCTGCAATATAAAAAAAACATCTTTTTTTCCCACATATAGCACACATTGGCGTAGTAGTCCCTAGCTCTGAAGTCTTAAGTAGATGTGAGTAGCAATGCACCCGACATCCTCTTTATCACAGAGACCTGGCTCAACCCCTCATTGGCTCTTGACAACACCACAGCAATCCTAGTGGGCTACAAGATCGCTCAACAGGACCGTCTTCACTAGCCAGGAGGAGGACTTGCTATCATCTTCAAGGAATCAATAAAATGCACAACATCCACAAAGAATGCCACCCCATTAATGTTACAACTGCACTTCAAGCTTTAAATCTCAGAAAACTTCACCCTAAATGGAACCCTTGCCTGCTATCACCCCGGACCACAAGCCACCTTTACTAACCTCATTACCAACTTTGTTGCTCCATTCACTATTGACTCCAGAGCCTACGTTCTCCTCAGTAACCTCTACTTTCTCCTGGAAGACCGAAACAACCCCTGCTTAACAGCACTGCTTGAAAGCTTGAGCAACATCAGACCCACCCAGCTCGTCCCAGAACCATCACACACTGCAGGACGCACACTGGACCCCATCTTCTCCACAAGCGACAGGATCAAATACAACTCCACCACTCCGCTCATATAGGCCGACCACTCCATCATTCACTTCGAAATCAACACATCTCAAGTCAACACCCCTACCGGTTTCAGCTTTTAAAGCAGCAGCATCCTCAGCAAGGATCAACCTAGTCTCACACACAACCTTGACAAGGACATCAACCACTGTATCAAGAACTGTGTGGACTCCCTCGCACCCATCAAATCCAACTAGCATAGTATATCATACAAGTAGTTCAGCTAGTACACAGAAGCTCTCAGAGACTGCAGACAACACTATTAACAGCTAGAAAGGAAATGAAAGCCAGCCACAACACCACAAACAGGACTACCTACAAGGCTGCACTGAGACTCTCTCACCAGCAAAGAAAGAGACACCAAGAAAAAATCACTAGTGGACCGCATCAGAGGAAGGTTCAACAGCTGCAAGGAGATCTCCTTTATCATTAAGGATTTCACTTCACCAACAGCCACTGTCCCCACCATCGCTGCCTCCTAGCATTTCTGCAACAACCTATCCAACTTCTTCCACAGCAAAATTGCAAATATCTACAGCACCTTCGCACACCAACCCAACCCCAGGTAACTCATTGCTAACCTACCTGCCCCCAACCATGATGGCCACTTGCCTGAATGGACAACTCTCACCAGAAATGATACTGCAGCAATCATGCGGATCATCCACTCAGGGGCCTCAACAGACCCATTCCCCACCAAATCTACAACCTGGGAATATCGCCAATGAGTACCACCCTAACCCGGGAAACATCACTTACAACACAACTTTTACAACGACATACCATTACAACGGAACTTTTACAACACAAAAACTTTTACAACGCATGTATTTACAACGCATTTTTTTACAACTCAGGTACCTTTACAACGCATACCATTACAACGTAAGTATTGGTAAGTATATAATTATATTTTAAATGTTATATGTTTGGGGTAAAGGGGTATTTTTAGGGTTCAGGGTCAGTTATTAGTTTTTGGGTAAAGGGGTATTTTTGGGGTTCAGGGTCAGTTTTTAGTTTTTGGGTAAAGAGGTATTTTTGGGGTTCAGGGTCAGTTTTTAGTTTTTGGGTAAAGGGGTATTTTTGGGGTTCAGGGTCAGTTTTTAGTTTTTGGGTAAAGGGGTAATTTTAGCGTTCAGGGTCAGTTTTTAGTTTTTGAGTAAAGGGGTATTTTTAGGGTTCAGGGTCAGTTTTTAGTTTTTGGGTAAAGGGGTATTTTTGGGGTTCAGGGTCAGTTTTTAGTTTTTGGGTAAAGGGGTATTTTTGGGGTTCAGGGTCAGTTTTTAGTTTTTGGGTAAAGGGGTATTTTTGGGGTTTAGGGTCCGTTTTTAGTTTTGGGGTAAAGGGGTATTTTTGGGGTTCAGGGTCAGTTTTTAGTTTTTGGGTAAAGGGGTATTTTTGGGGTTCAGGGTCAGTTTTTAGTTTTTGGGTAAAGGGGTATTTTTGGGGTTCAGGGTCAGTTTTTGGGTAAAGGGGTATTTTTGGGGTTCAGGGTCAGTTTTTAGTTTTTGGGTAAAGGGGTATTTTTGGGGTTCAGGGTCAGTTTTTAGTTTTTGGGTAAAGGGGTATTTTTGGGGTTCAGGGTCAGTTTTTAGTTTTTGGGGTACAGGGTAAAAATAAATTAAAATTAATTTTAAATTAAATTAATTAAATGAAATTAAATTAAATTACATTAAATTATATTTTTTTTTATTAATTTACGATTATAAAATTAATATATATTTACCAATACTTACGTTGTAATGGTATGCGTTGTAAAGGTACCTGCGTTGTAAAAAAATGCGTTGTAAATACATGCGTTGTAAAAGTTTTTGCGTTGTAAAAGTTCCGTTGTAATGGTATGTCGTTGTAAATGTATGCGTTGTAACGACACCAATCCCCCTAACCCACAACATTAACACCTCCATCACGTCTGCCACTTTCCCGGATGAATGGATACTACAGAAATCAACAAACGTTCTCATGAAGCCCATAGCCAACTCTAATCAACTTAGCAACTTCCGACAAATCACCCTGCTTCCCTGTCCAGTTAAAGTGATTGAGAAGGCTATTAACAAGCAACTAACAACCCACCTCAAGCTTCACCATTTTCTAGACAGGATTCAGAAAGAACCACAGCACGAAAATAGCATTATTCACTGGCACCGATGACATTCAAATCATCCTGGATGAAGGAGACACAGCGGCTCTCATCCTGGTCAACCTCTCCGCAGCCTTCAACACTGTCTCCCATAACTGCCTCATCAGAAGACTCCACGAGATTGGCATACAAGTATCCACTCTCAAATTGATCTGTTCCTTCTGCATTGGAAGAACCCAAAGTGTGAGGCTTCTACCCTCCTCATCGGAGACCAAGAAATTAATTTGCAGAGTCCTACAGTGATCATCCTTTAGCCCTACCCTTTCAACATATACATGATACCGCTCATCAACAGCATCCAATCACAAGACATAACTGTCATCTCCTAGGCTGATGACACCCAGCTCATCCTCTTCCTGATGGACAAAAGAACCACTGCCAGAACCAACTGCATGACCCTGGCTGCAGATGGGATGCAAACAAACTGCCTGCAGCTCAACTCTGACAAGATGAAAGTAGTGGTCTTTGGCAACAAAACCTGCCATGTCACTCCATCTGGTAGCTGTTGAAGCTAGGAGCAACACCCACACACCATGCAAGTAATCTAGGAATCATCCTAGATGACAAGTTCAGCATGGTGGCTCAAGTCAACACCATGTGCACCTCCTACTTCCACATCCTACAAAAAATAATCTTCAAATGGTGGCCTTAGATCACCAGATGGATCATCACACCTGCACTCTTCACCAGCAGGCTGGACTGTGGCAACAGTCTCTACACTGGAATCTTCTAGCACCTCCTACACAGACCATCCAGAACACCGCTGCAAGACTCATACTCGACCTCCCACGCCACACGCACATCACACCACACCTCCGGAAACTTCACTGGCTCCCCATTCACAAGTGCAGTTAATTCAAACTTCTCATGCACACATACAAATCCCTACACAACACAGGTCAGAATATCTGAATATTCAAGTAAACTTTCACCAACCCACCAGGCACCTATGCTCTGCCTCACTTAGATTCCCAACATCCGCAAAAGCAAAACTGGAGGTCTCTCATTCTCCTACATCACCCTCAAGACATTGAAAAACCTCCCTCAACACATCAGAGCCTCCTCCTCACTTCTTGAGTTCCGCAAGAAGCTGAAGTCCTGGTTTTTTATATTAGCACCTTGGAGATCACAAACTTACACATCTGCCCAAGTGTCTGGGTACCCTCTTTGGGTATGTGTGTGCTATACAAATCAATATAACATAGCAACGTAACATAACATGCTCTTTGTGAAAGAGCCGAAAGCCATCAATCAAAGTGACGTTAATCAATGGCTGAAGCAGGCTCAGTCAGTGCCCCATGCTGAATGCTGTAGTGGGCTTAAAAAAATGTGAATGACGCAACCACAGACAAATTGATGAAGACTTCTACCCGAAAGCCCCTCTAAGTATGTTATACATATCATTTTATAAAATCAAACTGTATTTGGAAATGACAGACCCCATAAATTAACACCACTTTACTTCTCCATATACTCCTACTGAATTAATCACTGGTCAACTCTTCCTACTACTACATGTGTTACCAGCCTACTTTTGATCTTGTGTGCTTTGAGTCTGAGACAGTCCGGTTGTCCGTCTGTGAGTGCCCACGCATGCAATTAGCTCTTCCCAGCACTGTCTTCAGTTCTCCTTTTGTGAAGGTTGTCTTAACCTTGCATGTGCACTTCAAACATATATTGAGAAATCTTCCAACATCAGCAACCCTGAGGTTTTAGTAAGCAGGAATTTGGCCAAATATAATTTTGCAGCTGCATGCAAAGATAAGAGGCCTGTACTGCTGACAATTACTTTTTTTCTAGGTTTGTCGTTAAACCTACGGGGAGCAAAGAAAATGCTTAAGCTGTGAAAAGGTGATTTTCAAGTGTTACTTGAGTCTTGTTTCCATGTGGCCTTGAAAACATTTCTCACTATTGCGAAACATCAGCAATTTGAAAAAAATGTCTGGAACCCGAAGCAGAGCAGCGACAGACAGTGCTAGGCACTTTGTGAATGAAGCATTTTGACTAAACAGCATTTGTGTTTGGAAGGCTGGAGGAGTGACGTGGTAACATCTCCATGGGTAGAAAGCTTATACTTTACATATACCTGTATTCTTACACTCCGACTAAATCAACAACAAAGAAAGAGTTAACCAAGGAAAAAAGCACTAGTGGACTACATCGAAGGAAGGTCCAACAGCTGCAAGGATATCTTCTCGATCATTATGGATTTCAGCTCAGCCACGGTCACCAACGTCGCTGCCTCCTAGCAACTCTGCGACACACTATCCGTCTTACACAGCAAAATCGCAAATATGTACAGCAACTTTGCACACCACCCCAACCCCAGAGAACTTATTGCTAACCTACCCACCACCAACCATGATGGCCATCTGACCAAATGGACAACCCTCACCAGAAATGACACAGCAGCAATCATGTGGACCATCCATGTTGGAGCCTCAACAGACCCATGCCCCCACCTGGGAATATCGCCAATAAGCACCACCCAAACCCGCAACATTAACACCTCCATCACATATATCACTTTCCCAGATGAATGAAAACTTGCAAAAATCAACGCCCTCCTCAAGAAGCCCATAGCCAACCCGATTCAACTGACCAACTTCCGACCCAACTCCCTGCCTCCCTATTAAGCCATTGAAAAGGTCATTAACAAGCAACTCATGGCCCACCTCAAACGTCACCATTTTCTAGACGACACTCCGTCAGGATTCAGAAAGAATCACAGCACCGAAACCGCACTCATCATGGCCACCAATGACATTCGAATCATCTTGGACTGAGGAGAAAATACAACCCTCTTCCTGCTCGACCTCTCTGGGGCCTTCAACGATCTCTCCCATAATGCCCTCATCAGAGGACTCCCCGAGATTGGCATTAAAGGATCCACTCTCAAATTGATCTGTTCCTTCGGGATGGATGGAACCCAAGGGGACAGGCTGCCACCCTTCACATTAGAGACCAATAAATTGATATGAAGAGTCCTACAGGGATAATCCTTCACCCCACTCCACTCTTTTCAACATATACATGAGATCCATCACCAACATCACCCAATCACAAGACCTAAATCACAAGACATAACCGTCATCTCCTACGGTGGTGACACCCAACTCATCCTCTCCCTGATGGACCAAATAACCACAGCGAGAGCCAACGTCACCAACTGCATGCCCTTGTTTGTAGACTGGATGCGAACCAACTGCCTGCAGCTCAACTCCGACAAGACGGAAGTACTGGTCTTCAGCAAAACAACCTCCCCAGGGACTCCACCTGGAAGCTGTCAGAGGTAGGAGCAACACCCACATACCACACAAGAAATCTAGGAATCATCCTAGATGACAAGCTCAGCATGACAGCTCGTCAACACAATGTGCACCTCTTGCTTTCACATCCTATGCATGCTACGAAAAATCTTCAAATGGTTGCCTCAGAACACCATAAGGACCAGCACCCATCACCAGCAAGCTGGACTGCGGCAACATTCTCTACACTAGAATCTCCAAACATCTCGTACACAGACCATCCAGAACACCATTGCAAGTCTCATACTCTACCTCCTATGCCACACCCACATCACACTGCACCTCAGGAAGCTTCGGTGGCACCCCATTCACAAGCGCAGCTACTTTACACTTCTCATGTACACGTACAAAGCCCTACACAACATACGACCAGAATACCTGCACAGCCGCATACACTTTCACCAACCCACCAGACACTTGTACTCTACCTCTCATACATTCCCCGCATCCGCAAAAGTAAAAATGGAGGTCGCTCATTCTCCTACATCACCCCCAAGACATGGGACAACCTCCCTCAACACATCAGAGCCTCCTCCTCACTTCTTAAGTTCAGCAAGAAGCTGAAGACCTGGTTCTTCGTATAAGCACCTTGTGTATCACAAACCTACACACCTGTCCAAACACCTGGATACCCTCTTGGGTGATAAGTGCGCTATAAAAATCCATATAATATAACATTATTTTTGTGAAAGAGCCAAAAACCATCACTCAAAGTTACCTTAACCAATGGCCAGTGGGGGCTGGCACAGATCGGAGGTGGCAGGGATGTAAAAAAAAAAAAAAACTTACCATATTGTCGCGTCTCTCCTCCACATCCCGATCTCTCCCATTGGGCCAAAAACTGGAATCACCCAGGATCCCCTAACCCAATCACAATGCTCCAATGCAGGTCATTGTGATTAATCGGAGTGCTGTGGTTCAGCCCTCAGATGGGGGACTGGGAGCCTGGGCATGTATACTAAGGCTGTAATGCAGCCTGATTGGAGAACTTGCAGAGTGCACATGACTGTTTGGCTGGCCCAATACGGACGGCCAAACATTCATGCACACTTAGAGTGCCACCACTCCTCCCCCTGCTCTGTGAGCTGAGCAACTCCGCCCATCCAGCCATGCAAAGCTGCTGCAGCACGAAAAAATAAAGTGATCACAATTGCCTGATTGATTGATTGAACATTGTTAAGTGCACTACTCACCCTGTGAGGGTCTCAAGGAGCTGGGGGGTGTGGGGTGCAGCTTTGAGTCAGCCGAAGAGCCAGGTCGTGAGGCTCTTCCTGAAGGTGTGCAGAGTGGGGGAGCATCTAATGTCGATCAGGAGCTCGTTCCAGGTCTTTGCCACGATGTAGGAGAACGCACTTCCACCTGCTCTGGCTCTGTGAATGCGCGGGGATCCGGCGAGGGAGAGGTCGGCAGAGCAAAGGTTTCTCTTAGGTATGTGGAAGGAGACTCTTTTGTTGAGATATTGTGGTCCGGTGTTGTGGAGGGATTTGTAGGCATGGGTGAGTAGCTTGAAGGTTACTCTTCTTGGCGGAGAGCCAGTGGAGGTCTCGCAGGTGCTGGGTGATGTGTTCCTGTCATTGGATACTGAGGAAGAGTCTGGCTGCGGTGTTATGGATGGTCTGCAGTTTGCGGAGCAGGGATTTGTTGATTCCGGCATAGAGGGTGTTTCCGTAGTCCAGTCTACTTGTTATGAGTGCATGGGTGACGGTCTTTCTGGTTTCGGGGGGATCCATTAGAATTTCTTGCAAAGGATGCGGAGGGTGTTGAAGCAGGTGGAGGTGACGGCTTTGATCTGTCTGGTCATGGTGAGGGAGGAGTATAGTATGATGTGGAGGTGTTTGCATGGTCCGGGATTTGGGGGGTTGCCAAGGGCAGTGGGCCACCAGATGATGTCCCATGCTGAGGGGATGGGTCAGAGGATAAAGACTTCTGTCCTCTCTGAGTTGAGCTTCAGGCAGCTGCTCCTCATCCAGGACGCAACGTCTCTCAATCCTTTCTGGAAGCGGAGTCTGGTGGTGTGGGGATCCTTTGTGAGGGAGAGGATGAGTTGGGTGTCGTCGGCGTAGGATACTATGCTGAGTTCATGCTGTCTGATGATGGCAGTAAGAGGGGCCATGTAGATAATGATGAGTGTGGGGCTGAGCGATGTTCCTTGTGGTACTCCGCAGTTGATCTCTGTGTGTTCGGAGAGGAAAGGTGAGAGTTTGATTCTTTGGGTTCTGCCGGTGAGAAAGGAGCAGAGCCAATTGATGGTAGTTCCTTGTATGCTGGCATTGTAAAGTCCGGCAGTAAGAGTGCAGTGCGAGATGGTGTCGAAGGCTACAGAGACATCTAGTAGATGAGGGCCTCGTGTGGCCTTGGACGAGGAGAGTGCGGATGTCATCTGTGGCTGCGAGGAGGAAGGTCTCGGTGTTGTGGTTGCTGCAGAAGGGTGGATGATGGAGTTCTCTTCGATGAAGTTCGTTAGCTATGCGTTGACTATCTTCTCAGTGACTTTGGCCGTGAAGGGGAGGAGCAAAATGGGTCTTGAGTTTTTTAGGTCCGTCGGGTCTTCGGAGGGCTTCTTGAGGAGAGGCTTGACTTCTGCACATTTCCAGCCATCAGGAAATGTGCCGAATTCGAAAGTGGCGATAGTGCTTCGTAGCTCAGGTGCTAAGGTGGTGGCGGCTCTGTGGAAGATGTGCGGCGAGCAGGGGTCTGTGGGAGCTCCTGGGAGCTTTTCATGGTTGTGGTGGTGACCGGGGTCCATGTGTAGATGATAGGCTTGCTGTCGTTAATTCTCGAGACGTCTGCAGGCGCGTCTGGCTTCTTGGAGGTCCGTGAAAAACCAGGTGGCCTTCATGGTGCTATGTCTGTCGGGGTTGCAGAGGGGGACGAGCTTGTCTGCGCAGTTGGTGATACATCTGTGTAGTTCTTTGGCTGTAGAGTTGGCGTTGGTTGAGGTGGGAGGGGGATCATGGTTGCGGGTGGAGTTGAGGTGCTCCTCAGTGACCTTGCTCCAGTTCCTTCACGGCGAGCGCGGTGTAGGTTTGTGAGAGGTGGCTTTGTCGAAAGAAGTGTATGCAGTGGTGACCCATCCAGGGGGGTTGTGTGGTGTGGCTAAAGTGGATGATGTTACCTCCTGTGAAGATGGGGTTGAGGGTGTGTCCTGCCTTGTGGCTGGGGGTGGTGATGAGCTGTTTCTCATCCGATGTTGGCTCGGTTGTGCAGGAGGGCAGAGGAGTTGAAGTCGCTGAGGTTGTCGAGGTTGAAGTTGAGGCCTCCGAGCAGTATGTAGTCCATGGATGCGATGGCATGGGGTTCGATGGTTGGTGATGGTGAAAGCGGGTCGAGGTCCTGGAGGTCTGTAGGCGAGGGTGCCGTGTAGCGTCGTTATGGGGCTGTTCTGGATCTGGAAATGGAGGTGTTTTGTTTGGAGGACGAGGAGTCGTTCGTGCTGGAGGTGGTGAGTCGGAGAGAGCTCTTGTGGGCGATGGTGAGTCCTCCTCCTGAGTGGTCCTTCCTCTGGATATTGTATCCGTCTGGGATGGCGGTAGCGATTTCAGGGGCAGAGTTGGGGTTGGTCCAGGATTCCATGAGGAAGAAGTTGTCTGGCGAGAGGGTGTCGAGGAGCTCCCAGATTTTTATTGCGTTTTTGTGCAGGGAGCACATGTTGAGGAGGATGCACCTCAGGGCTTCGGTGTGTTGGTGTCCGTCGGGAGGGCGGTGGCTGGTGGAGTGAGGAGGATGGTGAAGGTGTGTCGGCAGGCGAACTGGCCATGGGTGGTGTTCGGCATAGACAGCTGACAGTTGCTGGTCCTTCCGGGGCAGAGTGCGTGGAGGGCAGTTGATTCGTAGCAGTGGGTGATCGTTCAACCAGGGTCCCTGGTCCTGGTCGGCTCGCGGACGGGCACAGACGGGTTTGCCTTGGCCGGCCTCCATTAAGTAGGGTACGGGGGAGGTCTCGCAGATGAGAGGCGTGAACCGGCGGGGGAAGGGCTGCGGGGGCAGCAGCAGCAGGGAAAAACGTCAAGAAGAGGACACGAGCAAAAGGACACAACAAGGCACAAAAGATATAAGGGAGAAGCAATAAAAGGAATAGAAGAGAAATAAAAAGAATACAGGACTACAGGAGACAAACCCGGAATAGAAGGGTAAATATGAGTACAGGGGACAACCGAAAACAGGCAAGGGAAGCAGACCAGCAGGGGCCTAGAACACCTTCTAGGAAGAGGGGTGCAGCGGCGCAACAGTGGAGCTATGCGAGGGGAGAGCAGATATTCCTGACCAGGAGTTATCATTTTATTTTTCCTTTTTTTACACTGCTGAAAAGCAGTGGGGCGACGCTCCTGTGCCTTAGCAGAGGAGCTGTTAATGGCTGCAGTGGGCGGAGTCATTTCCCCATGCTGAATGCTGTAGTGCAGTGGTTCCCAAACTTTTGACTCCTGAGGACCCCCACTGAATCACTACTGGAAGCCGGGGACCCCCAAACAATTTGTACAATTTCAATTTAAAAAAAATAAAATAGTAATTCACAAAAAATGCACAAACAAGTACACACGAAACAAATACTTGCATTACTAAAGCTTTTATTATTTTATATTGAAAAACATGCAAAAATCAAAACATTTTAATGGAAAGGATGGTGCTGCATTTCGGCTACTAACTTTTCAAAGTTTGGTTTTATTTCGGAAAGTTGAATCCTTAGGTCACCCCGAGTGGGATGGGTATGCTCAGACGTGAGTCCCATGCTCTCCACACCACTGGAGTCAAGTTATCCTGGCTGAAGACAGCTGATAGCCAGAAACCGGTCCAAGGATGCTTGATTCCAGTCCAGGAAAGACATGGCTTGGTAGTTCGGGCTGGACTGTTCCCATGAGGCACAGAGTCAAGGCTGATTTGCATATGGCCATGTCTGAACTGGGATGGTGTGGAGTGCAAAAAAACGATGGATTTAGGCCCAGATCTCTGTACTGGGGTGAATGTATGACATTGTTCTGCATTCTGTCCATCAATTGTTGTTTTTGTACAGAAGTCTGCAGCATGCTGGAAAGTTATAATAAAGGAGTGACAAAAGCAAACTCCACCCAGGCTTAATTGTGGAGCAGGCGAAGTGCCCGTCTGACCAAAGGCTGTGCACAAATGGAGAAGGGAACACTTTCAGAAGTTGAGTTTACTTGTTAGTATAGTTTGACTAGGGCAATTTTTTTATTCTAAAACGAAGAACTCTTTTAATTACAAAAATATTTTATTGAATTGAGAAGAAAAGATGTAAAAGTGCAACAACTACAATCCAACGATAACTATAATAAAACAATAAACGAACCCTTGTGAACACAAAAATAAATGGAGAAGCACGATGTTAACGGAGGCGAGAGAGCGCTGACTGACAAATGAAAGACCGTGGTACAAATATGGGAAATTTCAAATTACACATTTGCGACCTGGGTCTTGGATGCGTAATATGAGAAACACGGATTCTTTTATTGTTGCAGCTTCTTTTTGTCCCTTGTGCTCGTGTGCTTAAAGACGATTATAATAAACACAAACTCTCTCCGCACCATTTTTCCACAAACTGTATTGGAAAACACAAAGTTCACAATTTGTCAATGAGACCTTACTTAGAAATAAAATGTAGGTCCTTCTAATTGCAATGTTTGACTATTTTTGCAAGGTCTGACTGTAGAAATCTTTCTGTCTACGAGCCACAATATTGCACATATTCATATGTAGCAACAACCTACTAACATGACCCATGCTCAGTCCCCATCACGGGCGTAACACAAGCCACTGAAGCCCTTGCGGGCAAGGGTGTCCCAAACCTTCCGAAGCTCCATTCATCCCCTGCTCAAGGCCAGGCACAGCAGCCAAGTATCACGCATCAGACGTGTACCATTGCAGTGGTGCGGGGACTCGCAAGTGAGTGCTGCAGCCAGCCAAGTGCGTACAGTGTGTGTTAATTTGGTAATGCGAAGATCTGACCGTCGCCACATTGGTTTTGCACTCTCTTCAGTGCTCTTTGGGCAAGATAATCCACAAGTTCATGCATATAAACTGACTGCCAAAGTATTTGTTTTAAAAAAAATGGGTGGCACTCTGGGACACCACTACTTCACTCTGGGACACCACCACATCACTCGGGGGCACCACCACATCACTCTAGGACACCACCACATCACTCATTCGGGGACACCACCACATTACTTGGGGGCACCACCACATCACTCGGGGACACCACCACATTACTCAGGGACACCACCACAACACTCAGGAACACCACCACATCACTCGGGGACACCACCACATCACTCGGGGACACCACCACATCACTCGGGGACACCACCACATCACTCGGGGACACCACCACATCACTCAGGAACACCACCACATCACTCAGGGGCACCACCAGATCACTCAGGGACACCACCACCACATCACTCGGGGACACCACCACATCACTCAGGAACACCACCACATCACTCAGGGGCACCACCAGATCACTCAGGGACACCACCACCACATCACTCTGGGACACCACCACATCACTCAGGGACACCACCACATCACTCGGGGACACCACCACATCACTCAGCCCAACCACATCATCACTCAGCACCACAACAGCACTGTCCTTTCTTGCTACCAACAAGCATTGCCATAGCCATTAGGACTCGCATTAGGAAAGTGTAAGCTATTGGCTTTGTGAATAACAATGCTAACAATTTATAGATTTTCAAAGCCAACACATATTAAAAAAAATGTGTCATTTACAATACCAATAGCTCACACTTTCCTAATGTGAGACCTATTGCATTGCAAATGCTTGTTTAAATGATTCTCATGCTGCGTGTGTCAGACAGGCCTGTATGGAAACCCGGAGATAGAGAGACAGAACTGTGCTCATAGTTGTTGAATGTCACTCCTAATTACAGACTTGATGCTTCTCACCGCACTCGTTTATTTTCTTCATGATAAACCCACGTGTAAATGTGCAATAATCATTAACTCATAATCTGTGGGCACGTTTAGTGTCGCTCCCGGGTACTGCACCAGGGACACTTGGGAGATGTCACGCTTTCCCACGTGTGGTGTGAGCATCTTGTTCCACAGGCTTGCTCTCAGTCCTATTACTGACTGTTGCACTTTTTAAAGTGAGAGAGAAGGTATGTAAAGCGCTCTAATACCTACGGGTAAAGCTAGCGCTATATAACACTTTTAAAATAAAAATAAAATTAGGGCACAGGGAAGTCCCCACCACAACGTTTTACAAAAGTGCTATTCTTAACCTCTGACTCTCAGCTGGATCAAATTGAGCAATGTGAAGAAAGTGGTTGTCTGTGGAAACTGCTACAGCGCATCAATCCTGAAGCCATGAAATCCTAGGCCTTCATTATATTAATTTATAGTCAAGTGTGCAGCAGATGAAAAGGCAAGAAGTAAAGGGGAAGGGTCATCAGTAAAGAAGATTGTACCTGGAAATATACAGTCACCACTGGGTATGGTTTAAGAAGCTTTTGCAGTCAGCAAAAGGAAAGGAAAAGATTAAAATGCATGACTTTAACTTTAACTTCAGGGAAGTTGTGAAAAGCGCACATATTTACAAATCTAACTACTCATCTGGTATGCTGTAGTCCTGAATGGATGCGTCACAGATTTTGGGCTGCTTTCAAATATACCCACACAAACATGCACACAGAAACACGCACAAACGAATGACACACTTACATGCAGTTCCAGCCTCCAATGCTCTTCTATCTCGCCACGCAGCTGCTTTCAGGGCAAATGGGGACAGATAGTAAAATGCCCTGGGCAGGGTCACAGAGAGAACAGGAAACGCACGCACTCCTGTGCGAGCTCGACGTCGGGTGATGGGCAGAAGTAAATAGCCCACCATAAGGGCAATCACCCTTCAGCTTGCACCTAGTTGAAGGGTGATTGGCCAGATTTCACTGCAGTCTTGCCGCCCAGGCCCCAGGCGCCAGCAACATTCACACCTACATGTACTGTGCGCCTGGGGGCCAGATTGTATTGCTCTTGCTGCCCGGCGCCAAGTACATTCACACCTCATAAGCGTTTCGTTTTTATACTGACGTTAGGCACTCAAGTCCTGCGGACCCCCAGGGAATGTGTCACGGACCCCTAGGGGTCCGCGGACCACACTTTGGGAAACGCTGCTGTAGTGGGCTTAAGAAAAAATGTGAATGACTCGACCACAGACAAATGAATGAAGATGGTACCTAAAAACACCTATAAGTAGGTTATACATATCCTTTTATAAAATCAAATCGTATTGGATAACTCCAGACCTAAACAATGAACACCACTTAATTGCTTATCAGCTTTTCCAACTACTACTACGTGTGTTACCTATTGTGTTACAATTTACAAGCCTACTTTTGATCTTGTGTGATTTGAGTCCGAGACAGGCCGGTTGTCTCTCTGTAAGTGCCCACGCATACAAATAGCTCTTCTCAGCACGTCTTCATTTCTCCTTGAGTGAAGGTTGTGTTAACCTTGCACGTGCTCTTCAACCCCACATTGAGCAATCTTCCAACATCAGCAACCCTGAGGTTTTAGCAAGCAGGAACTTAACTCAACATCATTTCGCAGCTGCATGCGAAGATAAGCGGCGTGTACTGCTGACGATTACTTTTTTCTCAAAGTTTCTCGTTAAACCTACAGGGCGAAAAAAAATGCTACAAATGGGAAAAGATGATTTTCCCGTGTTACTCGACTGTCTCGTTTTCGTGAGGCCTTGAAACATTTCCCACTGTTGCGAAAGGTCAGCAATTGGAGACGTGGGCGGCCCGAGGCAGAGCAGTGACGTGACGGACTGGGCTATACCCTTCGTGAACGAAACTTTGACTAAAACGCATTTGAGTTTTGGAGGCTGGAGTTGCGATGTGGTAACTTCTCCTTCGGTAAAAAGCCACTGATGTGTTTTGGATAGAGTTCAGCGACGGGGGCACTTCGTACCCTGGCGGCATAATTGCATTTAGTAGACATTGTGCAGGCCCGTACACTGACATTGAAGGTGTAAGGGTATTTTAAAGATTTTTTTTGCCATGGTTAGGAGGCTGACGAGTGAACCTGAGGTGAATGCTTAAAAAAGAAAGGCGTGGACTACAGAGCGTAATCTTTCACATCGTGTCTACTGGCCCAGCAGGTGTGGGGAAAGAAGGCACCAAAAACACTCCTGCACCACACACACACGCACATGCACATTACCTCCCAGCCACAGACCCGGTAATGACTTGACGGCCATAGCTGCCGACTTTGGAGCCGGGAACCCAGGTTCGAGTCTCGGCGTCGGCTCGACGTCCTGTGATTCTGGGCAAATCACTTAATCTCCCCGTGCCTAAAAATATGAATGTGTCCTTGTGTAATGTAACAAGTGCTCTGGTAAAGCTGCAAAAAAATAATAAATTGTGAACGGCCGTTTAGGTCGAGCAGACTTTGTTGCGGTTTTATATACAATATTACAACAATTGGTTCCTTCGGGTGTAACATATTTCTTTTAGTCACTCATAATTATATGTAGTGTACAATCAGAATCCAACACCAATTATGTATTTATGCACTATTTTATGAATTATAGTCATTCACAAATACTCTTTTTGTAATTATCACAAAGGCTGTACAAAAAGTGAAAAAGGTGCAATTATGTGACATTTAGTGCTCAGTGCTGACGGCGCAAAAGTGAACAAAAATTATGCAATACTTATATACAGGGAAATATACAATAGTTTAACTTTGGTCTGTGCAATTTCGCATATACCACTGTATACGACATAAATCAGTTTTCAGCACAGGGTATTGGGACAACAGATCCAACTATTCGTCGACGTTTCGACCCTTTAAGAAGCGCACATGTGGCGTCAAACACGGGTCTTCTTCAGGACTGGGAGGGAACGATACAGCCTTCAGGTAGACTGATTAGGTGGTGTAGCTTGGATGGTTTGAACTGCATGTGTCTGTCTTTAGTGCGTGGAGTACTCCCACGATGGTTATTCTTATTCTTATTTTGGCGCTGTACTCACTTTGGTCCTAACTGGGTATTGGGGTTACTCGTGTACCGAGTACAGCGCCAAAATAAGAATAACCATCGTGGGAGTACTCCACGCACTAAAGACAGACACATGCAGTTCAAACCATCCAAGCTACACCACCTAATCAGTCTACCTGAAGGCTGTATCGTTCCCTCCCAGTCCTGAAGAAGACCCGTGTTTGACGCCACATGTGCGCTTCTTAAAGGGTCGAAACGTCGACGAATAGTTGGATCTGTTGTCCCAATACCCTGTGCTGAAAACTGATTTATGTCGTATACAGTGGTATATGCGAAATTGCACAGACCAAAGTTAAACTATTGTATATTTCCCTGTATATAAGTATTGCATAATTTTTGTTCACTTTTGCGCCGTCAGCACTGAGCACTAAATGTCACATAATTGCACCTTTTTCACTTTTTGTACAGCCTTTGTGATAATTACAAAAAGAGTATTTGTGAATGACTATAATTCATAAAATAGTGCATAAATACATAATTGGTGTTGGATTCTGATTGTACACTACATATAATTATGAGTGACTAAAAGAAATGTGTTACACCCGAAGGAACCAATTGTTGTAATATTGACTAACTGCCCAGGTTCTTAGGGATACTGGGTTAACCCCATTGGAGATTTCATAAAGCGGTTTTATATACAGCTGACTCGCCCCAAAGTCATTGGAGCGCTTCAAAGGAGAGGAAGAGTTACATTATGCATCGCAAACACGATACCAACAATAAACGTCAAGCAAGTAAAAATGTAAAAGTAACAAACAATTTGATGCAGTATGGACAGGTTAGGGGATGGAGTACTTGGCTACTAGTTACAAAAGAACAACTATAATACTCCAAGACTCGGGAAGAAACTAACAGAAACTAAGGGAGATGGCCCTAGCCACTAGGAGAGCTGTGAAGGAAAGGTGCTCCCTTTAAATAAAGTTCTCTCAAATAAGACATTTGAGTTCCCTTTTAAATGTGCTTAGTTGTGCTAAGAGCTTATGGAAGGGAGTTCCTGGGCTTTGCTGCACAACCCGAGAACTTCTGCATCATACAGATATGACCTCCTTATCTGATGGTCCTGGATCATGTGAGTTAGAGAGATTCAGCATTTCTTAATTCTCGTTGAACACCAGAGATGTTCATCTTTCCAACCAGAAAAGGAGGGCGTTGAGTTTCGGAGGGCAGGCATTGCTTGTGTTGTGTGTGGTTTTCAATCGGGTCTATCATTGTGGACCAATCTCAGCATATCACAACAGAAGCTTTTCAATTTGCAAGCAAAAGACAAGTGAAGCATCGACCACCCAATTCCTTGCGGTTGCACAGCCCAGGCCATTCACAGCATTTCAACACCGAAGGTTTTCAGGTTCCTCAAAATGTAAATCATGGCCCCCATCTGTTGAGAACGACCCAGGGCTGGGAAACTTTGGGAGAGATGGATAGAGAGACTGGGAAGCATGGAGCGAGCAAATAAGAAATAGAAACCAGCATTTGCAATGCAATCGGTCTTGCCTTTGGGACCTTATATGTATTTAGATATGCAGCACATTAGCCTGGGTGCTGAAACATCTACTGTCCTTTAACATGGAGGGAAAGTAAGCACCAAACTGTGACACGCCAGGTATGTCTGGAACCTGCCACATTTCACCATGTGAATGTAGTATGCAGCAGACTGGACTCTCGGCTTCAGCGAAAGCTTCATGGCTGCTCCTCTGCTGTTTCAGGACTGCCCTTCTCTGCGGGTATTCACGCTTCCTTGATTAGCAATTCTAAAGTAAACAACATATGCAGCACTTATGAATGCTGATGAATCCTTTGTGGTGCATTATTTGTAGGTCTCTGTGCCGAAAAACATAAGTGTTCACTCCTGCCTAGGCACACAGTTTAGAGAGAACCATGCTTCCAGGATCGCTTTTCTTTGGATATGTTATCAGGAATGACTGTATAAACTGTGGAGAGTTTAACAAAAACCCTAAGACATTAACATCGCCCTTCCAAAGTGCCTCTGAGCCCTTGGATGGGGGAGTTGGGAGGAAGGGTTGTTTGGCTTGTTTGATTACCTCAAATAGTCGTTACGGTCTGTTCTTAGCCGTGTCCAGGAGGGGTTTAATATGTGATGCCTTGGCTTTTGAAATGTGACCTTTGTAGCTTTTTCCCGCTAAACTTCGTTTTCTTAGGCTGAACGTTTGAGGACGCCTTTTGCCAATCTTTGTCTCACTTTCTGATACATGTGAAAAGGTTTGGGTCTGCTATATGTGTATCTGATAGGTGTGAATTCCTTAAACAAAGATTCTATGCAGGAGTTAAATCTGTCTACGGCCTCATTGATGTTGAATTGAGGAATTATCGCCCAAGGTTTGAGAGGGCTAGGTTAGCCATGGCTTCAGTATCAAGGTTTCAAATGTCTCTGAACTAATTATTTTCAAAGTCAAAGTCAAAAAGCTTTATTTCGATAAAATTCCATTATCATAAAAGCAAGTTTTTAAAAAAAAAATTGGTAGTTAATAATAAATTTGGCAACACATTTCCAGTTAATAGCAAAAAAGTATAACATTTACTAGAATTAATATTATTTAAAAAGAGATTAAACAGAGTATTTAAGCTTTCTGGCTCGAATAGCCCAAGCCCAAAATAAAAATTTTGCTAGGGCACAGGCGTAGGGTACATAGCTGTCCGAAACAAGAATCCTAATTGCCACATCATGGCTCCTGGTTCCCAGTTGCCGGCACAAGTTCTTCAGCCACGCCCTTCTTGGATTGGCATATTCCTTGCAGACGAATAAGAAGTGGGCTAATGTCTCTGGGTGGGCTAAACATGATGGGCACAGATCAGTTTTATCTGTGCAGGATTTCCATGATTTAGTGAAAGTATTCAGTGGCAAGGTGCCCGTTCTAAATTTAAAATACAAAGATCGGGCAAACGGTTTCCCGATTATGTCTAGGTAGGGTTCTCGTCTGGGACAGTCTTTAAACATTAAAAAATCCTCTGTGAGCCTACCAATGGATGTGCTAGAGTGCCTTTGGGAGCGAATCCAATCCCGGTAAAGGTTTTTAAGTACTTGTTTAGGAGGAGAGGTTCTGCTTGACCAGAAATCCAATAGGCCCAAGTTCGACAATAAGGTTTTCATGTCTGTTAACCATTTGACTCTGGCCCAGTGTGATGACGCCATTATTTCTTCCAGGCCTCTGGCGTAGGCATTAAGTTCCTCTACCCGCCAAATACGAGCCCATAATAGGAGAGGACGGAATTTCGCAATTTCGCCAATCTGGGTGCAGCCAAGGTCCATAAATAAGAGTAAAAGTGGGGTGCTTTGAGGGAGGGACATTTGTCTACAGAAATTGTTCTCAGATTTTTGTAAAGCTTGAGAAGATGCAAAGCCCCAAAGTTCAGCTCCATATAGTGCAGAGCTTACACCCTTGGCAGCGTAGATCTCTAGGACTGTTCCTATTGGTTTGAACGAACTGGAACGTTGCTCCCTCAATAGGGCACCTGTGATCCTTTTATGGTTCAGCAGCATCTTATCTAGATGGAGAGTCCAATCCATTTTGTCTGAGATGCGTATCCCTAAATAATCAAATGCTTTAACCCTTTCCAGGAACTCGGTGTTTAGGATAGGGGGACGCACTTGCTGTTTAGGGGGATTAAGGACGAGGTATTTTGTTTTATTGGTATTTATAACCAAGCCCCGGTCAGTACAAAAGGTTTGGAAGTTGTCCAAGAGTTTCTGTAGTCCCATTGGGGTCTTGGAGATTAGGAGCGTGTCGTCCGCGAAGAGGAGGGTCGGTATGCGTACCCCCGCCAGGGATGGTTCGTCGGATGGTGATTTAAGTAGGTGCTCAACCACCCCATTAATGTACAAAGAGAAAAGGGTGGGAGCCAGAACACATCCCTGGCGTACCCCTCTCTCGACCGGAATACAGCCCGTTTTCTCCCCTCCAGAGCCCCACCTAATTTGGGCAAAGCTGTCCTGATGGAGCCTGACCAATAGGGATAAAAGATACTCTGGAAGCCCCATGTTGGCCAACACCTTCCACAACAAGTCCCTGGGGACAAGGTCAAAGGCAGTCTTTAAGTCGATGAATGCGAGATAAAGACTGCCCTTGCCTATCACTACCACCTTCCAGTAAATCATCATAAGCCTGAAGGCCTGCTCTATCGTACCGGTGCCTACTCTAAAACCGGCCTGAAAGTCGGTAAGTATTTTGTTTTCATCTACCCAGTTGAGTATCCTGAGTAGAATAACTTTACCGACAACTTTTTGGCTTACATCTAGTAAGCTAATCGGCCTGTGATTGGACGGATCATCCCTAGGGCCTTTCTTGTGAATGGGAACCACCTCTGCCCCCTTCCAAGACACGGGAATTGGGGCACCCCTACAGATGGCAAGAAGGAGGGAGTGTATTAGTTTGCCCCAATTAACACCATCAGATTTTAGCAGGTCCCCGGGGATGCCATCTGGTCCTGCGGCTTTTTGTGGAATGATGGAGGTAATAGCATATTCTACTTCCTTCAAAGTAAAGTCAGGGTCACTAGGGAGATGAATATAATTAGTGAAGGGAGAGGATTGGAAAGACCCTCTTCCGTTCAGGTCGTTATGGCAGGAGTAAAGTTTGGAAAAATGAGCCTCCCATACCTCGCCCGAAATACTGCAGGTTATAAGGTCGCTATCCGGTCTATTTCGTGCCCTTATGGTATCCCAGAAGGATTTAGAGTCTTTTTTCATACTGGCTTCCTTAAGGGTTAGCCAGTAGGCATCCTCCCACTCTTTTAGCTACCTGTAGGGCCTTTTTATGGTTTCTTCTGGCAATTTGAATTGTTAGGGACGACTTCCCTTTGACTGCCTCTATTAGGCATGATTTGGCCTTCCTGCATGTTGCCGAATACCAATCGTGTTTGCCTTTAGGTTTAGGTTTCTGTTTCCCTGAGGGCAGTTGTACCCAAAAGAGGTCCCCAATAGTTTTTACAGCAGCTTCAAAAATAGCGGTAGCCTTGTCTGCTGCTATGGTTAGATCAATGGAGCTAATTTCAGCCTGCGTGCCCTTAACCACTTCGTCTATTGTGGATAGTTTGTCGGTGTTACACATAAACTTACTCCACTTTAGACGCCTGCCACAAGAGGCAACAGTAATCCCCTGTGGGCGGCTTAGAGAGGCTGGCAGTACTTCAATGTGCCAAGGATTTTTTAGGGATAAGGAGAGTGGGTTATGGTCGCTCTCTATGGTATTGGTAATAACCATGTCGTTAACATGGCTCCAGAGGCCCCTATCCAGCAGAATATAGTCAATCCGTGTGCATTGACCAACTCTGTTAAATGTGGGAGCACCCAGGAGGTCAGATCGAGTGCGACCATTAGCAGCTCTTAATCCAAACTCCAGTGTGAGTGCATTTAGATGGATTGCACTGCGAGTCCAGCGCTTGATGGGTGGGATAGAGAGGGTAGGGATACCCCATCTACTATCCTCTTCTCCTAGGTCTGGTATTCCTTCTAGGGGGAGTGGTTCATATGTACAATTAAAATCCCCAGCCACTAGGATATGGCCATGTCCACTCTGCTCTCTCAGCTGAGCCTCAAGCTCCATCATTGTGGGTGAAATGCACCCATTTTTTGTTCCCCTGATGTAAACATTGTAAAGGTCAACAGTTATACTTCCCCGTAGGCCCAATAGGGAGACACCAAGGATATCCGGGGTTCCTGCCTTCTTGGTGGTTATCCTGCAGTTAAGCAGGATACTTATCCAAATAATTAGCCCCCCCGATGGCCGCCCCTTCCCTGCCTTGGATTTTATTGCTGGTGTGGAAAAGGTGACAAACCCCACCCGGTGCAGTGGTTCAGTGGCCCATGTCTCTTGAAATATACAGATTTTATGGGCATCAACCAGAGCATTCCACTCCGGGAGGCCTAGTTTCCTTGTGATCCCAGCAAGGTTCCAACTAAGAATTTTTAACTCGCCATGTGCTGAGTTTCCGTCTGGAATCACAGTACAATGGGGGTTGGATGAAACTACACTATCCCTAATTAGTGTAGATGATGACACCTCTAAGTTTGTAGGGAGAGATGTGCCCAGCACTGCATCCTTCATGGCGATATTAGCATGAGGGAGGTCAGTGTCTGAGCCTCGCTTAGAAGAAAGTCAATCAACCTCATCCAGTACACAGTACCTATTTGGGTGGGCAAACTGTGTATAGGAGGGGTTAAGGGACAGAGATGAAAATGGATCCTGCCGTGGCTGTTGCCATTGATGATGATTGGCAGTAAGTGGTGGCTGAGGCGGTTGTTGCCACTGCTGGGTAGGTTGGAAAAAAGGTGGTAAGGGGTGGAAAGGTTGTTGCCACTGGGGGCCCACATGGTGCGGGACAAAAGGTGGAAAGTAGGGCGGCTGCTGCCAGTGGTTAGGGGCATATCGGGGGGGATGTACAGGCTCTTGATTACTTGGAATGATTGGCCGGTGGAAGTTGGGTCTTGTCGAGTTGGGGAGGAAGTAGGACAAGGGGAGTGGTTTGATCTGGGTGGCAGGACCGCTGTTAGGTGCATTACAAATAAAAGTCGCAGCCCCCACATCCCTGAAATTAACAGTAATTACATCCCCTGGTATTGTTTTCTTACCCCTACCCACCCAATCCCCTCTACGTACAGTGAGAATTTCCCCACTCATACTACTAGGTAGTGGTTTATGTATTTGGAGCCACTGTGCACATTTATTTCTTAACTCTACATAGGTCTCTTTAACTCCTTCCTTCAGTGGGGGGACAGCAGTCAACACAACCACAAAAGGAGAAACTTCTGGTGGCAGACTAATAGACTTGTAGCGGGTCTGCCTTGGCTTAGGGGTTTCAGAGTTACTAGTAGAGTGAGAGGCTAGGATATTCGTAGGTTTCCCTTTGGGACCCGTAGTTTGGGAGGTGTTAGATTTGGTACCAACGGCTGATTGCTGCACGGATGAAGGATTGCTCACCGCTTTTGTATTGGGGATAGGTGGCGGCTGAGCAGGGTTGTTCCCTGAATGGGGAGAATGTAATGCAGCTTGGTCCTTGGAAGATGGCAAGATGTTCGCTTTACCAGTTATGGGCTTGATGACCTTGGCTGGCGGTTGGGGGTTGGACGGTAGTTCCCCGTGCCCTTGTTGCTGGACAGGCCCAGGCTCATTAGACTTGTTGGGCCATTTAGTATTAATGAGCGATGTTAGCCTATCGAGTTTAGAAATCAAGGGTTTGATTTGGGCCGCTATTGTGGCTTCAAGATCATGCTTGAGATCAGTGACCATGTTTTCGACCCAACATGGAATACCAGGCGCTGTATGTGGAGTAGGTGTTATCAAATTGTGGTTACTAACTTTGGCTTTAGTCTTCTCCTTGGGTTTAGACTCCTTAGTTTTGGGCTTAGTCACTACTTTTGTTGGAATAAAAGTGACCTTTCCCCTGGAATCACTAGGCACATGAGGAGTCGACTTGGCAGTTAACCCATCCAGGCCTGGCTCCGTCTCTCTAGGTGTCCGACAGGCTTCTAGGTCTGGGGTCGCCTCCAGATCCACAAAGGACGGGTCCGACTCCGAACAGGTAACCGACAAGTTAACAGCACTCAGTACTGTAACAGTGCCTATAGTGGTCAAGGGCAAGGGCAAAGAGCAATTATTCGAAGCTTGCTGAGAGGGTGAATTTGCATTTGCAAGGGAGCCCAGGGAGGAGCGCTTGGCGTTCATGAGGTCCAGGGAGACTCTTTTCTCTAGGAGTACAATGCTCTTATCAATTGTCTCATTTACCCGTGAGATGGAAAGGTCAATGGGACCAGTCACTTGCGCTACCTCCGTAGCTTTTTTGGTACACCTTCTTGTTTTGTGCCGCATGCTTGGCGTTGGCAATAAAAAGTGCTATACCAGGTGTTGAAAGGCTGTGGCCTCGAGAAGGCTAAGTGGCAATCGGCCTACCTGGATGGTGGTTTCAGGGCGATGAGACAGGGATTCGGGGCCTGGGCCGTCCTCTGCCGTCCTTGAACGGCCTTAAACGGCCCGCTCTTTGCCCGGTCTTCGCCCCGGCCGTTGCCCCGCGCGCGTCCCGCGTGCGCGTTACCCACGCAAGTTATGAAGGCAGGGCAGGAGAAGGGGGCGGGAAGAGGACCAGCTGCGGCCGATCCCCGCCGCTCGGAATGCTGGTCCTCGCAGTCCCGCCTCTACCCTTGTCAGCAGGCTGTCAAAGTCCAAAGGGCGCGTTGGTGCACAATGCACAGGTAGAGATTAAGGAAGTGATTGTCCCAGGGAAGTCTTGCCTACGAGCGGCTCCCGCGAAGCGGGGGCCGCGAGGCGTTGCAGGAAGGTCGGGCAGCAGCACTCAGGGACAGCGCTTCCTTGTATGAGGGCTCACAGGGCACACTCGCTCCACAGAGATTTTGAAGGGAGGAGGAGGGGGCGGGAAGAGGACCAGCTGCGGCCGATCCCCGCCGCTCGGAATGCTTTCTTTCTTCAGTTGTCCAAGGGTATTTGTGTTGGTGAACGACTTGTCAAAGGGATTTGCAGGTGGTCAGACCAATCTACCGGTATTCTGTTAGCTGATCATTATGTGTGGTGTTCTTGAAATGATCAAGGCAAGAATGGATCCCTTGCAGTGTGTGAGGTTCTGGACGTGTTGGTGGAGGTTGTGGTCATCAAGAAAAGCAGCTAAGGTTTTCAAAGGATGATTACCTTTGGCACCCCATTGAAGGTTGAAGTCGCTGAGAAAGAGAATGTTGACTGACCTTATTAATTGGGTCTTGAGTAATTCAATGCACTCTTCAATCAGGGTGTTGGTTTGACAAAGTGGGTGGTAGAGCACCTTCATCTTGAGGTTAGAAGTATCTTGGGTGGTTATTTCCAGTGATAAACACTCAAACGATTGAAAGCGGCTATAAGGGAGAAGTCTGCAGTTAAGTGAATTTCGGTAGATGATAGCTAGGTCCCCACCTTGTCTGCCTTCTCAGTTACATCTCAAAAGGGAGTAGAGAGGAGGCAGAGGAATAGGCAATACACTGTTTGCTGTATTGTTGAGCCAGGTCTCTCTGAGTACCAAGATGTCCGATATGTACAGCGGTCGCGTCTGAGATCTTGAGGCAATGTTTGAGTGCAGAGCAAAAGTTATGTAGTGTACAAATGAGGAAAGAGTTGGGGAGTTTTTGCACAAGGTGAAGAGTGGAAATATGAGTCCGGTTTGGCTTAAAGTTAAGATTTAGGGCGGATGTGTAGTGCAGAACTCAAATGTGATTTGCGATTATGGATAGGATAGGTTGGCCGTTTAGTGTTTGACTGCTGGTCATCGTGTCGGAGGATTTGTTTGCGATGTGATTTTCTACAAGTTAGTGCAGATCATCAGCTTTGAGTGGAGAGCTAGCCTGACAGGGTCATCATTTGTTCTCGAGCATAGTGTGTGGGGAGGGCCTCTTGATCTGATTAGAGGTGAGCAAGTTGCTAAAATGAAAGCAGGCTTGGGCAAGGATGTCTATTTTGTTTGTGAGATGTGCTACAGAGGCTAGGAGTTCTGAGTGAGGGAGGTCAGTGAAGAACAGCGGAGGGCAGAGGCTTGTATTATTCTTTTGTGACATACTTCATGAAGGTAGGATGCAGAGGGGCTAGAGAGGGCGGGCGTGGAGGGTTGGGATGTACTTTCGTGTTATGCGCTGAGATGCGTTTGTGGTTCAGAGACATATGATGCCGAGGGAGAGGGTGCAGGGGGTGCGAAGCGGGCAGAGGAGGAGAGTTAAGTTGAAGATATTTTAGCTGGTGAAGGCTCGTAGTGTAGGAGAGGGTGAAGGAGCAATGTATGGGTACCGCCAAGGTATGTTAGGGTAATGTCACTGGCATCAAAGTTTCCTTCGGAGCATGCTCAGAACCCCAAAAGCCCATAAATCCTACATGGAGAGGGTTATTGTGTGACATTTGGGGTCTTTGGGCCTTTTGGCTGTTGGATCTCTGTACATCCTGGAAAGGTCAGGTTAACACCAAGCGTGATTTGGGAACGTTTCTTCCACCACTCGAGACCAAGTTGGGTGACAAGTGCTCAGCAGTAGGTAGAGTATATGGTGTTCTGGTCAGTGGTGGTGAACAGCAGTATGCTTGCTAGGCAAGCATCATAATTCTGCAAGTTTAATTGCATGTCATCATTTAGAAAGTAGATTTTCTCTATCTCCGCGAAGATGGTCACTTTGAGAGATGCTGCTACATTAGATGGTGTCTTCGAATCTCCTTTGAATGGGTATTTCTTGTAGGCGGTCCATTGTGCAGGTAACAAGACCACTTGCTAAAACTATTCGTGCCAGTTCGCAAAAGATGAGCAGCACTCTGCTTTGGGAATCTACGAGCGCCCAAATGTCCGAGCGGGCGGTACAGATGTATCTCATGGTGAAGTCTGACTCCAGCTTACTTCCTTTACCCAGGGTAAGTGCACCCTCCTTGCTTCTGTGGTACACACAAGCTGTAGCTCCTACAACATACTGTCATCAACCATTAATCTCTTTAAAGAACATTTAAGGTGGGTTACCCTCTGAGGGCCTGTTTGAGGGGGCGATTGAGTTCCCCATTCTTCCATCTGAAATCTAGAACACGACTGATGGGAGCACATGAGACAACCGGACTACCTGAATAAAACAATGGGTAGATCAGTTGAAACAAATGTTTTTTTTTTGTTTTTCTTAAATTTTTGGAAGACCTTTATTGATAAAACTCGCACATACAATCCAGCAGTGAGCCCGAGGGCTCGCAGATACAGTACATTGCAACAGAAAAGGCGTAAAGGATATGATACAGAAATACTGAGGTCTAATTTTTAAAGGTTTTTTTCTGAAGGATAGACAGGAGCAGGATATCAAAGAACAACGAGTTGGTCCCGGCTTCGTAGAAACAGGATAGACAAATACAAAACGCAATAAAATGCCAGAATCGCTGCTCACCACACATGTAAAGCGTCTAAGCCCAGAAAAGAAAGAAAAAGAAAAAGAATAGAAGGCCCATAGAACCAAAAAGAATGAAACAAACCCCCCCCCCCGTCCACCCCCCACCCTGCACCTCTGCAACTGGCTATGGCCTAACCCCCCCCTAGCAGTGTGCCTTTCGCCCAGTAAAAGGAGTCCCGAAATATAGAGAGTAAGAAAAGAGTCCTAATCTATAACTCTCAGTAAATAAAGAAAGGCGGGGAGGAGCCTTCCACCCGTCCCCCGGCTACACCATCCCGCAGATTCAGTAACAACACAAAGTAGAAAACCCGGTGATATTGAGCATTACAATCAGAATAATTTGGAGGTACAGAATCGACACACAGCACAGTCAAAGGCAGCGGCACACCACCCACATGTCCAGGTCAGCAACAGGAAACCACCAAACCATAAGAATAAATGTTCACCCCTGGCCCGTTCTCTCTCTTCTACCACTGCGAACCATTGAAACCCAGACAGCCCAGGGAGATGTGCACGATAGTCCAAACGGGGAACATTGGCTTGAGCACTCAACCATGTCGCATATACACAGGGCCAGTGATATCATGCTGGGCCAAAAGTACACCACAGTTGTGGCACGGAGCGAAACCGATCCAAGGAAGGTCTCAATGTCCGGCCCATGCTGGAGCGATCTCCGGGTAGAGGGAAACACGGTGCAGAGAGAGAACTCCCGTCGTGATTGCAGTCCGTGGTTTGCACTTCGTCCCGGGCAATGACCATACGCAGCAAGAGGTACCCCGGGACCTGGGGTCTCTGGGCCGTCACCGCTGCGCAACGCCGCCATCTTGTCGCAGTCAGACGTGGAACAAAGAACACCGCTACAGTCCGGCGAGGCAGCCATTTTGAAGCATCCACGAGCACTTATTATAACGTCCACCTTGCTGATCAGGGTTCGTGCAGAGTGCAACACATCGTAATGAAGGGAGTTAATAGCCGCCAATAGGTCTCCATAGCCCCGAGCAGTTCCACGCTCCCTTCCGGTCGGGTCCCCTTGCACCACACATCCACGATCACACTATGACACAGGCTCCCCAAAGCTGCCCTCCATTGTGTGCGTCACGATCACCAATGGGAACACCTCGAGCGATGCAGGGCTGCTGGCAATGGGCCTCAGGTTTACAGTTCAAGGAAAAGCGTTAATCAGGTCCGAAGAGTGGCCATAAGCATTGTCCCTGAAACAAGCCGCCCCGCTCGATATTGAAGGGGTAGAAAATTCGAGAGCCTCCCGCCGCTAGCGGGGCTGTGTTTAAGCATTCTTCCACAGTCGCAGTGTGGGTTTCTGCACTCGTGTAATCCCCCCGGATAACTTGCCAGGCACATCCAACACAGTACCTGCAGTCCAATGGGGCGCGCGTTCCAGATTCGGCCGCGTCCAATGAAAATGGTCCGACCGGTTCCAAGCAGCTGCGGACGCCCGGTGTTGTTCACCCGGCCGCCGGCCCCAGCGTCCACTCGAGGCCCCGGTCTCGGGTCCGCTGCGGGCCGCAAACTTCAGTCGGACATTACACCCGCTTGCAAGGAATCGCAAGCCTCAGGATTTCACCACGGGCCGCCTGAGCACATCGGCTTCCACAGTGTGCCTTCTAAAAACAGGATCTCCGGCAGGATAGACACAAAGAAGGAGATGGTCCCCGGAGCCGAGGGACTTCACGTCCGATCCGGTCGCCATCTTGACTCCTCCCCCAACAAATGTTTTTTATTTATTTTTTAATATTTTTAATTGCAGTTTTCATTAAATATAACAGATGGGAAAATATTAAAACCCAGGGATGCAGGAAATTCCCATAGATTGCGTGTCCATAACCATAAAAATGCACAACCCCCAAACCCACCACCACTATCCCCCACCACTCAACCTCCCTCAGTTGAAATTGTATGCTGCATGGGTGTATGTGTGTCATGATTTTGTTATTCAAATATTCTAATGCTTATGGGGTGTAATGTGATGCATTCTAGTAGTTGGGAGTGGGCGGAGCTAGGGGGCCAGAGGAAGGGGAGGAGCGGAGACAGGAAAAGCACAGTTAGATTAGGGACAGGGACACAGAAGGAAGCAGTTAATAAAGCTCCTACAAAGATAATATATTTGTCTGTCATCTTTGAGCCGCGACATGACAGGGGGTGCCGTTCCTCTTCCCGTGGGATCCCAGGGGGTAATTGTGTGCCCTTTCAATACGGATAACACTGGACGCTCTATTTAGTCATGTGCACAATTATATCACTGTACTGGCTTTCCGACCTCTTTATCAGGATAAACCAGTCGTATAACTTCTTTCCTCTTGTTCCGAGGTTCGCAAACTGTGAACGTGCTCTCAGTTTACCCGCACAATCTTTTTCCAGGTTTTACTTTGGGGAAAATTGTGTGCGCAGAAAATAGAAATCCGTGGTTGTGCTATTGTGTGCACCGATCAAAGTTCAGGCACAAACTGCTGTTTGCACCCGAGCTGAGGTTTGCGAGGTTCCTTGAATGGCGGACTTTAGACGAATTTTTGAAGCACTCTTGACAGCTTTGCAAATAAGGAGGTAGAAACAGGCCGCGGATCAAAGGCTGGTGCAGGTCACAAAAGTCATGGATCACTAATGAGTAAGTCCCAGAGAGTCTTTCATGTGATAGCTTGTTGTACTTGTTTACTGAGCAACGAACGTTTCAGGATGCGGTGTTTCATGCTAGAGGATGCAGCAAACTCATTTGAGCTAAAAATGCAATTTGAGTACTCCTGAATAAAAGCTTCACCTTACCAAAACATCGCGACTGAGAAAACCAAAACTTGGTGACAACCAAACATAGTAAAATATGGTGGCGTCGCCCCACTGAACAAAAGGAAAAATAAAATGATAATAACTATCCTTCTCATTTGAGTTTTCTTATTTCCTCAGTGGCTGGTGGGGCGGGGTTGGCCAGGGCGGGGGGAGGAGTGGTTTATACTCCCTAAGTTCACAGCACTGCTTGGCCGGTCCTCTTGGGCCGGCCAAACAGTTCTGCACACTTTGCATCTTCCTCATCAGGCTGTATTACACAGCCTAAAGCCTCCCATTCCCCGTCTGAGCACTGAACCACGGCGCTCAGACCAATCACAACGTTGCATTGAAGTGTTGTGATTGGCTCAAGGGAGCTTGCCAGCCCAGGTGCTTCCTGCTGCCGGCTGGGACTGCGGGAAGAGAAGGAAGATGATGGAGGACAGAGGAGAGGCGGCGGCTGGACATTAACCCGTTTGTTGCTTCTGTCGGCCAATGGCCGTTGCGAGCTCTACCTCAGTAGTGCTGCGCATGTCCATTGGCTGATGCGAACTGCCCGCTTAATGGAACGTTCCGCACCGGCGAGGAACGTTCGAAGCAGCAAACGGTTTAAAGGTAAGTTTTATTTATTTATTTTCCCCGTCGTCTCTCCTGACCCCACCACCCGGGTCCTGTAGCAGCTGTTACTGGTACAATACCTCCTGTATTCTGCTACCGTATCAGGCAGTCATTTTCCTTAGCATCGCTTCAGACAGATATTTCACTTTTTAGAAGTTTTGTAGAGTACTCCCACAGTATGTAAAATGATAACCTGTAAAGCGCAAATCAGCTTCCAGCTAATGGATAGCAGGACTGACTTGGAAACTAAAGCAGCCATGGCAATTTTGTCAGACGAGCCTCCGGGGTGGGGAAGGTGGGGCAAGTGTGAAGCACTGCTGCTTTGTTACTGGGCACCATATTGCAGCACTGCTGCAAAACCAGCACCCAGCAACAAACCGACCCCCACGACCGCTGCAAAACCAGCTCCTACCCTTCAGCCTCTCGGGGAATCGCCCAATGCCTGCTACAGCCAGTCCATCCCTGATGTATAGATGTTTCTCTACTGCTCATCCTCTTCCATAATCCTCTATACCATCCAGCTCTGAACCAAACAGTCTCTGCCACTTTGATCCATGCTCTGCAGCAGTATTTGAGAGGACTGACTGCCCGAAGTCAGTCCCCCCTCCACATCATCATTTCCCTCATCCTGGCCCCCTTTCCAGACCCCTTTAAAATCCTGTGACCCATGCCTACCAAAAACGATAAAGTGTGACTCCACGCGTTTTGTAACCTCCCCTTCCGCTGATGCCCATCATGTCATCATTGCTGTTTTTTAAAAAGATACAGAACCAACTAGACCTCTCCTGTATTGGAGACTAGTTCCTACAGCGCACAACAACAAAAAACCCCAGTCCTCCTAGACTTCTCTGCTGCCTTTTGTAGGCACCATCGACCCCACATCTCCATCTAAAGTATTACTAGCAGATTAAGAGTTGATAAAACTAAACTCAGTGGACTCCCATTGCTCCCAGTTAAGATGTCCATACAACCTAACTCTCACCCCTTCTCCTCAATTACACCTGCAGCATCTTGTCTCACTCTTCTACAACTGCACTTAAATTATTCATGGTCGCCAATGACGCGCAGACTTACTTGATCTTGAAGGGTAGCTCTGCAGATAAATCTGCCTTGTCATCTGCCCATTTTAAAGACCGTGGTAAAAAAAAAGTTAGTTTTGTTGATGTTGTCTGTGGGCCTACAGATTGTGAGTTGCCTTTTGCATCTTCAACAATACTAGATAAAAAAATCTCCGAATGAATTAACAAAATCATCTTTGTTATAATGCAGAAAACAGATCCGAACTCCAGTCCCATACCCTCTCCTAAAGTCTCTTAACTAACAGCTGAGCCTACCGTTCACCATTTGCAAAGTAACCAGCACACGTGGGATCTTAAGTCAATGTACCACCACCAAACAACCAAACCATGAAAAGTAATAAGTATGCCAGTGATATGCATCTTCAGCGGTATTTTTTAAATTGTGAATATGTTCCTGAACCTCCAACCCTGCTGTTTTGTAAAATCACTTGTGAATGTAAAATCCTTAGCTGACTTGGAGCGGTTCCAGTGGAAATTCATCCTCAGAGTTCTGCCTGGAGGTATTCGAAACTATCAGAGAAACACTTCTTGTGTTGTATGGGGCACTTGGTGAATATCACCAGCGGCCATGAGGACGCTAAGTCTGCTGTATCCTTGACTAGTTTAGGGACGGAAAGTAGTCCCGCGTCCCGTAAAGAAGCAGGAAGTATGCCTTCGTGGAGTGCAGTTGATCCAGGCCAGGGGTTTTCCTGGTACCCAACAAACGTATTGCTTCTGTAATCTCATCTGCCGAAATGGGTGCATTCAGAGTATGCTGCTGCCCAGGGGTAATGCTCTACAGGGGGATGTTATTTAGGTAGCGTGCCACGGAGGAAACAACTGTGGGATAAGGTGAGGCATCCTGTCCCCCTTAATGAGTTGTGATGGGTGAGTGAATCTCCTGTTGCGTGAGGCGGTGAGTCTGGGCTCGCTATGATGGACATATTAGGCTGCTGGGTTTGGTCCTTTCCCACCAGAAAGGCCAGGAAAGCACTGGGCTTATCCGACTCGAGTGCATACGCTCCATATATGCCTTCAGAGTAGTGCAACTGAGTTGCTCTACAAGCTCCTTGTGGCAGGTGCTTGCCTGTAATAGGGGGGATGTGCAACGCTCATCCCCAATTGCTCATCCTCAAGAGATGCAAGAGAGTCCTCGATATGCCTAAGCTACGCCTCCAGCTCATGCCAACCTTGACACACATGCTCTGCCCCAGATGAAGACTTTAAAAGACTCCCACTCCGTTGCTCTAGTGGAGGCTGTGCACTGATTCACAGCACATGCAAAATGCCTCTCGGGCTGCATGCGCTATGTTGGAACAGGCGTAGAGGGACGGCCCCAGCTAAAGGGCACTCACAAAGGATTGTGATGCCGATAGTGTGAACAAAATAATCTGCTGTGTGATTGATGCATTTATTCAGGTGGATCATAGTATTCTATCCAATTCCACATGCAGGTAAGGAGTAGAAAGACTAAACCCTATGTGTGGGTTTTAAATGGCAGCAGGCATCTGTGAGGGTCTAGTGTGTAAGCCAGTGTGCCCGCGCTGTAGCGTTGGATACCATTGTGGCTTGTGGGGGTGTGGGGGTAGCATTTATCAAGTATGGTATTTGACAAGCTGTTAAAGTCCCAACCCACTAGCCAAGATGAATCAGTTGATTGTGCCATCTGCAAGGTTTAAGGGGCCCAATAAGAGACCTGGTCCAGGTGAGGGGCTTAAATGCAGCTAAGGACAACAGGGGAGTCGTTTGATTGATTGATGTGTCTACCTCTTTGTTTGTGCTTGAGGCCAGGAGTTGGAATGGGGTTCACGTCCTAATCCATATTAATGCTCCTTTTGCATATCCAGTAGAACAGTTCTGGCCATGCCATTTCCTTTGAAGCCATGTGTCCTCCTGGGCTTAAAGTGGGTTTCTTACAGCCCAGCGAGGTGGGTGTTTCTTAGCTTTTAAATAAAAGTAAACAGAGTAGCGCTTGCACGCTGGGCGCATCGTCCTTACCTTCCTTGTCATAATGTTATAGTCCATGATGAATCCACGCCCACCAGTATCCACAGGAAGCGATGGTGCTTAATGTTGTTCAACAATCATGAAACAACCTGATCAATGAAGCAATACAGTATAGATTGGATAAGGAATCCTCAGCCACACTTGTATGGCTTGCTTCTTCATAGACATCCACATCCCACCCTGGATCCCGATGACGTGCAGTATTTCAGATCAAGACCTCCCAGTCACTGATGATGAGTCTACCCTTATAGAATCATCTTATCAATGTGTGAGGAGTTTGCTCTTTGTGGTCTCCAGTTATGGTACTGGAGGACATGCAGGATTCAGACTTCTAGCTCTCCTTTGGAAATACAAAAGTGAAAACATTTGTTGATCAGGTGTGTAATTGACAATTACCGGTTCCACTTCCTGCATGGACCTCTTTCTCTAGTAGGTCATTATGTTTAATACAGAGAGCTTATACATTTATCTTTAACCCAGAGAGGGGCAATTTGTGGCTGGTTTCAGGTGACCATGTGCTTGTACATTTCTACTTGCCCTTTTGTGTAACAAATGCTTCCTGTTGGTCAGCTTCAGGGTGATCCCAAGTAACAGTGTTTTAGTAGTCTGTGTGTGTGAGTACTGGGACACTGTAAACTTAACCGGATGGTTGGTGTGAGGTAATGAAGCAAATATAGGTGTACTCTGATGCTCTGGAAAATAGCAAAGTCTGCCACGCGAACAAGTGATAAATGTCAAATACAACTCCCAATGCAATAAAAATAATAAATTTGTTGATCGGTTAATGAAATCCGTGATCAAGTACACATCACATGAAACATTTTAAAATACAGAATGTGCAACCAATACAAACCTAGTAAACACATAATATCCTAGTCACAGCTTGAAATTTCAAGTTTGACATACCCATATATTTTCCTCTTTATGTTGTACAACTGAATTTCACAAGTGTCCTGTTCAGTTCCAAGTTTCGAGGCATATCATATTAAGAGGCAGCGGTTTGGACTCTCCTAGAACCTGAACCTTTAGCTTTGTTCTGTTTGAGGCAACAACCTTTCGTCCAGTGTGAGCAAAGGTTGCCTGACTAATTTTTACAACCCCCAGTGCATTTAGAAGTCAATGGCCTACAATCTGCCTGTGCTTTGATCCCATTCTAATACCTATGCAAAAGGCTGTATGCAGATTCTGAATGTCATACAAGCTACATAGGATCCCACTAACACCCTGTATGCAATACACATATTGATTATTCTACAGAATTTGTTGTACTTTTATTCTGTTGAAAAAGGAACGAGTCTTTCCGGATCTGAGAGAGGCCAGGTGATTACTGCTTGTATAGGACTGACCGGTCCAGTTTGGCGGCCATTTTGGATATCCATTTTATCAGAAAAAGCACAGAGATGTGGACCGTGTAGGAAATATGCCTTTTTCTGGCTAGTCACCAATCTTTTTTCCTTTTTACTGGACCCTATATTTATCCTGGGTCTAGAACACTGTGTGCTTTAACCCTGCTTACCATTAGTAATGTGCCTATGCTTCCCCATTAATGATGGTTGAATTGGCATATTCCTCATGGGTATATTTAACTTGCGTACAGGTTTTCAGTATCTGGTACCAAATGTTACCAGGACCTGAAATTAAATGCCACCAGTGAACTGCAGCACATATTGTGCCATTCACTACAGTGGCAGTGAAAACATGGATTCAGGCCTACAAGTGTAGTTTGACTGCAGCAATGCAGCAACTGCAATTCCATACTTTTTAAAATATAGCCTTTTCACAAGTCAAACTTCCTTTGTAATAAGCAACTCCTGTGTAGGCCTTGTTGCCCACAAAGCAGAATATGTGGTATTTAAAAGTGGTACATGTAGAAATGTAATGTTTAAGTGCCCTTACTGGCACTAGCACTCAAGCTATTTTTACCTTAGCTAGTGTGGCTGTTCCATAGGAAAACACTAAGTTGCATTACTATATTTAATAATGCTAGTTCTGAATAGGAAATAGCAAGTGAAATAATGTAACAAGTATTTGTAATAGCTCTTAAAAATCCAACTCCATTGTGAAGTCAGGTTTTTAATGAATATTAATAAAAAGCAACTTTTAGAAAGTTCCCCTTTCCCTTCCTAAAGTTTCCGGAGGCTAACTTTGCATTTGCTCTCCTACTTTTGCCAGCCAGTAATTAACATTAGAATAGGTGTGAAACAATCAATGTGCCTCCCTGGAGCAAACAATAGGCTCATCTGAATGGGCTGAGATGGTCCTTTAGAACCTGACCCAATGTGCAGGGTGGGGCTGTGTGTATCTTTTTAAAGATTAAAGTGCCAAATCCTGCATGAATATCAAAATCTGCTTGAAAGGTCTACTGGGTTTACACTTAAAACATGGAGGACATGCTTGAATGGAAGGAAAACTTAATATGAAAACAATTCTTGTGTATTCACGGTCATGTTGCTGATAAACCCTGCTTTGATTTACCAAACTTTTGGCTCTGATTCTATTTTGTGGTGAGGGGGTTGCTTCTAATTGGTCTTTAGTGTTAGATTTGGGAGGACACCATGATTACCATAGAACACTCACCACAGACATCCCCAGCCATCGGAGGTCAATTTTAGTGTAACTGAAGGCTTTCTTCATCTTAAAATGCCCAAAGTGGGTAGGGCCGGCCCGAAAACATTTACTGTATTGGTTAGAGAGTGGCCAGGAGTCATTCCATCCCACTAGCTCTTGAAAGACATAAATGTTGTACCTTCAGGCACCCACTTCAGAACACTCCTGGAGCTGAGGAAGATCAGAAGTTGACTGATCCTGCTGTCTGTGACTTGAGAAAAGCCCCAAGGACTGGAGCTGATTTCTAGTACACAGGACAAAGAGGTGGACTCCAGTAGTCATGGCTGACCTCCTGTTCAAGTTACAACATGCTACAAGAGGCCTTTCCTGCAGCTGCCCAGTGGCAACTGAACCTGGACGGGACCCTGTTGTTTGGCCTCTGCCTGACACAGTGTGAACCTCTTAAGTTCCTGCCCTGAGGTCCTGAAGGCTTTATAAGTGTACTCCTGTAGAGGATAGGGACTTAAAGGACTAAAGTCAGAAGATAACATTTTTGATCAGGATGAACTTGGTTAAATTGCCCCTAGATGTTGGTCTACTGTGACAATTAACCTTCATTGGTACTTTACCCTTATTGGCACTATTCTTAATTAAAATCTAAAAAATTCATATCTCCATTTCTTCGTATTAGATGTTTATCATTGTGGTGTCATTTTGTTTAGTAAAGTTTACTCTATCGTTCTGCCTCGTTTTATTGTTTTGCATTTCCACTTTATTACTGTTTTGCTACTGCATAAATACTTTTCAGATTGCCCTATGTTAAGTCTGTTAGCTCTGTGCCATAGCTACCAGGGGTTTGCATTCAGTTTCATTTAGTTACTTTGAGGGCTCACCCTCACAGTGGATGTGATTATTCCTTCAGGTGGATACCCCACCCCCCCCCGTCCAATTAATCCAATTTTTCAAAGGTGTAAAACCAAGAAGTATCTCTAATGTAAATACTGAGTTGTTTACTTTGTGTCCTTCGTGGGATCCTCGTTCTGTAACCCTATTTGTTCCCCATTTCTGTGAAGATGTCTCAGCTCCCTACATACATGCATGGGAGCACACAATACCGCAACTGTGTGAACATTTGCGTACTAATCCAACAATACAAGTAATGGTAGGTAAGGATTACCATTTTGTGTAGCAGGCTAAATGCTGTATTTCTGCCAACACAGAGGTTATGTTCTCCTTGCCATTACCCTGTCTTTCTCACTTTGTGGTGCATATTACTAGCCTTATTGCTGTAAATTCATGTAGGACTATAGCCTCCACTGCTTGATCCGTTTTAGTCTTTGTGTGGAAATATATTAAGATATTATATATGTATATATATATGTGTGTGTATATGTATGTATGTGTATATATATATATATATATATATATATATATATATATATATATATATATATATATATATATATATATATATATATATATATATATAATGTGTCCAACATCAGTATCTCTGTACAGGAGTCCAACTCTTAGTCAGGGCAGCCCCAGCGTTGAGTAGACAGAGATCCCTTGCTCGTTATACCAACAAGCCTCTCCAAAAAAAGTAGGCCGTACACCTTAGTTGGTAGTAGTGGAAGGCACTTTATTCGACATATTCCCACTGCGGCAAATGGCTTTTAAACCGGACGTGTTTCAGCTCCTGTGATGAGCCTTAATCATAGGTAACAGTCCTTCTGCTTTCAACAAGTGGCCATGTGTTCAAATCAACATATAGTAGACCACCCTTATATGGTCTTAAAGTCAGAGTCTTTCGCAATGCGTATGTGAAAACGCCACTTCAAAAGGTAATTGTTAAAAGATAAATTAGCAATAACTTTCCATACGCATGCAAAAGACTCTGACTTTAAGAACACAACATATAATGGTGGTCTACTATACTTTGAGTTGAACACGTGGTCACTTGTTGAAAGCCGGAGGACTGTTACCTATGATTAAGGCTCATCACAGGAACTGACACACGTCCCGTTTAAAAGCCATTTGCCGCAGAGGGAAGATGTTATTGCCTCCCTGCTTCTACTCCTTTCTTGCAAATGTTATGCATACTCTTGAATAATTGCCTTTAAATGTTACCTGTGGAGACGTTCTTATACAAATACCAATATGGCTATACACTTGGAATGGCTCAGGCGGACTCGAACTAGATGGGTATGATATGCAACTTTGGTATCTTTGTGATCCGTATTGTAGGAACCTAGCTACAAATCGGTGCAGTGCTGCGCAAAAGGGGTTCACCAAGTAAATTGTGGAATAAAGTGGGTGGAAGTTAAAGGAAATGATCACTGTGGCGTTATGGGAAAAAACAGCTGCGCAGGGAGGAGGAGCAGAGAGGGCTGGGAAAAGGGAAGATTGAGTGGGTGAAGGTGGGAGCTCGTAATTAAGATTGGGTGTCCAGGTCAATTAAGAAGGGGCTTTGTGTTCGAGCTCATAGGTACACCATGAGAGAAGGCATAATGCTTTGTCATTCTGCATTTCCTGATCCCCCAGCCTGATGATACTGTTGTTGCCCATGCACAATATCCCACCATAGTTCTCGGTCATGATTGCCAGATTAGGTGGGCCGACTAACTTGACTGCTTTATAAACTATACAGCTGACCTTGAATGTGATGCCAGTGGCCAGAATTCCTTTGATTTATAATAGTGCTTTTCTGGTGGGGGATAGTTCCCTAGATTCCATTAACGGCGCCTAAAGGAGACATGGCAGTGTTCACCCCTTCAAAGCTCTTCTCTCGGCGATTGCACTGCTTGTCTTTCTGGTTGGGAAGCTATCACTGAACACCACTGAATGAGTCCATGGCACTTGGCTCTGGATACTAGAATAATCCTCTCCATGGCTGGTCCTACGACTTCTGGGGCCCTGGGCAGAAAGAATGTGTGGGGCCCCTCTAATTTGCATACAGCATGAAATCACAGGAAATTACATCACAGGAAGTGCCATCAATTGACTATTGTTGAATGGCTTTTCTAGAAGCAACTTTCTCTATGTGGATATCGGTAAAACAATAAAAACATAAATATTAATACTAATAAAATAAGTATATATATTTTAAAGTTCTACTATGTGGAAATATATTATATTAGTCTTGTGGTACACTTCTTTCCTCCCAGTTGCCATGCTAGCAAATGCTGGCCACCTCTGCACAGTTGTTGTTCCCAGTGTCAGTGTTGTGACATCCTACTGGGATGGGCTGCTCCAGGCTTGCCAGTTAAACTATTTGTTTTGCACCCTCTATTGATAGGCCTGCTTGCCCACATCAGTCCCTTAGCAAGTAGTGAAAATTGGACATTTGGCACTAACAGGAGATGGCTTTGTGGGGGCATGGCAGAAAGAACCAGTGGCATACGTTGTATGGGCCCAAATTGACTCCAGACAGTAAAACACGTCTATCATCTAGGTACACTGGGTCCCTAAAGTCCTTCATCCCTGGTACCACTGCACCTGCTGCACTATTGTTAACTACACCCCCTGAAGGTAGACCTATGGGTCTCATAGCCATGTTCCAGTGCTGCTAAGCTAATAGGTACCCCCTCCCCTTATTGTCCAACCAGTCTGTGAGGCTGGGGGGAGGGATGGCCTCTCGCAGGCCTCCCAGCTGTGGAACATAGTTGTGAGTCCCACTCCGGCTTCTCGCCCCCTCCCCCAAACCACGTATGGGTAGGTTATAGGTCGTTGTCCGTCCAGCGGACAGGGTACCTGCAACTCCGGTGCCAGTACACGGGAGAAAACAGTTGAAGCCCGTTATTGATCTTAGTAGGGCCCCACTAAGACACAGCAGGACCCTGCGGCCTGCCCCTAAGTTTCCAGTGGAAGGTAGTATTTGCCCCTACCACTTTGTGTAGCACAGTTTGGATTTTCTAGGTCCTGATGAATTGCTATAAGAGCATGAAACGTGTTGACCATTAGATAGAACATACATCGCTGGATCATTGCACCAGTGTGTATTTTCCCCTCAATGTTTTTATTAAGGTGGTTAACTACACCATTAAAAATACTTTGTTGATTACCTAACCTTTATAATTATCACCCACCTCCCACGTCTACACTTCCCCTGAAGCCCTCATACCCACATTCACCAACAGGCAGGAACAAAAGATCTCCGATAAAGAACCCCTTCGCGGGTGCCTGTCAGACATTGCACCGCCAGTCTGACGAGGAGCAAAACCCAGATGATGAAACAGGACACCTAGCTTGCTGGGTGTGTGAGGGTTTTAGATCCGAAAGGGGAACTTCCCCATCCCCTTTCCCTCTTCTGCTTGGTTCTCCTATTCTCACTTCCCTTTGGGGAACAGTGTATCCTTTTTGTTTACATAGTATTAGGGCCTATACACTGGACCCCGTAAAAAATAGCCCTCTCCGAGAGAGTGTGGGAACGAGGCAGAAACGCGGCTCTGTTGAGACGAAGAACATATCCAGTTCTAGGGAGGAATCGAGTTACCCTATGCCCGTTCCAGGAAAGTTTTAATATGCTACAAGATACACAACCAAATATTGCGCAGTAGTTCGAAAGGACGAAAGAAAGACACCCCAAGATAAGGAGCTCCTGTGCCAGGAGAGAGGACGTAGCCACAAAAGAGTGCAGAATCCAAGTGCAACGCTACGCAGATCCCATGCTGGATCGTCTTCCACAGATAGTGGGGACAAGGTGCAATTAACCACTTCTTGAAACCCCAACAAAAGAAGTCCTGAAGAAGGTGCCACAGAATCAAATGTACTGCACCGAAACGCGTCAACGCATTTTTTCTGATATAAAGAATCCAATCAGGGCCTGGTAAACACTAGATGGACATTCAATATTACTACTAATGTTTACAAAAGCTAAAACAATTTAGGCCTGTGGATCTATTGATACATAGTGGCAGAGACATCTAGGAGCCACAGTAATAAGAGGGGTTTGTTATGGTATATTGTTTGTTTTATGTTTATTGTCTATTAACTGCTGAAACGTTATACACATGTCTCTATTGGTTTTGTGTATTTTTTAATTGTGTCTGAAAAGTATTGGTCTCAAGTGTTTATGATCTTTTCAAGGAACATTTCTTTGATTTTAAATTGTCTTGTATTTTATTGTTTAGATATATGGTTTTAATAAAATTAGATTGTAAACTATTTTATTTCTTTGTGGAAATTATTACATATTCCCTGAAATACAGTGGACTATAGGTTCTTCCCCGTGTTCCTGTTATTGCTTGTTTACACGGGTTGTGAGGTTAATTAGTTGACTCCAGGGATTTCCCTTTTGACTTACTGTCCTTCTACCCTGTTCCCTGGTGATAGTGGGGTACCCTCTCTTTTGAAACCTCTCATTGTTGATACTAGTGATGCAAGGCCCAGGTGAGGGGACCCGGAATTAGGAAGCCCTCTTCCATGGGACTCACAGTAATAGGGTAGCAGGGGCATGACATGCGGTCTACTGCCCTGAGCATCACATCCATGGTCTGGTGCTGCAAGGCCCAGAATAGGAGAGTATCTTTCTCTGGTCCTCGCAGTCTTAGTCCCCAGCCAGCACTGTGAGGGCCAAGTAAGGGGGGCAGTTTTCCATTCTCACTTCACAGGACAATGTGTGACTTTGGAGACCCACTGTCCATGTGGAGACTCATTGGGTGAGCAGAGGCATCAGAAGCTGTGTGTTGGGGAACAGGCCATCAAAGAGTCACAGTGAATATTTGGGGTTTCATTCTAAATCCCTTCCTCTGAAGCAGGCCAGGCTCAAAGATAACTCAGCTGGAGATTGAGTTTATCAAGCTTGATTACTCTTCATACTTAAAGTTCTAATCCCTTTACTACCTCCTGGAGTAAGCCTTGACTTCTCGCTATTTCAAATTTTGAGCAACAAGTTTTGAAAATTAACTCTGGTATCCAAATGGAATGAAATGTACTTAAGCTTTGAAACATCACTGGCAAACATTGACCACGCATAAAGTCCAGAAAATACCCCCTGCCACAGGACCTGGTCCAGTGCGTACACTTTACCCACGGGCATTTGACATCTAATTTCAGCATCTGAAAGAAACACGTTGGTGTTAGATTCCTTACCTTAGAATATCCCCAGGCGTCAGTCTGGATCCGGAAACTTTTGCGTAGCAGTACACCTGCGCGTCGGTAGGTGTCGTCTGCAGGCGTCCCCTGCGGCTCCGCGTCCGTCGTCGGCGTCGTGCGCCGTGATGACGTCGCTGGAGTATATAGACGCCGCCTCCGCGCGCTGACGTCAGTTCTTCTTTTTTCCGCGCCAGTAAGCGCAGATCCGAAGAGCAGTACTCCGGTCTTTTGACCAACTTTGTTAAACTTTCCGAGCGCTCCGGAAGTCGTCACCATTCGTCGGGCTCTTCAGGTAAGAAACACAAGAAGTCGGGGCGTCGTCATCGTACCCCCGACTCCCCCCGACGCTCGCGCGACGCGGCCGGGGGTTCGGGTGACCCCAACCCCGCGGCTCCGCGAGAGTCGCCGGCGCGGCCTGCCCCATACCCTCCGGTCCCAGGGCACGGTGCGACGCCTGAGGAGATTGAGGCGTTCCTCATGGCCATGAGGGCGCTCAGTTCTCCGACGGGGCCTACGGCGCCTTCGGGCCCAGTGCTACCATCTGGGGGCCCTAGCGGGTCGGATGTCCCTGGCTCGACGCCATCGGGTGCTCCGGCCCCGGTGCCGCCGACGGCTCCGACCCCGGCGCCGCAAGGGCCTTCGGGGTCGACGCCAGCTGGCCTACCGGCCGGTCCGGCGCCAATTCCATCGGGGTTACCCCCGCGCGGCGCCGGTTCTCCTGTTCCGGCTTCGGCCGGCGCCGTCCCCATACCCTCCCCGGATCCGGACGCGGAGTCGGACCGACGTCTATCGACGCCGGGCTCGACGCCGATGGGGCCTGTGAACCCCGAGGAGCCGGTCTACATCGTTGACTCCGAGTATGGAGATGATGAAGAGTACGGGGAAGGTTGGGAGGGGTCTGAGGACCCTCTGTCACGTGAGTGCCAGTATGACCCGGACTGGACAGGTGATTTGGGGGACGCCAGTGGTCTGGACGACTCTCCTAACCCTGGCTTTGTCTCTCCTCCTTCCGTGGCGTCGGAGGAGGGAGCTGCATATTCAGTGGTGCTGATGAGGGCTGCCAAGGCCTTCCACCTTGAGCCCCCCGTCGCGGCCGTGAGGCCTAACATCCTCACTGAGGTCTTCAAACCGCAGTCATGCCCACAGGAGCCACTGCTGCCGTTTAACGAAGCCTTGTCAGACGTTCTGTTGGGCACGTGGTCCAGGCCCGCTTCAGGTTCGCCTGTTGATCGGAACGCAGCCAGACGCCACCGTCCTTGTCCGGACGACCCCAAATTCCTGTCCACCCATCCCACCCCAGAGAGTCTGGCGATCCAGGCCTCTACCTCCCAGACCGCATTCCCGTCGGCCCCGCCCGATCGGGAATCCAAGAGGTATGACCAGTATGGCAAGAAGGTCTTCTCGTCCCTGAGTTTGGGACTGCGGTCTTGCAACACCGCTTGCCTCTTGGGCCGCTACACCCACTCTGTGTGGGATACGGTCGCGGAACTGCTGCCAGAATGCCCCATGGAGGTGAGGGCAAAACTCGGCAAGGCTGTGGCTGAGGGCCGAGACGCAGCTAAATATTCTATACGGTGTGGTCTTGTTACGACCGACTCGCTAGGCAGAGCGATGTCCACGACGGTGGCGATCCGTCGCCACGCCTGGCTGAGATCCTCCAACTTTTCGGCAGATGTCCAGAATGCCTTGATGGACATGCCGTTCGATGGCTGTCGCCTGTTTGGTGACAAGGCGGACCACGCGCTGGAACGCTTCAAGGACTCCAGGGTCACGGCCAAGTCCTTGGGTCTCTCGACCCAGCGCCAGCAAACGGGTTTGTTTCGCTCCTTTCGTGGCCAAGGAAGGGGTGTCCCCACACGTGCTGCCAGCCACGCGCCGCAACAATCCTTTCAACGCGGTGGCGGCCGTGGAAACCGCCGTGGCGGCGGTCGGGGTCAACGGCGGGGTCAGGCCACACCTCCCCCCCCCCCCCGCAGCATCTGCCTCCAAATCCTCCTAGTCCGTGCTTTCGGCCCCATGTGACGCCAGTGGGTGGCAGGGTTCGCCATCACCACGCTCACTGGCGCACAATTACATCGGACAGGTGGGTGCTGCAACTCGTCCGAAGGGGCTACTCCCTCCCCTTCGAGACCACTCCTCCAGCCATGCCACTGCAGAACCACCGTGTGTCGGGGGACCACTTGACGCTTCTGCAGGAGGAAGTTACGGCCCTCTTGGCCAAGGGGGCCATCGAGCGCGTTCCTGGGCCAGAAGTAGGGCGTGGTTGCTATTCCCACTACTTTCTGGTACCCAAGAAGGACAAGGGGGGCCTACGTCCTATCTTGGATCTACGGAACGTCAACGGCTTCCTCCGGAAGGAGAAGTTCAAGATGTTGACATTAGCTCAGGTCTTGGCTGCTCTAGACCCGCAAGACTGGATGGTAGCGTTGGACTTGCAGGATGCGTATTTTCACATCCCCGTCCTGCCGGCCCACCGGCGTTACCTGCGGTTCACGGTAGGCCAGGAGCACTTTCAGTTTATCGTGCTCCCCTTCGGCCTTACCAGCGCCCCACGGGTGTTCACAAAGGTGATGGCGGTGGTCGCAGCCCATCTGCGCAGGTTAGGGGTTTCAGTCTTCCCCTACCTAGACGACTCGTTGTTGAAGGCGGGCTCGCCCCAGACAGTCGTCCACCACCTTCAGATGATGGCAGACCTCTTGCACGACCTGGGGTTCTCCATCAATGTCCCGAAATCACACCTGTGTCCCTCTCAAAAGCTCCTTTTCATCGGAGCGGTTCTGGACTCGGCGCAGTTTCGGGTTTATCCTCCGGAACGGCGGGTCCGGGATATTCAGGCTTTGATTCCCATCTTTCAGCCGCTATCCCGGGTTTCGGTCAGGTTGACGCTGCGGCTGCTGGGACTGATGGCTTCCTGCATCCTTCTGGTGCATCACGCCCGGTGGCGGATGCGGGCTCTGCAGTGGGACCTGAAGTTTCAGTGGGCCCAGCATCAGGGCAACTTGTCCGACCATGTCTTGATCTCGGAGGGCACTGCGAGACAACTGCAGTGGTGGCTTACGGACCGCGATTGGGTCAGTGGCAGATCCCTCTCCCTTCCCCAACCGGAGCACGTTGTCGTGACGGACGCGTCCCTCCAGGGCTGGGGTGGCCACTTGGGAGAGGCAGAGATCAGAGGCATCTGGTCTCCGGTGGAGTCCCGGCTCCATATCAACCTGTTGGAGTTACGGGCGATTCGTCTAGCACTGAAGGCATTCCTCCCCTTTGTCAACGGGAGTGTAGTGTAAGTGTTCACCGACAACACCACCGCCATGTGGTACTGCAACAAACAGGGCGGAGTGGGGTCGTGGACCCTTTGCCAGGAGGCTCTGCGCCTCTGGCAGTGGCTGGAACGTCAGGGCGTGACTTTGACGGTTCAACACCTGGCAGGAACTCTGAACGCCAGGGCGGACGAACTCAGCCGTCGGTGCTCCATGGATCACGAATGGCGTCTGAACTCGGACGTGGCGCAAGGCCTTTTTCTGCAATGGTGAGAGCCTTGGTTAGATCTATTCGCCACAGAAGAGAACGCGCAATGTCATCAGTTCTGCGCGTTGGAGTTTCCAAGACGGCACTCGCACGGCGACGCCTTTCGGCGCGAGTGGAGTTGCGGTCTGTTATACGCCTTTCCGCCTATACCACTTCTGTCCAGAGTGCTGAAGAAGATCAGGCGCGACCGGGCCCAAGTTATCCTTGTGGCTCCGGACTGGGCTCGAAGGTACTGGTATCCCGAGCTACTCAGCATGGCAGTCGGTCCCCCGATCCGCCTGCCCCTTCAGGAGGACCTTCTGTCGCAGCAGCAGGGGACGGTCCTCCACCCGAACCTGTCCAGTCTCCACCTCCATGCTTGGAGATTGAGCGGCGGCAGTTGAGGCCATTTGACTTGCCTCCTGAAGTCTGTGATGTAATTCTGGCAGCCAGGCGTCCCTCCTCAAAGTCGGTATACGCCTGTCGGTGGAACAGATTTGTGGCATGGTGCACAGCAAAGGCTGTGGATCCTCTTTCTGCCCCTCTTTCCGAGGTTCTTCTTTTTCTTCTCTCTCTTGCCCAGCAGGGCTCTGCTCTGGGCACTATCAAGGGCTACCTTTCGGCCCTTTCGGCCTTTCTAAGGCTTCCTGATCAGCCTTCTTTGTTCAAGTCCCCAATTGTAACGAGATTCTTGAAGGGCATCACACACATGTATCCACCTGTTCCGTTTGTGATGCCTCAGTGGGACTTGAACCTGGTTCTAACCTTTTTGATGTGTGCTCCCTTTGAGCCCCTTCATTCTTGTCCTCTCCGTCTCCTGACTTTAGACGGCTTTCCTGGTTGCCATCACCTCTGCCAGGAGAGTGAGTGAGCTCCAGGCTCTTTCTGTCCAACCCCCTTTCATGTCCATTCATCCTGACAAGGTGGTTCTAAGGACTAGGCCTTCTTTCCTGCCCAAAGTAGTTTCTGCTTTTCACATCGGGAAGTCCATCACCCTCCCCTCCTTCCCGCCTCCGCATCCCTCAAAGGATGAAGAGCGGCTCCATCGTCTGGACCCAAAACGTGCGCTTTCATTTTATATGGATCGCACACGCCAGTTCCGGGTGGATGACCAACTGTTTGTTGGCTACGTGGGTGCGAAGAAGGGACGGGCGGTGTGTAAACGAACCATCTCTCGGTGGGTCGTTCTGTGCATCAAAGCGTGCTACTCTTTGGCTCGGAAGGAGTCTCCTGTTGGGCTGAGGGCCCATTCCACTCGGGCCACGGCGGCTACTACTGCCCTGGGCCGGGGAGTCCCTTTGCAGGACATTTACCAGGCGGCTACGTGGGCCTCGCTGCACACCTTTGCGAGGCACTACTGCCTGGACAGTCAAGTCCGGAGGGATGGCTTCTTTGGCCGTTCTGTCCTCCAGGACTTTCTGGTGTAGGAATGTATTAGTTCGCAGACCCACCACCGGGGTTGGTATTGCTGGGGTATCTATTCTAAGGTAAGGAATCTAACACTAACGTGTTTCTTTCAGGTGAACAAGTTACTTACCTTCGGTAACGATATATCTGTAAGAGGCATTAGTTAGTGTTAGATTCCTTACCGAACCCACCCATCCTCCCCGTTCTGCGAACTGATACCTAGGGTTAAGGACATCCCTTTCAGGGCCCTAGTTTCAAATGGCACCAGTGTTGGTTCTCTCATGGCTCTGCGTTTTCTGGCGCGGAAAAGCTGTGTACAAAGAACTGACGTCAGCGCGCGGAGGCGGCGTCTATATACTCCAGCGACGTCATCACGACGCCGACGACGGACGCGGAGCCGCAGGGGACGCCTGAAGACGACGCCTACCGACGCGCAGGGGTACTGCTACGCAAAAGTTTCCGGATCCAGACTGACGCCTGGGGATATTCTAAGGTAAGGAATCTAACACTAACTAATGTTTCTTACAGATATATCGTTACCGAAGGTAAGTAACTTGTTCTTTATGAAGGAAATAAACACTGTGTTCTAAAGCAGGGCAGGGCCCTTAACAAGGTGACAATTCCCTGGGAGGGGCAGCCCCTTCACCTTGCCATCAGAATCACTCATATCCCAGTTGTGGTCTAGTTGGAAACATGGAACCAGGAGGTACGGTTTTAAATCCCGGCCTTCCATTGTGTACTCTTGGGCAATCACGTTTCTGGGCTTATTGCTCTGCTGCTCCTTTTTTGGCTAGAATGGGAGTGTTTTGATTCAATGTAAAAACTACTAGTCAGTGTAATTTAATAAATGGGCTGGATATTACCTTGGAGAATAGAGGTGCCCAGTCACATGGTATAGTCAACCTAAATGTAGTACAAGGGAAATATATATGGCCTTTACCTAAAGTAGGAGTGCACAGCAGTCCTGGATCTACTAATTTATCCAGCTGTTTGATCCTGGGCAAATAATCTTCTCCCTGAGCCTCGTCCACTGATTTGACAACATGGCAGCATTTTGAAACAGGCTTCATGTAAGAAATAGACATTAACAGGTTACTCCCAGCACAGATCCTGAGCATGGGTAGAGGAGGGGAGAAGATGTGGTGTTACGTCCGAGCGGCTGACTTTGGAACTGAGAAAAAGGGCTGGAGTCTCTGCTTTGTCTCCACATCCTGTGATTCTCACAAATCACTTAATGTCTGCGTACCTAAAAAAGGAATACATCCATGTGTAACGTGATTGGTGTTTATGCAAAGCGCTTCAACACCTTTGGGTCAAGTATGCGCTATATAAAAAGTGCAGCAAAAAAATGGGCTTGATTTACTCATTCAAGGCTAATTGCATCTACATAACTGAAGGTGCTCCTGACCCTGCATGGTGCATGACCTCTCCTGTGCTGCAATATCTCCCTGCCTGCCACTCACCAGCATTTCCTTCGCAGCGCATCAGCGTCTGAAAGAGTGAGAGTTACTAGTCTTTTCAAATGGTTAAAACTACCAGGTGCCAATGCAGGATAATGGGCATGTTGCAGGATGGCAAAACTCTCAATACCAGAATAATCACGCAGACTATTCTTGGCACTGCAAAGACCGTCTTTACTAACTGTCACGACAGGGAGAAGAACATAATAGATTGCACCTCAGTCCTGCTCAGGCCATCTGAGGTTTTTCTTAAATGCCTGTTCGCAGACATTCCTTCTTATACACAGATGTGTATTAATATGCAATGCTTAATTACACATAGTGAATATAGTTGACTCGCAAGTTAAAGATTTAAGTTGGAAAAACACCCAAAGACTTGACCTCACTACCCTGAATTTCTGAACTAAACCAATACACGTTCGTCATTCTACTTCTGACAATGCTTAATGACAGAGCATTCTTAGGCCTATGAATGTGTCTGTGATTCATGATAGATGCAATTTACATGGTGTGTGCTGGCAGCATTGTGTGCTTGAGACCTTCTCTGCTCAGAGCTTAGTTTCTCCCCTGCCTCCATTGTTTAATCAAGCACCTGTGTGCTCTGGGCTTATTTGATTAGGAACCCATTTGGGGGGAGGGTGGGGTCTTGTGTGCTGATGTCATAAATGCTTTCAGGTTTGTTGTTGGCTTTCAACTGAACGCCCCCCCCCCCTCCCTCCCTCAAGTTTCCTATTCCACTACATTCTTAAGTGAACGTTTCACCTTGCTCGTGTCAGTGTGGGAGTTGGGCCTCAACGATATAACCACAAACAGCTGTGTGGTTTCTACTTGGGCTTGTGTTTCGCGATATTTTGAGATTTCATATTTTCTGCTGTGTTCATTTTTTTACATTTCCAACAACAGGCATTTGAGTGGTAAGTGCAATCCCCAATCGCAGGCCAAACTTTGCAAATGCATACGGCCCCCACAGCTATTAAGGTGGAGAAGGGTCCGCTTCCTGGGGTTCTGCAGCCATGATCTAGTGCTGCTGCACCTCTTCCCGATTCCTCACAGCACTACACATGCCTACGAGGCCCATGAGGGCGGCGTCCCTTCCTTGGTCCTCGCAGTGCTGTGTATCCTAGTGCGGGGCTTAAAACAGGGGGACACTTTTGCGAGGCTGGTGGAGCTGAGCGTGGGTGCAGCCCTTGATGCCCATGCCTAGCGCCAGCCCTGATCCTCTGTGAGAATAATAATAATAATCCACATTTATAAAGCGCACAATCACCCGTAAGGGTCTCTAGACGCTGGGGGCCGTCGGGAAGATTAAGCAAGCTATTGCCCAGAGTCACATGGTGCTGGGCTAATCTGATGCCGGGGATCGAGCCGTGACCCCCTAGCCGCGGCGCCACACAACTCTCACACACTCTTATAGGCTTTGTGTGTTGTTAGACACCACTTCCGGTCCCTGGAAAGGGTGGATTTCCGCACATCTGTGTCTTCTCTTGCAGCCTAGGGGTGTGTGACTGCACTTTACGTTCTGCATCTCTCTAGCTACAAGGCACCTCGGTATTTGCATGCCCTGCTTGGAATGAGTCCATGCCCTGCACCGGCTGCATTCCTCTCCGGCTCAGGGAGTGGCACTGCCTGTCCTGCTGATATAGCACGTAACCTGTTTTTATCCTCAAACAGGGAAGCTCTGCTTGTTTTTGGTAAACAACTGTCAGCTTGAGCATTGACTGAGTGCGCTTCTTCGTGATTGAACCACTTGCAGTAAGGCATTTACTGTCAACAGAGGTCTGAGAGGGTATATGGCGCCTCGGCTCTGTCGTTACAGTTGCTGAGAGAATCACTAGAGAGCAGACGGGCCCAGGAACAGTCTCCGGGTGGGTTTAAATCCCCGCAGTTTAATTTCAGTCTAGCAATTCTATGTTTCAGAGCAAAGATTAAACATGTTTAAGGTGGCATTGATTAATTGAATCCGTGAGCTCACCCAAGTTAGGATTCCTTAGCTTCAAGACCAGTGTGCATCTGACATCCCTAGTTTCCCCCATAGAATGCCCACCAAGGGAAGTTAACACTAACCTGTGAATGCCTCCTAGCAGTGTTGCCGCACCCCCTTGAACCCAGGTTTCTCTTTTTTGCTGTGGTGTACTGAATAATCTAATATGGATGTGGCCTAGTGCACTCTTCCTCTAAACTGTCTCATTGTTTTTTACCAGGTAAATCAAAACTAGGTAGTGCTGCAAAGCAACTCCTGGCAGGTGGCCCTGCCCTTTGGGCTGGGCGGTCACTAACATTTGTGGGGTCCGAGGTATAGAATTTGGGGTCTCCTCCGAACCCATTTTACACGGGGGGACCCAGGCGCGAGCCGGTCTCTTCCTGGGTATGTTCGCGCGAGAATCAGGGCATCAGGTGGGGACTGATTAGGGGGCAGCATTGGGAGCAGGGGATCTCTTCTCGCAAGAGGACTCAGGGTGGGGGCCACCGCACTTGCTGCACGCATGGGAGAACTTGCAGGCTTTCCCCCAAGTGCAGTTTCCCGCATTAAACATCCTGCAGGTGGCAGGAGCATATTTCTTGGGGAATTGCTTGTTGGAACCGCCCCCCCCTCGCCCCCCACGAAAGGACTGGCGAAAATTACTCCTCTTCTGGGTGAACAGCTTCTCATTATCTGACTTCCTGGCCTGGACAACACTGTTACCACTTTCTACTTTACTTTTACCCATATGAGCAATCCACAGTCTGACCTCAACCTGATCCCACTCCAGCTCGGGGCAGACAGACATCTTTTTCCGGAACTCGCAGTCATAAGAATACCATCCCATCCCAGTAGTTGCTTCCGCTTCATTAACTATGATGCTATTGTATTGAAAAAGACCCTGTGCTTGGTCCGGAAAACGTTCAGTTATGACTGCTGCCAGGATGGCGAAGGCCTGACGCCAGTTTCTAATAGACTTCTCGGGCCAGGACTGGAAGCGAGCTTTCTTCTCCTCATCTTTAGACCCCATCCTACGCACATCTACCCCATCCGCCCCCAGCATGAGGAGCGAGAAAATGTCAATGAACTCCCTCCTCCAAATGCCTTCCTTCGCCGCCTGGGGAACCTGCCAGGCCAGGGAGCATTTGCCTGATAGAAGGGGCGCCATGGTCATGAGGGCTGTGGGCGCAGGGATGGGCACCAATGATGTCGGTGGAGCCACCACACTGGTGGTCGGCAAAGGGGGGGGAGTGGCCGATAGCCCCGCTAGAGGCTGGGCAGCGACAACCGCCGGCAAAGGGGCCACCTGGGGCACACCCTGCATAGGCGGCAAAACCTGAGGAGGAAAAGCACCCGGCACCTGACTGTCTATCACGCTGACCGTCTGGACAATAGGTAAAGTGCCGGGACCCACAACAAACCCCCCTTGTGCAGGAGCACCACCCCACACTAGAGCAACATCTGCCTCCCCGGCAGAAGACAAAGGGGCCACTGGCGAAGATGGCAGAATCACAGGTAAAGCAGAAACAGATGATCTGGACTGGGCAGGGCACAAACTGGCTCTTATTTCGGACATAAAAGAGGCCAGCGAGTCAGTAATCTTACCCAGGTCCGCCCGGGTAGCGAATTCCGCACTCGGGACCGCCAAGCGTGGAGGAGAGGGGGGGCACACCCGGACCACCGCCGGGGGGGATGCCGGGGCATGTACTATCACGTTTCTGATCGGTTCAGCCGCCCTGGACTTTGCGGGGGGCTCCGGTGGGAAGTCTTTGACTGTAGGCTTCCTAGTGCGCTTGGACCTCCCTGTGGTTGTGTCCTCTGCCGCCTCAATTTCAGTTATGAGTGGGGCAGGGGGCGGCCCCGTCGCTCTAGGGGGGTTGGCAAGTAAAAGTCCACTCGCCCACGCCACCCCATTAGTCTTTATCGCATCCAAAAGGGCTTTCATCTGGGGGTCTTGCGACGGTCCTAGCCCAGAGTCCTCAACCAGAGAAGTCTGTGTGAAGAGGGCGGGGGACCCCTGACTCTCCATGCCGCAGTCGAAAGTATCCTGGAAAAGAGAGGACCGTGAGGACGTATACACACGACTTTGAATAAACCAAAAGACACCATACACCCCCGAAAGCTCTCCCCCGAAGCACCCCACGACACTAGACCAAAAAGGGGGGGGGCGAAACTCCTGTCCCGCGGGCAGATTCCACCCAGGGAGGCCCACTCGCCGAAAACATACCTCAGCAAGATCCTTGTGACTTGGAAGTAACGCACCAATGCAGTCCCCCACACGAATAATGTACCTGAAACAACAGAATGGGCTGTGAAACGCCTGAATCACCACATCAAATGCCCATGCCGGGACACAAAGAGCACCATGATCGTAAAACGCCGGTAAACGCCCAACGTGAAAGCGTGCACAAACATTCAGGATGCGTGAGACTCTCTACAAACACATCAATCACGCGCGTGTGAAAACGTACCTTGCGCTTCCCCTGCGTAAGCGTGTGCGCAAAATAGGACGATCGGTGAGGCACGGGGGGGGGGGGGCAGAAGGTGCGACAAGATGCCCGATATCCGGTAACCACGGAAGGGTAGGCGCGGAAGCGACTGCGCGCAAACGGCCGGACTCTGAAAGACAAAGGGAAAGAGGCATGTGAACAACGAGGCCCCGCCGGAGCCGCAAAGCGTGCGCACGCGCCAACCACAATGAAGCCCATGCGCAACCTCCACACGCCTTCTGTAAAAGAAACCAATGATTAGGGATTACGCAAATGAGAAAGGCAGGCGCCGGGCAGCAAAGCCCCTGCAGGCCCGGGATCCCAGGACGCAGGCCCCCCCCTACTTCCGGCAGTGTAAACACTCCGCACCCCCGGGGATGGGCATACGAAATGGCGGGCGCCCGCCAGGTCCCTCACCTTGATCTCGGTGAAAGAAACGTTTGAGCAAAACGATGCGCCAAGCCAGAACAGCGTAGAACACATCGTGTTCTGCCCACCTCCCCACAGTCTGAAAACATAGCAAACCGCATATTGAACACCAGCATGCGTGCGACCACAAGGGGGGACGACGCTACAAACACAGAAGCGTTATAAATCAACATTCCGAATACATCCGCCGCGCCATCACGTCAAACATTGAAACATTTATAAGGCATCATTAGGAGAACATCCGCCGCGATAAAACACAACCAGCCCTCCAGCATAATGAAACTACTAACTAACACATGTATGACTTGAGCATAATCGTAAAGTTGGCTAAGAACAGACATAAATGAGCCCGCAAGCTGTAAACTGGTTCCCTGCAACCCCTCGAAAACATACCCCGCGCCATCAAGAAACGTAACACAAAGCATCAATAATCGAAAACAGCTGCATTAAAGTGGATACGGCATTTATGTAAGCATGTACAACAGATGCAATCCGAAGGATTCGAAACTTCGAGCAATATAAAGATCTGCCTATACATAAAGGAAAAGGTTAAATACATTTCGAGCGGCAAGCATCCCATGCGCGACTGGCAGGCAAAGGGGGAACAGCACACGCGATCCAGCAACATCATACCTCACCCACGCGGGCAGGCCCCCCCAAACAAATAACCCGCCGATCAGGACACAAAATGGCCACCCCGACGGGAGAAAGATAGGCGGGGAAAGCGAGCGGAGGTCGAAAACCCCCCGTGAATACAGGCCCAATCCCACCAGGCCGCACAAATCACCCCGGCCCCATCCCGGTGACGAGGGTCAGCTGCCCGGGGAATCGCTGTGGGGCCCGTAAAGTACCCGCCGCAACCCGCATCCGCCAGGGACAAGGACCGCAACGGCCCCGGACGTCCCCCACCCTCACAGCAGCCTGCCTTCACGGGCCACCTCGCCAGCTCTCACCTCACCTCGAGGGGGCAGGCGGCCAAGCAGGGACTGGGGGGTGGAGGCGACAAAAGGCCCGAGGCCCCGCTCACCTTGAAACGACGAAAGACGACAAAAGAGTGTTCAGCGAGGTCGCGACGGCGTCCGGGCGGCAAAGAGGATTCGGGGAAGGGGCGCCGCAGCATAAGTACACCATAAGCCCCTCCCCGCCGCCCGGACGAGATTCTCGGCCGGCCGCCTCCTCCAACCGGTGAGGCGGAGGTGCCGGACATTACAGTGGGGGGCGGGACCGCCCTCCTTGACTAGGTACCCGCCCTCTTGATGGCCACTGCGTGGCCTCGGGCAGGCGCAGAATGCCCACCAAGGGAAGTTAACACTAACCTGTGAATGCCTCCTAGCAGTGTTGCCGCACCCCCTTGAACCCAGGTTTCTCTTTTTTGCTGTGGTGTACTGAATAATCTAATATGGATGTGGCCTAGTGCACTCTTCCTCTAAACTGTCTCATTGTTTTTTACCAGGTAAATCAAAACTAGGTAGTGCTGCAAAGCAACTCCTGGCAGGTGGCCCTGCCCTTTGGGCTGGGCGGTCACTAACATTTGTGGGGTCCGAGGTATAGAATTTGGGGTCTCCTCCGAACCCATTTTACACGGGGGACCCAGGCGCGAGCCGGTCTCTTCCTGGGTATGTTCGCGCGAGAATCAGGGCATCAGGTGGGGACTGATTAGGGGAGGAGATATAAGGGAGGCAGGCTGGCGGTTGGGAACTGCGTGGCGGGAAGCTAGAAGGGAGGTTTTGTTTTGCCCCACCCACCCTCCCTCTTTTTTATTTTATTTTTGGGTTTTTATTTTTGCGGTACTCTAGGTGCTGCTTTGTTCTGTAGGTTTGCCACTGTTAGGACAGGTGAATTTGTTCTTTTAGGAGGCGGGTTTTTGCTAGTGGGGTGGGCAGCCTGGAGCGGGTTGGCCATCCTGAAGGGTAGCTCGTTGGGTAGTACTAGGGGTAGTAGGCAAGAGTTAGTTCGGGGTTTTGGGATTTAGGTTTCGTAGGATCACTGTAGAGTTGAATTATGGTAGATAAATAAATAATGAATGTGTTCACGAAATTTATGATGCACCTGTCTTAAAATAAAGTGGCCTTTCTTGCTCCTAAAGAGGTGTGGACAGTGATTTCTTGCGCGATGACTGCTGTGATACTGATTACACTGACTGCTGAGTTATTTTTTACTCTAGTATTCAAACCCGCCCCTCCTGCCCTGTACTCCTCTGAGCTCTGCCCCTATTACCCTTGTCCTCGTTTTAGACTGGTATCCCCCCATCTGCATCTTTCTCTCTCTTGCAGATCTTTCCTCTTTGTCTATAGCTGCCAAATTCCCCAGCGTCTGGTATGACAACTTCATCCAATTCTGGCACTTAGCCAGGGCTTTAAGTGGGCCGGGTCTCACCGGGTCTGAGCACCGGCAGTTTTGTTTAACACCTTCGCCGTGGGGCTAATTCCCCCGCGGTGCTGGGGTGGAGGGGGGCGCGCGCAGTGCCACGGTGCTCGTGACGAGCTCGGCTCGTCACGCTTCACGGTAGCGCTGTGCTCATGACGAGCTGAGCTCGTCTTGACCACGCGCGTTTCTTAGAACGCTCAGCACCGTGGGGGAATTAGACCCGGGCGAGCATACGGCAACCGTGCCGCATGACGAGCTGATCTCGTCATGAGCACGGAAGGGGTTAAGGAAGTCTCCAAACGGGTCTCTATCTGGCTCTATTTTGTGTCCTTGCACATGAGGTCTGTTTTTTTCGAGCGATATAGGGGGAAGGAAAATCCTTTAAAGAGTAATTTTCTCTCTGGGTTTCTCTTCTCTTTTCAGAACTAAGGAGCAGCAACATTATTGTGGTGTCACCAGTGCTTTATGTGGAAGCTTTTTCAACATTATATACAAGTCACAGTTGCTGCTTATTTATCTTATGCAACTAACAACCATTGACAAAGCCAATAGTCCTGACTTGCTGTAAGTATGTTGTTACTTGTTGTATCATATATCTGGATGCAATGACAGAAACAACAAAATACAAAGTCAGGCGGCACACTATGGTAAGTGTAAACCTTTAGCTAACGTGTTTTAAGCCACGCCCTTAATTACATTGGCCACTCCCCTTCGAGAGACCCCCCCTGTTTTTTCATCCCACTTTAAACCCTGCGCTTAGCCAGCACTTTTTTAGGGTTGGTCTTCGAGCGCTTGCGACACTTTTGTGTTCGATAAAAGGACTTGCCGCCCACCCACTGCTTACATTTGTTGGCTCCAGTGTTAATCTTGCTTGCTACCTCCTAACTGGTCAGCGCATCTGAAACGTCCGTTCCGTTTGCCTCAGTGGTGAAGTGTCCAAGCACAGATTAATCCGATTTAATCGGTGTCAGTCCGCTTCTTCCAACTTGATTGAGGTACTATTGCTCCTCCTGACTCGGGATTAACTTTGTTAAAAGCGACTTTATTTAAATGTCACAGACAATTAAAGCAGTCTATGTGACAGCATGTGTTTACGTTTTTCCCACGTTGCTTCTTTCGTCACCCACCTGCCACTTCTCCTTGTTGATAACCTTATCCACCCGCCCTCTCCCCCGCTGTCCTCACTTACACATAGACCCACCCTCTTCTTATGTATTGTTCTTGTTTATATTTTTACCTCCTCTCCCCCAAGCTCTCTGTGTTGCTTCAACCACACCCCTCCTGCCCCCACGTTATTTCCACGTTCCTTAAATTCAGTGCTTTAAATGGGAAATTAGAAGTGCTGGTACTCCCTAATTAGACTTGGTGGACAGTTAGGGGCGTGTCTGGGGGCATAGCTGTGAGCGAGGCATTTAACAATACCCACAGTTTTTTGCGTGGATCAGAGGTTGTTGAAGTCTGAACCATTCAAACAAACATTGTGTATCACAAGAAAAAGTTAAAGATGTAGCACTGCAGAGAGTGTGTAGTCTCGATAGTTGTAAACTGTCACCATGAGACCCAGGTGCGCAACACCCATTGGGCTCAAAGTGCTTCAGCCCCTCCCCCCGTCGTGTATGGCAGCCCTGGCTGAGACCGCTTCCTGGGGACACACACAGCTGCACCAGAGTACCAGTGGTGGCTCGCACAGGGTGCCCTGCGGGGCGGGGTCAGGGTGGGGTGGGGGGGGGGGGGGTAGTACACTCATACATACGATAAAACGAAGGAAAGTCATTATTACGTTCCTCCGTTCCGTTGTATGTCCGAGTTTGCTACCCCCCCACCCTGCCTCTCTCCCGCCCCACAGCATGCCCTATGCGACCTGCCACTGCAGAGTACTTCACAGGTCTTTAAAAAAGACCATTTGCTTGTCAACAAGGCTTGTTGTTTTTCACCACTTCTTAAAGTCCCTCCATCTCCACTCTGCCTATGGCTGAAAGAATTAGCCCCCCCACAACATTTTTCTTAGCCCCCCCCCCCCCCCCGAAATTTGGCTCTAGTTGCGCCTCTGATGAGACCCACATTCTCACATTCTGTTCCTTCTGCTTCTGGAACTGGGCGTGAGAGGGAGTAAGTGCAAGCTTGTCTCTTCCGGAACTGCCAAAATATATGGGCATGTGACATTCAAGTAAATTCAAGTCTGCATTTGAGGCTACCTTACATTTTTTTTCCATATGTGGCTGCGGTCCCAGTTATGTGCCTCAGCTCACTTTCTCCTTCCTCAGTCAGGTCAATGACCACTCAACTCCCGACATGTACATTAGTAGATATCAGCTTCTATGTCATACGTGCAAGCCTTAATTTTTGTCAGTTTGATATTGCGCGAATTTGGCCTATGGACATCAAAGCGCTTTAAAAGGCAATTGGAACATTTACATTAAAGTTTACTTTTTTTAAGCACTGTTACTTAAGTGAGTTGCCCATAATCACTGGATGATGAGCCGACGTTTGGATACGAACCTGGTTCGGCAGTTCCACTGACAGCAGCTCTGGCCACCTCCTCATTCTTGTTGTGGTGCCAAGTAGAGCTTAACAGTGCAGGAGCAACCCAGCACAGAAATACACTACTAGTTGCCTGCAAGAGCGGCACATTAACACGATCCAGCTGAAAGGGTCATTTTCAGTCGTTTTTGCATTGCACGTACCCGTACTTCAAGACCTGAACCCTGCTGCTTCTGGGAGTATGGTATTCTCTTTGCCCCAAAAGAAGTTCCCGTACTCGGGGAGAGAAAACTGAGAAGTACCGGTGAGTACTGGCCCATTTAAAGCCCTGCTTAAATTTCAAAAGGAAATCTCGCAAGTGGGTATAAAATCTGGTAGAGGGCACAGCAAGATTTCCTTATTGATGCAAAATAAGAAAATCTATTTAATCTGTGAAACACAATATTACTAAGTCTTTAAGCGCAATAATTGACAATGAAATTATATATTCTATAAATAACATACTTCACAATCAACACACATACTACTACTCATAGATGCAAACATTCATTCCTTATCGCTTCATTTACACAGTGTTCTGGAGGTAAATTTTTATCCATTCATTGTTCTAATACCACAAAGTTGAACAGGATATTTCAAGGTACTGATGCAACAAAAATCTATACATATGAGTGGCCGGAAAACAGAATTCCCCGTTCCTTTGGCCTCCCTGTTGCTTTCGTTCTTTCCCTCCTACCACACCAAGTCCACTTAAAAAAAATAAATTGCTTTTGCACATTTTTCTTCCTTTTTTGGTTACGGATTCAACATGGAGCAGTAACTAAGAAGACCAAAAGCGCCCATGTCTTTTGCTTTTTTGTTTTCTCGCATTGTGATTTAAATATATATGGTAAAGTCACGAAGTGACAAGGAGAAAAGAACCTGAGCGCGAGGGGGCGCTCTATTTTCGGGTATTACATGACCGTACAGTGTGCTCCTTTTTAGGCCGAGGCCTAGCGTAACACTGCGCAGCAGTGTTTGCGCAGCTGAAGATTTAATGATTTGGAGTAGGGGGCTTAAACCCGCCCCTCTTCTCCATTGGCTGGCTTCCTAAACGGAGGCCAGCCATTGGAGCAGAGGGGCGTCACTCAGTTTAAGCCCCGTCCGTTTCGGATTCGGGGGCGTGTTTTTTCGTTTCTTTGGCCGTCACTCAACATAAAAAAAAAAAAATCGCCCCCGATTCCGAAAATCTCGGCGCTGTGCTGCTGGATGTGGTACTGGGTGAGTATGCCTTTCAGTCCCCCGCACAGCCGCTGCTTGTTTCTTTTTGATGTCGTCCTATATGAGATTCCCAAGATGCTGCTAGGCAAGGGACGCCTCTGCTGTTGTGTATGTGTTGGTATTGTACAGTATAGGAGGACTGATATATCGGATCGTACTCCTTATAAGGCTGTGAAGCGCTGTTTCACATAGTGTACCTGGGCATCTTTTAGAAGCACATGGTTGATCGGGGAGGGGGTGGTTAGTGTGGCATTTATGAAGGGCTTGGTTGTGACGCAAGCTCCAATTATGGTGCAATGAAGTGCTCGCCTCAGGCGCTTGGAGAGTTGCAGTACGGTGTGAGGAAAGACCTACTTTCCTCTGAGGGAGGAAAGACCTACTTTCGCCCTCAAACTCAGAGAGGTTGAGGGCGAAAGTTTGTGTATGAGCGAGAGAGAGAGAGAGAGTGTGTGAAAGAGAAAACGAGAATAGCGTGTGTGTGAAAGCAAGAGAGACCGTGAACGCGTGGGAGTGAAGGAGAAAGAGAACGTGTGTGTGTGTGAAAGAGGGACAGAAGGGGGAGAGAGAGAAAAGCAGGGATGTAGCGAGGGAGATAGACGGATAAAGAAAGAGAGATCGTTTTAGTGGTGGCCTGAAACATGTGCGTTGTTTCGATCCATGGAAAGGCAGTCACGTGTCTACTTTACACCAGATTAGCACTAGAGATTTCTCATTATTCACCTATCATTTCTGCGGCTGCCTCTCTTTATTAGCGAGGATTACGTGGTTGACCCAGATTTTGCTCGTTGTTTTTTTGTTTTTTGTTTTTCTGTTACTGAATTTTTCGGGGCGGGACCTCCAGTTCCTGCCTGTTGCTGGTTTCTGGGTGCAACTGTTGCTGCAAAACCAGCCTCAAAGAGGAGATAACTATGTCAACGCGCTCTATCTTTTCAATAAAGGTTTTTGTATCTTTCTCCAAAAAGTGCGTGTGGTAGTGTTTAATCTTTGTGGGGCTGTCTCTGGGTAGTTCTGCTCATCTCTCCCTCACACTGCCACCGACCCGTCCCCTTTCCCTCACACTCTCACTGCTATCTCTAATCTCTCACTCCAGCTGATCCTGTCATCTCTTCCTTGCAATCACACCACCCCGCCATCTCTCGCTTGCACTCCCACCGACCCTGCCATCTCTCCCCCCTTCTCTTGCAGTCCACCTGCCCCTCTCCTCTCTACCTGGCACCCACAGTGCCCCTCCCTCACACTCCTTGCCTCCTCTCTTGCAGTCCACATGCCACTCTCCTCTCTACCTGGCACCCACACTGCCCCCTCCCTCACACTCCCTGCCTGCCCTGCTGCTCCTGTTTGCCACCCTCTTCCTGCTGATCCTGGCCGGTGTCCTGCCTCCCACAGGCCTCATCCAGACCGGGTCGGCGCGCCTGGCCAGGGCCCCTTCACAAAGCCAGTGCTCAGGTGCACGCCTTCCGCCCTGGCCAGCTACCTGATCGTGCACTGCCCCAGCTTCCGGGGACCCAGCTGGAGCGGCTGGCCCTGGTGGGCCCTGCCTTCCCTGCAGACTGCGGTGTCCCTCCTGGCCCCCCCCCCAAAGCAGCAGAGTTCATTTCGTGAGGGAGCACCTGCAGCTCAAAGACTAGGGGCTGGTGGCCCTTGACTGGGCGGTGGGCCTGGGGGCGCGGAGGCGCAGGTCCTCCTCGAACTCCAGCATCCCAGTCCTGCTTTGCATCCCAAACTCTTTCGGGAAGGTGACCCGGAACTTCACAGAGGCGAGTTTGTCGTCAGTGGGGCCTGGGTGATGCTAGTGAGTTTATCACTTGTTGTGGGTTCCCGTGCGTCACTGCTTCCTTTGGTATAAAGAAGACTGGTTTGCGCACCAGAGACTGCCGCCAGCACTGCTCCGCAGATGAGTCTATCATCATCAGAGGAGGGCTGGGTGATGCTGGTCAGGATGCCACCTTGGCTGTACCGGGTCAGGCCTGTGATGGGTGATGTCATCAGGGGTCAGTGGGGTCACACAAGTGAGTTTATCAGAAGAGCGAGTTAGACTTTTCCATCCGATGCCATGGGTTGCTGGGAGCAGCCAGGCACAGCAGCAGCGATGAACTGCCCAAAGAAGGGACACCGGATACTGTGTCTGGTTATGTTTAGGCAAGCCTGCCTAAGCTTCTTGACCCTCCACTGGTAGCTGTGGCCAATCTAAGCTTCTTAACCCTCTACTGGTAGCTGTGGCCAATTTAAGCTTCTTAACCCTCCACTGGTAGCTGTGGCCAATTTAAGCTTCTTGACCCTCCACTAGTAGCTGTGGCCAATTTAAGCTTCTTAACCCTCCACTGGTAGCTGTGGCCAGTCTAAGCTTCCTAGCTTCACCCCTGGTAGCTGTGGCCAGTCTAACCTTCTTGACCCTCCACTGGTAGCTGTGGCTGCCCTAAGCTTCCTTGACCCTCCACTGGTAGCTGTGAGCGACCCACGCTTCCTTGACTCTCCCCTGTTCCCTGCTTGTGATCCGGTTTTTGTGTTGCTCTCCTGCCCCCTCGTTGGTTGTGCTTGATCTCCTGATCCCCCCCACCCTCGTTGGTTGTGCTTGCTGTCCTGCCCCCCCCCCCCTCGGTTGTGCTTGCTGTCCTGCCCACCCCCCTCGTTGGTTGTGCTTGCTGTCCTGCCCCCCGTTGGTTGTGCATGCTTGTGATCCGGTTTTTGTGTTGCGCTCCTGCCCCCTCGTTGGTTGTGCTCGATCTCCTGATCCCCCCCACCCTTGTTGGTTGTGCTTGCTGTCCTGCCCACCCCCGTTGGTTGTGCTTGCTGTCCTGCCCCCCGTTGGTTGTGCTTGCTGTCCTGCCCCCGTTGGTTGTGCTTTCTGTCCTGCCCCCCCCCCTCATTGGTTGTGCTTGCTGTCCTGCCCCCCCCCGTTGGTTGGGCTTGCTTGTGATCCAGTTTTTGTGCCTCTGTTCCCTGCTTGTGCCTCTGTGCCCTGCTTGTGATCCGGTTTTTGTGCCCTGCTTGCGATCCGGTTTTTGTGTTGCTCTCCTGCCCCTGTCCCCTCGTTGGTTGTGCTTGCTCTCCTGACCCCCCTCCCCTCGTTGGTTGTGCTTGCTGTCCTGACCCCCCCCCCTCCCGCGTTGGTTGTGCTTGCTGTCCTGACCCCCCCCCCTCGTTGGTTTTGCTTGCTGTCCTGCCCCCCCTCGTTGGTTTTGCTTGCTGTCCTGCCCCCCCTCCTTGTGCTTGCTGTCCTGCCAACCAGGGCCGGACTGGGAACCAGAACCTGCCCTGGCAAAGTGCTCAGCCGGCCCCCCTCCGGGAGGAGAGGGGAGGGGAGAGAGGTGCGACCGCGCTGTGTGACAGGGCCGGTTTTCGGCCGTTTTTGTTACAGGGCCGTTTTTGCAGCATAACAAAAACGGCCCCAGGGGCCCAAAACCGGCCCCCAACCATGCGGCCCACCGGGGAATTGCCCGGTGCCCTCAACGGCCAGTCCGGGCCTGCTGCCAACCCACCCCCCACCCCCTCGTTGGTTGGGCTTGCTTGTGATCCGGTTTTTGTGCCTCTGTGTCCTGCTTGTGATCTGGTTTTTGTGCCCTGCTTGTGCCTCTGTGCCCTGCTTGTGATCCGGTTTTTCGTGCCTCTGTTCCCTAGGGCGTTACTGGGCAGAGAGGTGTGTGTGTGGCTCTCTAAGTGTGTGGCTCTGTGTGTGTGTGGCTCTGTGTGTGTGTGGCTCTGTGTGTGTGTGGCTCTGTGTGTGTGTGGCTCTGTGTGTGTGTGGCTCTGTGTGTGTGTGGCTCTGTGTGTGACTCTGTGTGTGTGTGGCTCTGTGTGTGTGTGGCTCTGTGTGTGTGTGGCTCTGTGTGTGTGTGGCTCTGTGTGTGTGTGTGGCTCTGTGTGTGTGTGTGGCTCTGTGTGTGTGTGGCTCTCTGTGTGTGTGGCTCTGTGTGTGTGTGGCTCTGTGTGTGTGTGTGTGGCTCTGTGTGTGTGTGTGGCTCTGTGTGTGTGTGGCTCTCTGTGTGTGTGTGTGGCTCTCTGTGTGTGTGTGTGGCTCTGTGTGTGTGTGCGTGGCTCTGTGTGTGTGTGTGGCTCTGTGTGTGTGTGTGGCTCTGTGTGTGTGTGTGGCTCTGTGTGTGTGTGTGTGTGGCTCTGTGTGTGTGTGTGTGTGGCTCTGTGTGTGTGTGTGTGCGGCTCTGTGTGTGTGTGTGTGGCTCTGTGTGTGTGTGTGTGTGGCTCTGTGTGTGTGTGTGTGGCTCTGTGTGTGTGTGTGTGGCTCTGTGTGTGTGTGTGTGTGTGTGGCTCTCTCTGTGTGTGTGTGTGTGTGTGTGTGTGTGTGTGGCTCTGTGTGTGTGTGTGTGTGTGTGTGGCTCTGTGTGTGTGTGTGTGTGGCTCTCTGTGTGTGTGTGTGTGTGGCTCTCTGTGTGTGTGTGTGTGTGTGGCTCTCTGTGTGTGTGTGTGTGTGTGTGTGTGTGTGTGGCTCTCTGTGTGTGTGTGTGGCTCTCTGTGTGTGTGTGTGTGTGGCTCTCTCTCTGTGTGTTTGGCTCTCTCTCTGTGTGTTTGGCTCTCTCTCTGTGTGTTTGGCTCTCTCTGTGTGTGTGTGTGGCTCTCTCTCTGTGTGTGTGGCTCTGTGTGTGTGGCGCTCTCTCTGTGTGTGTGTGTGTGGCGCTCTCTGTGTGTGGGTGCGTGTGGGTGGCTCTGTGTGAATGACTGTGTGGGTTGCTCTGTGTGAATGACTGTGTGGGTTGCTCTGTATGTGTGGGTGGGTGGCTTTGTGTGGGTGGCTCTGTGTGGGTGCAAATGCAATAGGTCTCGCATTTGCAAGCAATTAAGCTATTTGCATTGTAAATGACAATGCCATTTATTTATGTTTTAAAAACAAAAACATAAATAAAAATAATGTCATGAGCAATGCCAATAGCTCTAACTTTAACAATGCCGAAACCATTGCATTGTAAATGCTTGTTTGCAAACTAAATAGAAGAATGAAACCCCGTGAATGTGTGACTCTTTCTGCCTTCCTTTTACAGGCATGGCTCCTCTGTGTCAGTTTACACCTGATGTCAAAAACAACAATCTGATCTTTGATTTGAGCGCATACCATTTTGAATATTAAAATGTCTTAAATTAAGGCGAGGATTGTTGTGCCTCGGCTTCATTAGCTTGAGTGAAAATACTGCTAGCACTGGAGGTTTTCCCACGGACCCCATTTCGTAATGTATAATTGCGCTATCCTTTAATTCTGAGTAACCATGTTCTTTGCGTTCCTTATTCCATGAATCTCTTCTCCAATCAGGATTACTCCATAGCAAACCCATTTTCTAAATGCCGCATCTCTATCATGGTCTCCCTTCTAACCACACGAAAAGAAGACTGCAGAAACCTAACGCAGTAATTCAGCAACACCACCAAATGCCTGCTTTATCTGATCATTGCAATCACGTGCTTATGGCATGATAACTTTATCAGATTATTTTTGTCTGTGCCGTGGCTGTTAAGTACCCCCGTATCGGAGGTTTTACTCTTCGGCCAGGCCTAATTTTAGACCACATCTCTGTGCATGCTGGGATTTCTAAGCCCATGCTTTTAACCGTATACAACGAAATCACGAGTCCGCATGGCGTGGGGCCAGCGTCCAAGTTTTTTTATGTATAATTTTTTGAGCTTTTCAGAGAACAAAACAACATACAGAAATCTGGAGCCAGATGTGAAATCTCATCCAATGGGCCCGCCTCTAACGGTTGTTCTACATTAGAAAAGGCCGTGCTGACTGTGCTGATTCTGTCAAATCCGCAGAGGAAACTACATCATCTTAGAGTCTAAGATGATGTAGTTTCCTCTGCGTATTTGACAGAATCAGCAGTCAGCACGGTCTTTTCTAACTGTAGAACAACCGTTAGCTCTACTGCGAGAATTTACATTACAGTTTATAGTCCAAGATCACACTGAGTGCCAAGGTAAACTACTAAGTGAAACCAGAACTACTGAACAGAAGTACAGTGCTTGAAGTTAAATGTAAATTATCTGAAGCAGGTTTGCATGTGCGCTGAACTGGTTTTACTCATCCTCTCCATTTTTCCTCTCCCCTCCTGCCCGCTCTCCCTCCACTGTTTCTTCTCTCCCTCCACTGTTTCTTCTCTCCCTCCCCTGTGTCTTCTCTCCCTCCCCTGTTTCTTCTCTCCCTTCCCTGTTTCTTCTCTCCTCCCTGTTTCTTCTCTCCTCCCTGTTTCTTCTTTCCTCCCTGTTTCTTCTCCCCCTCCTGACAGAAAGGAGAAACAAGCGTTTACAATGCAATAGGTCTCACATTTACGAGAGTTTAAGATATTGGCACTGTAAATGATACAAGTCAATGACAAATATGGGCAGAGTGTGGGCGGGGCTTTTTTTCCATACTCCAATACACCATGCCGGAGAGCAGCTCATGCACTAATCAGGCTCGACCTAAGAAAATCATTATGAGCAGCCAGCACTGCCCGCTATATATCGCTGTTTTAAATCTTCCGGTTATCCAATCCCACCCAACCGCCTTAGCCATCGCCATTCTGATTGCCAAAGCCAATATCTCACCCAATGCTTGCTTTCATTCTGGCAGTTTTCCCTTTTCTCCTCATAAAGTGTGGGCATCTGCACGTTAATCCATAAAGCTGGCTTTTCTCCCACGCACCTGTCCCCTGATACACCCTCAATACACTTTGTCGCCATTCTCTGTGCACCATTCCTTCAGTCCGACATTCTCCACCAGCTCCGAGGAACGACCAAAAAGGCGTCCTTGCATGCTGTTTCCCTCAGAAATACATGCACAGTGGTGGCAAGGGGGTAGTCATGGCGTTCAGTCTAGCGGAGAAGGCGTCCTTCTGAAATGTGATAATGGAGTAAACAGGTCCCAACACTGACCTTGACTGATGCTAGAAACGTATCTCCCCCCAATCTGCGCGAAAACTACAAGGGCAAGACCTAGCAGTGTTATCTGATTTTTATCAAGCTCTATTCACTTCTGCTTAGCTGAGCTATTTTGATCTTGTTAGCGGGCCTTGACAAGCACGGGGACGTGGGTGAATTAAAGCTCCAGTTTTCCTTCTCTTGATGGCCCTGCCCCCAGGCCAAGAGCAGCCCATCATACTCCATCTGTGGCTCGTGTATGGACTCCTCACTTCCACCCTATTTTAAAGGCATTTATCATAAATCCAAATTCCTGCTAATTCCTTGTTGAAGGATTCATAGTGATGTCCCACCCTGAACCAGCACTGCTCCTGAGAAAGATTGGTCTCGGTTCCACCCGCCCCGAAAAGCAGTTGTGGGTTAAAATACACCCCCATGCCCCAACGGGCAACTCGTTGGCCAATGTAGGATACCAGTCTCTGCCGTGCCCCTCCATGTCACTCACTGTGAGGGAGGCTTTTTGCTACTTCAAGAATCTCTTAAAATGAGGAACAACTACCTATCCATGCGGGGGGAGTAAGCTGCCCGCATACCCGACACATGTATGGTTGCGGCACCCCATATGAAACACAGAGGGTACAAAGTTCCCCGGGAGCATATAGAGAGGGAAGGAGTGTGTAAACAGGATAAGAGTGGAGTCAGGGAGCAGCAGACTCCCTTTTTAGAACTGAGAGGCCTCACACACCCAGCGAGCTAGATGTCAAGCTTCATCATTGGCCTCTTGCTCCTCGTCAGACTGGCGCTGCAATGCCTGACGGGCGCCTAAAAGGCGGTCTTTGTCGGAGATCTTTTGTTCAAGCCAACGGTTGTGTGCGTGTGAGGGGGAGAAAGGGGGTGTAGTCAGGTGGGGAAGGTGATATTAAAAAAGGTGAACCAATTCACAAGGATTTTTATTTGCGTGACTTATTCCCTTGGTTAAAAGGTGGGAGGGGAGATGGAGGCTGTAAAGGGTACAGTAGAACTACCTCGACGCTCTAATCAGGTCACCCCATAGCCAGGAAATAGTGTCCTGAAAACTGTGCCAGATCCACAATGTGCAAGTTTCCAAAGTTGGTGTCTACTGGTGATGCTTTTTTGTTTGAAGTAGATGTAGGTTCCCATGAGTACCCTTGAGGTCTACAACAGTCGTAGATTTCTGGCAGAAGTCTACAGACCAAAAGCTTCTTGCGTTGAATTTCAGCCAAGTGGTAAATTCTGTAAGGGTAAAATATACCTTTTAAACTCTCACAGGGAAATCCACAAATTACATTACATTTCAGTTCTGTTGATGCAGGAGTATTGCCCATTGGCTGCCATCATAACCACATTGACAAGTGACACAATGTGTGTCTTTATTAGGATACTCTAATCAAAACGTGCCTTTAATAAAATTGCAATTTTCTAACACACATCATTGAAAATCACAATTTTATGTAGCGACTGGAGGTTCAGATTACGTGCAAGTTCAAAGCCCCTGCACAACACAGTCTGATACATGTTTGCTTGATTTAAGATAAAATCTGGTGAAAGTAGAAATATTTGAGTAATCTGCTGAATGTAGAATATCTTCCACCTAACACAGTTGCTTAATCCTTGCACACAAACTTTGTAAATGCTGAGTACGCAATGTTCCCCAGACTCTCCGCTGATCTCAGCAAAGCGCAAGGGACATGTGGGCTGAAGAGCATTTTGGTCACAAGACAAGGTGGAAGAAGAGCAGCAAAAATTGAAGTTCCAGCAGTATTGAATGGAACATAGCACTCTAAGAATGTACATTGGTTTCTGAACTGCTTAAGATGTTTTTGGGTCTGGCTGTTTTTGGTAGCATGCAGGGACGGCTCGTCCGTTGGGGTGGAGGAGCATCGTCCCACTTAAATTGCCCCTAAAACCCCAGAAATGAAAAATAAATTGGTAATTCATTACCATTTTATTTTTCAACCTCCATCCCGAGCATAGCGTCAGGACCCGGCGGGGTCCACCGAGTGATATCAGCAGGGAGGAGGGTGAGCTGTTATGCAGTGTTTAACCCCTTCGCTGCTGCGGCTATTCCGCCGCAGTGCTAAGGGGGTGGGGCAGCCGCGCGGTAGTTCCATACTAGTGACGGAACCGCTCCGTCACGGCTCGCGGGCGATCTGTGCTTGTGACGGAACGGTTCAGTCACGAACCTGCCCGCCCATTAATGCGTCAGCGCAGGCGCGGAATCAGCGCCGCGCAGGCGCGGCGAGCGGGCCGTGACGGAACCGTTCCGTCACAAGCACAGCTCACCCGTGGCTTGTGACGGAGCGGTTCCGTCACAAGCATGGGAGGGGTTAAAGTGCTCATTTTGTTTTGGTCAACCGGCTTGCTACGGTCAGCCACACATGCGCACTTTAAACATTTCTAACGGGTTATAGCAAACGCAGGCCTCCAGAGCACTGTGCAGCACTGAGTGAGACCGCTCCCACCAGAGTGCAGCACCATGGTCTGCAGTCGAAGAAAGAAGAGATCGGGTGCAGAGGATGTCGTGTTCATCTTCACTTAGTGTATTTATTAAAATGTATATTAGTTTTGCTTGCGCACGCCTCCCCCTCCCTGTAGATGCCAGCCACCGCATATATCAGCTGTGCCATTAGTTGTTGCATATTCATCTAGGTAGATGTCATTTTTGACTCCATTGAAATTCCTCTTATATTTTGTGCAGAATCATCCCAGCTCATGCTAATCATTCTTCTCACGACCCTTTGTGATTAAGTTAGCGGAAGCTGGTAGTGGAAGAAGGTATGGGTCCTTCCGGGTATAAAATGGGGCTGAATGCATCTTTCAAAATTTGCTCAAGATGCACCCGCCTCAGACGTTCTGAATCCTATTTGAAAGCTAGATGCAGGAACATTCTACTTCTGTTCAAACATGGAAGATCAACGTAACAGAACGGCTGTCATCCCAAAAAAGAATTTGAGTGCTGGAGTGTGGTATGCTGGTATGCTGGTATCAGTCTCCGGGTGGCTTTAAATCCAAGCGGTCCCTTGTCTGAGGGAAGTAGGATGAATGCTGTAGGTGTCTCAAGAACTCATTTTGAGTTTTGGCCCACTGCTTCATTTGACATATAAACAGTGTGCGTTGCGTTTTGGTCACAGTTGTCAGATTGTTGTGGAAGCTTAGTGCTTTAAAGGAGTCTGTATAAACATCGGTTTGATTAATTTATTTCTAATAGTCAGGGAGAGCAAAGTTGCTAGTTTTTTTCATCAAAATGCCTACACTCGAAATAAGCCTACGAAGCACAGCCTTATTTATTGGCAGTTCTTTATTTAGAACATTCTTTAACAGGGAAAACCTGCAGAGACTACATCTGAACAAGGGTGTCAAATGTCATTTTGCCCCCCCCCCCCCACTTCCCCATCGGACGATGGGTTCCCGCTTTGTTGTGTTAAAGAAGTATTTAAAGTGAAAATTGAGGGGGACCGTCCCATTTTGTGGGGTTGAGATTAATTTGGCCTGAAATGGACCCAAGCAAGTTGAGAAAGCCTAATTAAATGATGGTGCACTGGGGCCTTTCTCTGTTGCTCTGCAATTATTGTATGTTCTTATTATGTGGAGTCATATGTATTATCCTAGTAACCCCTTTGCTTCTCTGCTGTGTCACAGGACAGTGTTTGAGAAGCCCTAGATCAGGGCTCGGAACAGAACTGTGTACCTATGCTGGGAACTCTTACTTGAATATTACTTACTTGAAGCTCTAATCTGAACTATGTTGTGTTATGTAGATTTGTAGAGTGCACTATCACCCAGGAGGGTATTGTGGCACTGAGCAGGTGGAGAAGTGTGGCTCAATGGTTAGTGCAGCAGACCCTGATGCAGAGGTCTAGCTCGGGACCAGGGTTCAATTCCCTGCCTCGGCGGGTCTTGGGCTCAAAATTCCACGGACCTGATAATTCTTGCCTCGGTGCCTATTCCAATCATGGAGTCCCACTCTGCAACTCTGGGCAATAGCTTGCTTAATCTCCACAACGGCCCCCACAACGCTAAGGATGCCTGGCCTCCACCTTGGGGGTGCCCAGGAGTGGACGCCTCACAGGGAAAGCCAGGATGGGTTCCACAGCGGTATTCGTACAAGCGCCTTGAGATCCTTGTGGGTGAGTAGTGCGCTATACAAGTATCAATTTACATTTACATTACATTACAGGTGTGAGTCTAGGCACACCTAGGGTCTAATGGGAGTACTTGAAAAGCTTCTTTCGGAATTCAAGAACTGAGGGAGAAACTCTTATGTGTAACGGAGGGTTGTGTTATGCTTTTAGGACTGATGTAGGAGAAGGCTGAACTGCCAGATCTGGTTCCGTATGCATGGGATTTGTGTAAGGAGGCGTCTGTACGAGCGGAGGTGTCCGGAAAGATTGTGAAAGCAGATACAATTTCTTGAGGTTTGCTGGGCCAGTGTAATGTATGCCTTAAAAGTGTGGGCGAGGAGTTGGAATTGTGCTTGTTTGTGAATAGGGATCAAGTGGAGCTCCTTCAGGTGTGGTGTGGAGTGATTCTGGCAGCTGAGTTCTGAATGGTCTGCAGCCCACTGGTGAGTTTTCTTTGTTGATCCCAGCATAGAGGGTGTTCCCGTAGTCCAGCTTGCTTGTGACCAACGTATCCATGATGGTTTTCCAGCGGCTGAACGGGAGCCATTTGAAAATCCTCTTCCGCCTCTTCAGGGAGTTCGTTTTTTCGATGTTAAACCCTCCTAATAAAGGAACTACATTGAAGTGGCTTAAAAATGTCGTTTATTATTGAGTTTCTGTAAAAAAATAAAATTTAAAAAATAGCTTTCATTGCACATTTCCCCCTCCAACTTAGGTGGAGCAGTGCCAGGCATTGTGCCATCACACCAGGAGCCTAATTCTGCACCACCAGAGAAGATTGAGCTCAACTTCCTTCCCGGCCCATGAAGCTTTTAAAAGTTTAAACCTAGGTACCATATTTTTAAACTAAAACACCAAACGGAGCAAACAATACAATCAAAGGAAAATATTACAAAGTGAAAACTTAGGCCAAACGTAATACACTCTGAATCAAAGAAGTTCAACAAAGTGCCAGTTCCATGCCATAGTTTGGGATTCATTGTGTGTAAATTTATCTCTTGGGTATCCTTGAAGCCTATCTTGAGCTGGCCCTTTGTCACTTGTTAGGCGCCACTGATCGAGATAAAAATTGGGTTAAACTCCAAGACATACCTTTCTAAAAAAATTGCTCTTCTTGAAATCAACTTGGTCCCTAATTTGTACCTGTGCTGGCCAGTGCTCGGCACCGGCATTTAGTTTTGACAGCCCACCACCTGATGGCGCTGCCAGTGTATTTCTGAGCAGAGCACGTCAGCAGTGTGTAGTAATACATTAAACAAAAATACCTCGTTCAGTCCATTCTTAAATTTTTGGTGGCATGTGGTCAAATTTATTGGAGTGTTATGGATATGAGGTAACATTTGTACTCAGTTTGGCAATCAGACCGGATGTGCAAGCTGCAGTGGCCTACCTTTAAATGTCTTGGGCCCTCGCATTTATTATTAGTTTGTTTTTTTGTAGATTGAGGCATGTGTCACCTGACCAAACTGCTATAAAGAGGCCTTTCTATATATATTTCTGTAAAGAGGCAACTCCCTCCCTTATGTCGATAAGCAAAGCAGGCGCATGCAGCTTGTTTGCTCAGTATACTAATTTTATATTGCAATATTATTCCTGAAAGAGCGCCATAAATCTTGAAGGACAAACAGTGGCTTCAGAAGAATGTTGGCACACCAACAGCAGGCAGACCTATAGGCGGAGCTGTTAGTTATTTACACATGGACTCGCTGATTACCAGACTGCAGCTGTTGCGTGTATCTGTCACCTGGTGGGTGGGCCTGCCGGGCACATCCGGGTACCACATGCACGTCATGGCTCCGAGGCAGTCAGCATGCAGACAGGCGCATCTGCCAAATGAAAATGGAAAGTTTTGTCTCAAACGTTATGCTGTGTCGAATTGATGCGACTGAAGCTGTGTTGAGACTTTGTACATTTTCATCCAGTCTGGCTAATTATTTGTCATCTCAGCAAATTAAGGTGCCTCTGGGACCAGTGATTCAGCTCCCACTCTGGCCCAGGGTTTACAGTCTGGGAACATCTCTGAGGAGCCTGCAACTGAGAAGAACAAAAGGAGTAAGTTCCCCATGCTCATCTTCGCCGATGACACCCTGCTCCTCTCTAAGACCGGTAGTGGCCTGAAAACTGCATTAAACAGATTTGACGAGTTTTGCAAGGATAACGACATGAAAATTAATGTGAGCAAAACCAAATTTATGGTCTTAACCAAAAGCCGCCCCATCAAAAGTTCAGTAAGCATGAATGGCGAAAGTCTTGAACAAGTAGAGGTCATGACCTATCTAGGAGTAACCTTGGATCATCGCCTTAGCTGGAAACCACAGGTTGATCCACTTCATCTAAGATTTGCCCGCCTTACTGGTTGTCTCCTGCAGGAGCAAAAAAGGTCTCTAACAAAAAGGGTTAAACCCGCTCTTAGGATCTATGATACTAAGGTCAGCTCTGCTATTTTATACGGGGCTGATATATGGGGGTATATGGACCTATCATCTCTGGTAAAAGTTCAAAACAAATTAATGCGTAAATTGGTAGGACTTCCCCAATCCGCCCCGACTAAACCACTCTGCTTGGACTTGGGTTGTAAACCTATCAATGAGATGGCTCGATATCGGCTAGCAGCTATGTGGAGACGTATTTGGACGTCCCCAGGTTTAAGTCTCTTTGCCAGGGAATTAGAGGAAGTAAGATCAGTTTGGGGGTCCAGTAGTATACCCTGGCTGCGCGAAGTTAAACTAATCTTGGAAGACATGGGCTGTAACCAGCTGTGGGCCCCCCCAGGGTCCACTATCTTTCCCTCCAAGCAAGACTTCAAAGCACTATATTGGGCCTCTGTTCGACAAGAGTCTGTTATTAGTTCAGTTGCCACTAGCTTAACAGGTAGATTCCTGTCACACAAACTGGATCCCTCTTACGAGAATTATTGGGACGTTATAACTAAGTCACTTGATAAAAAACTGTATCACCAGTTTCGAGTTGGGTCTCTGCCTTTAAGGTCTTTTACCAAGAAGTGGTCCCCCCTCTCAACTGATTCCTGCCCATGGTGTACTCTCCACAAGGAGAGTCCTGGTCATTTTTTATTTGCCTGCCCTGCCTATCATGCACCAAGAAACAAATGGATTAGGCCCATTTGCCGCCAGCTTAAAGTTCGAGGGAGTGCTGAGGTTTTGTGGGCGCTACTTACCACCACCTCAGAGGTGGTAGTCGTAAGTGTTGCCAAATACCTGGGGTGGGCATGGGTTATAAGAGCTAGACATTTGCAGGCATCTTGATCCTAACCTCTTTTAAAATGGTTTTTAAAATATGAGGTCTTTATTATACTGTTTAATTCTTTATTAACAATGAAATGTTCTATGTAATTATGTTGATCTTAAATTGATTACTTTTAATGTATGTTTTATACTCTTTTGCCTTAAGATGTCTTTTTATGATGTAAAAATCGCAATAAAGACTTTGAAACCTGACCCTGAGAAGAACAAAAGAGCATCCGAAGGGATGATGGGTGAGGAAGTTGCACTCAGCTTCCAGAATTTATAAAATTCTGCACCTAGAGCCGTTCTTGAAAGCCAAAGATGGCCGCTTCCACCATGCCTCTGATTAAAGGGACCGCGATAACTCGGCCTAAAGCCCCCAAAGAGCACGGTGAAGAATATGTCCTTGGAGCACCAAAAACGTCTCCTCCAATGCCCATAATCTTCAGGATAACTGGAGGAGGGGGGGGGGGGGGGGATCCTTAGTTTAGAATACGGGTAGGTGCTCTATCCCCAAGGGAAATGGACCGAAACGGACTCCACAGAAGTCCGGAAGCTCTGGACATCATGTGCTTTTCGGATGGGTCTGCGATATCAGTGAAAGCACAACAGCAGGCAGGAAGATAATCAGTGCCGAGAAGCACGAACCAAGTGGACCAAGGCAACTAAGATGAAATGATCTCTTGGGATCTAGGCCAGGGAAGCTCCTTGTGGAATGCTTTCACTGGCGGCCATTTTTTTTGCAAATGACTTAGGCGGGCTCTCCCATACAATGCATGCTCTTCGTCCCTGGCCATGGCTTGCACATGTAGCATACCCAGGCACTTGAAGCTACCACCTTAGTAGTGCTTGCCAGTTCCCTGAAGACTTCTATACTGTCCCAAAATAAGTACATGTAAAAGTCTTTATGCAGCAAGCAACTACTCTCTCTCCTCAGAGACTCCCATACAAGAACATCAAGAAGGGCCTAGTGAGAGGCCACAGAAGTGACTTCCCATTGCGAGGTCAGGTATCGGTCCAGGTCTTCCCCCTTCGTAAGAGTCTGGGCATGGAGCCAGTGCTTCAGGTAACTGTCCTTGCCTAGTAAAATAAACCCAGATTAAATGTTCTCTTATGGCAGCTTTCATGTGCTAAATTCAACCCCTTCTGCAGCAGAGTATGGGGTAAGGGCTCATATCTATTTGTGTTAAAACGAGACCCAGTGGCACATTTTGGAATGTGAATATATATATATAACCAATATTGCAGACTGGAGAGCCCAGTCGACTAACCAGTTAAGTGCGCTGTGAACATCAAAAATACTGAAGAGCTGCTCGCAGCTGCCAGCGTACTAAAACCATGTATGGTGGGCCTCTCTCTTACACGTCATTAACCACACTGCTAAGTGCTGCGTTCTACAACATGGTAACCATACCACAATTTGTGCCTTTGTTAATCCCAGCCTTTTGAATAGCAATAGCCACAGGATCGCCAACAGGGATTGTAGGCAACTGCACAGGTGAACACGGTCAAGAGGGGGCACTAACGGAGCCTTTTTGTGTCAGTAAGACTGCACCACATCTTATTTCTGTATATTGAAGTGCCTCAATACAGCATTTCACAAACCGTGGCTCCGGATCCACTTGTGTGCCGCAAGTCAATTTTTGGAGGCTTACAAAAGTCCTGGTCTATGTGTAAGTAATATTTAAAATAATATGCCACGTATCTGCACCAGTGCAAGAGTGCTGAGCAATGTCCCAAAGCTAAAATAAACCCTTGCTAGCATTCCCAAGCCAGATTCGGGGTGAACCTTCCACTATTTGTTGTCACTGTTAGTTGCTTCACAAAGCCACTTCAACAGACAATGTGTTCACTATACACAACAATACCACTTGTGTTGGACTCAGGCCACATCCACATTTCTCAATTTATGTGTCAAATGGTCAGAGCTACCTACCCTGGATCTGGGGAAAGAGATCGCCTTTGGCTCAACATCCTTCGATTCTGAGCGGATCACGTAATCTCCTGTGTTTAACCTGACCTTCTGTTCTGTAATCTGTGACTCGTGTAAAGTGTGTCAATGCCCATGGGCATGTCCACGCTACATAGAAATAGAATATATTATATATTTTTTTTCCCAGGAAAATTGCGCCATCTTTGCAGCTTGATAGACAAACCCATCCAGTCGAGAAGCAGGAAAAAGCTGTTTTTATTTTCAGCAGCTAATCCACACAATGCAGCACCACACAATGCAGCATAACGTGTTTCAATCCTCCCTGGGTCTTAATCATATGCACAATGTGAGGGTCAGTCACTCTTAGATTTAAAATCTTAGATTTAAAATATATAAATATATAAATATATTTATATATATTTATATATTTTAAATCTAAGAGTGACTGACCCTCACATTGTGCATATGATTAAGACCCAGGGAGGATTGAAACACGTTATGCTGCATTGTGTGGTGCTGCATTGTGTGGATTAGCTGCTGAAAATAAAAACAGCTTTTTCCTGCTTCTCGACTGGATGGGTTTGTCTATCAAGCTGCAAAGATGGCGCAATTTTCCTGGGAAAAAAAATATATAATATATTCTATTTCTATGTAGCGTGGACATGCCCATGGGCATTGACACACTTTACACGAGTCACAGATTACAGAACAGAAGGTCAGGTTAATTTTATTATAAACACAGGAGATTACGTGATCCGCTCAGAATCGAAGGATGTTGAGCCAAAGGCGATCTCTTTCCCCAGATCCAGGGTAGGTAGCTCTGACCATTTGACACATAAATTGAGAAATGTGGATGTGGCCTGAGTCCAACACAAGTGGTATTGTTGTGTATAGTGAACACATTGTCTGTTGAAGTGGCTTTGTGAAGTAACTAACAGTGACAACAAATACTGGAAGGTTCACCCCGAATCTGGCTTGGGAATGCTAGCAAGGGTTTATTTTAGCTTTGGGACATTGCTCAGCACTCTTGCACTGGTGCAGATACGTGGCATATTATTTTAAATATTACTTACACATAGACCAGGACTTTTGTAAGCCTCCAAAAATTGACTTGCGGCACACAAGTGGATCCGGAGCCACGGTTTGTGAAATGCTGTATTGAGGCACTTCAATATACAGAAATAAGATGTGGTGCAGTCTTACTGACACAAAAAGGCTCCGTTAGTGCCCCCTCTTGACCGTGTTCACCTGTGCAGTTGCCTACAATCCCTGTTGGCGATCCTGTGGCTATTGCTATTCAAAAGGCTGGGATTAACAAAGGCACAAATTGTGGTATGGTTACCATGTTGTAGAACGCAGCACTTAGCAGTGTGGTTAATGACGTGTAAGAGAGAGGCCCACCATACATGGTTTTAGTACGCTGGCAGCTGCGAGCAGCTCTTCAGTATTTTTGATGTTCACAGCGCACTTAACTGGTTAGTCGACTGGGCTCTCCAGTCTGCAATATTGGTTAACTCATATGGTCATTAGTAGACCTCAGTTTGACAAAGACCTGGTGTAGAGATCTGCAAGGATAGACTTTGTTAATATTATTACATATCCTATAATCATTGTGAGATGTCAAAAAGCGGTCATAATATGTAGCTTGGGGGGACCAGCAGTGGTGGATTAAATGACATTCTTCAGTTGGCCATCGGCATGTGTCAGAGCGCTTCAGTTATTCAATGCGCCATCCGTTGGTGTCGGTAGTTTATTGATGGGGACTGGTAGACAACTGGGTGATGGACATGATCCAAAGCATTTTTGTCTTATTTGAGTGTAAGATCTAGAGGTAGTATAAGGGCATTATTACCTGTATGAACTAGAATTGACTGCCTGACCGCTGAGTGTTACAGTATTAGTGTGGGCCACGAGAGTAGTATATTGAATTGTAATTGCATTCATATGGCATTTATGTTTCTACCCTTGACAAGATTTTAAATCGCTTCCTACCATGCAGCCCGTAGCTCTGAAACCCAAGTTTAGTGGTTTTTTCCCCCCCAGTGGTGGTTGTCTTGGGATTAGTTGTGTGCTCTTAAGTAAACCATTCAATGCATTTACTCCAGTTTCTATGTGGATGATTAAATTAACGGGCTTTAGGCTATTTTATTTATTGGGAGAACAGCGTTTTTCGGACTTATTTTCCATCTCCTTGTATTTCTCTCTCCGACAACCTAGGAAAATGTTGAGGGTTAAAAAAAAGCTCCACAACCACCCGTGAAATCAGGGCAGTGCGGCTGCCTGGCCGAATTCCAGCCTTGGCGAATGCTCAGCCACTGAATCAACAAAGAAGCCTTTAATTTCACAGTTTATCAAATGCAAGGAATTATTGTCCCTCCTTCACGCAAACCAGAAGCAGCGGCTGCCAGTGCGACGTTTCTCAGTTTCCCATCATGCAATAGTTGCATTTTCCATATGTTGCCTCTGCCTCCCTTGGAGTGGGCCAATGTTTTAACCGGTTCTCTGAGTCCATTGCCTTAATGTGTTTCTGCTCGTTGTGCGCTGTTAAGTAGTCTTCATCTGATGACCAGGGTTAAATTTGAGCTGTTAGTTCCCGGTGCTTGGCACAGGTACTTAATTTTCAACACCAGCACTTATGACAGTCTGCCGCATGATGTCGTAAACTGGATTTAGAGATGACCACAACAACAGTTTACTAATAATGTATTATCCATTAAACATGAAAACGATCTGCTGCTCATCGATTCTACTAGCTTTGTGGGCCTGGAATAGTCTGAATTGTCGCACTTGTAGGATTGTGATGGTTAGTAGTTCTGTTGGTAGTCATTGGCAGCGCTGGCAAGGGCACTAGGTGGAGCAAGCTGCAGTGTCATCATCACAAAGGCCCTGACACTTATTTTTTTTGGACAAATTAAGCACTGGTGATGACTGTCCTGCTGCTCCCCCTTCTGCACTTCCATTTGTGAGTACCTCACTTCCCAGCCTGTTCCCACCTATTTGGAAAACCAGTCTTTTACGCAGAATGTGCCATCTGAATTTAATCTATGGGGTGACACATCATAATTTATGTTGCAGAAACATGTTGATCCTTTTTTATTTACGTTAATTGAATATATGCTGCAACTGTTGGTTGTGTATGTGAAAAGGGATAACTTTGGCTATTCTAGAGAAGTTAACCTAAACGTGCATGAAAGGGGCACCTTTATTTACATAGCTGCAGGAGACAATTCTGCCATCTTATGTGTATGAAGGATCACTTTAGATGGTAGAAAATGCAGTCAATAAATGTATAGAAATGACCGATCACACTGGCTCCACAACTGTTGAGGAGCATTTTGTTACAAGGATGTAGAAAAGACAGCCGACTACACATTTGTAGAAGACCGCTTTGGCTGCACGTGCAGAAGCAACTAAACAGCTGCAAAGCTCTGGCTGCAGAAGTAGGGCTTAGGGGGTGACTTTCACAGGAGATTGCATTTTCATGTCTCGTTTTTGTGTTTTACAGAGTCTTGCATTTGGTACTCTAATCCAGTTGGTTCATGTGAAAATGTCGAAGTGCACAATCCACAGCCTATGTATGCCCCACAACAGAGTAGGGCTTGCACTTTGTTTTTCATGATGTGCTTATTTTCAGTGGAATTATGTTTGAGAGTTAGCTGTGCTTCTCACATTGAGGCTCATCCATGATTTACCAGGCTCTAAGCAGTATTAGAACATTAGAATGTTGAGTGCTTCTTTGAAAACAGTGGAGTGCTCCGAGCTTCTAATGGCTGCTCTAGGCCCTCTCTACTATCTGACACCCCAGATGTCCCAACAACGACCAACAGTTCCCTACCTGACCAACTCGAAAAATTGAAAAAGAAACGGGTCCGCCTACAGTTAATGGTGTTAATGCTAACAGACTACTTAAAAGCTGAGGTCATACCAGTCGGTCTCCAGGTCCGAAACATCCCAGGTATCTTTACGGACAATCCAAAGTACACATCTAACTTCAGCTACATTGGAACCACGTGCTCTAGGCACTGGCTCCATTAGGCATAGGCATAGCCACAGAAACATTGCAATCTTTAGAAACAGAAATTGCAGATGTACTGAAACAAATTAATGATTCAGACCCCACTGCGGAGTGTAAAAAACTACTTGACTAAGTTGAAAAGACGGTGGCTGTCTTTCACCGAATTGAACAGACCAAGAAGTCTAATAAAATCAAGAAAGACATCAAAACATACAGTATTGAAAACACCTACCTTTACCTACACAAATATTTCTACACAAATATTTCTACACCATCAAACCACACTTTAATCCAAACAGTAGACCCTGGGGTAGATACAACAAACGTCAAAACCTGGTAGGTTTTTCTGATACCTCTGGAGACTCCTCTGATAGCTCAGACCCAGGTGAAGGAGGAAGTAATCCCAGGTGAGGTGGTGGTGGTGCCCAGTCTAATTTTTTATCCAGGGGCCAACCAAATACCCCTCAAAGAGGACAGGTGAAGAAACCACAACGATGGTTCAATGCACCCGGCGAACGCAAGACAAGGAACAATTTCTACCAGTGGTAGAAGACACAACCAATGTTGAACCATCATCTGAGATAATTCCCTTTTTAAATTTATCTCAGCACATGCTGCAGGGCCCTGAACTTGAACTTCTTAAAAAAGGACTGTCCTTTGTACCCACCATTAGCCCCAACTTCATGGAGTTACAGACTGAGTTACTGAGATTCTTTAGACTAATTCGTCTTAAAGCCTTTTTTCAGCTGCACCCACACCCTCCATCAGTTCCAATACACCTTTCCGCCCACCATCCACCTTCTCACCCATTGCCAGTATGATCCCATCTGAAATCATAACTTTTGAAAAACTAGTCATAAAAGATGTGTGTGACCTAGAGAAGAAAAAACTCTATATTCCGTATAATATCTCACGGCTGGAAAAAGATGCGATCAGTACGCTGAAAAGCAATTCATCTCTCATAATAAAAAGTGCAGACAAGGGTGGCGGAATTGTACTACAGGGCATTGACACTTATAAAAGGGAGGTCCTTCGCCAACTTGGTAACACTGATCACTATCAGCGACTACCCGGGAACCCAACCAAAGATCTCCAAGATATCATATTGAAACTCACAACAGACGCACAAACTGAAGGCTATCTGAGTAAAAAAGAACACTGCTTTCTTAATGTGAAAAGCCCACACCTACCAGTGATATATACTCTGCCTAAAGTTCATAAGAACATTGACAAACCCCCAGGCAGACCTATCGTCTCAGCCTGCGGTTCGATTTTGGAACCCCTGGGTGTGTACGTGGACTTCTTCATAAAAGAGTTCGTGCCAACCACAGCCTGCTACGTAAGGGATAGCATGGCGATGATAAACCTGATAGAACACTACCCTTTTGACCCAGCCATCAATACATTATGTACTATGGATGTAGAGTCGCTCTACACGAACATCCCACAGACAGCGGGTCTTCTAGTCATCCAAAGAACACTTGATTCACGGCCTCGTCCTCACAAGGTCCCCACAATCTTTATCCTCCAGTTGCTTGAGCTATGCCTATCTAGGAATTTCTTTACCTTTGATAACGCATATTATCAACAAATAAAAGGGACCTCCATGGGGGCAATTTTTGCCCCTAACCTGGCCATTCTGTTCATGGATGCACTGGAAACTCGCTCTATCCTGACAGACAGTAACCCATTCTTCACAGGAATATCACTTTGGCGTCGTTACATAGACGACATTTTTTTAGTCTGGAATCTTGACATTACCACACTGAACATGTTCCTCCATTGGCTAAACAACAACTGTGCAGACCTAACCTTTACTCTGACCCACGACAAAACACAAATTGCTTTCTTAGACTTAACAATCTATCACAATGAAGGCGAGTTGTTAACACGCCTCTACAGAAAGCCCACAGAGCGGAACACTCTCCTAAGCTACAATAACAATCACCCGAGAGCTCTGAAAGACTCATTGCCCTACTCTCAATTTCTAAGAATAAGGCGCAATTGCTCAAACAAAATATACTACTTCACGGAAGCCAATGTCCTGGCCAACAAATTAAAAACACGTGGCTATCCAAGAAGATTAGTAAAAGCTGCGTCCAAAAGGGCTTGGTACTGCCGACGCAATGTTTTGCTAACACCAAAGACACGGGATAAGACAGAAAGAATAGCCTGTGTAACCACCTTTCCCCCGGTCTCAAATAAAATCTGCAAGTCTATTCTCAAACATTGGCCGACTATAAATGCAGGTCCGGTCAATCTAGAGAGACCACTCTTTGCCTTCCGGAAAAATAAAAACTTGAGAGATCACTTGGTCAGGGCAGCTTTACCAGCCCCCACATCCAGAGTAACTATAGATTCTAACTGGGGTCTACCACCATTGTTGGGACACGTGAAATGTGGCCACTGCACCGTCTGTGAATACACAATTGAGGCACGTAATTTCTGCCACAATGGCATTAACTTTGAAATGAAATCTTTCACTAATTGTAACACCTGTAATGTTGTTTATGCGATAATTTGTCCGTGCCCGAAAATGTATGTGGGACAAACCAGCCAAAAAGCAAAGACTTGCATCTGCCAACATCGGAGCAGAATCAGATGTGGAACTCCCAATGCTCCCTTGGTTGAACATTTTTCAGAACTAAACCACACTGCAGATGACATCAAATGGACAATCCTCAAAGCTATCAAACTGCCACAAAGAGGAGGAAACCTGCGTCAACTCTTGAACCGAGAAGAACTCAAGTCCATAATCCAGTTCAACACTATCCGGACTAGACTGAATAAGAGTGAGGATTGGACAAACCTTCTCTAATTGTAACACTTGCCAGAGACATTGCCTCATACTATGCCAAATGTGTCACCAAGCTACCTCAGAAACAGTGAATGATGCGCTCTTCCACGATAATGCAGAGCCGTCTATGAGCTTTGTATATAATATGCATAATTTAATTTGTCACCATCACACAGTTGTCACTTGCGCCGCACCTTAGGCACCCGACCAATTAGTGTCTGCCCCTTAACGCAGGCTGTTACTTGTTCCAACACTGCGACAGTTTCGAGGCCACAATTTTAATAATTCTCCCATTCACTTTCACTTGCTCCGTTTTTAAATCGTGCACTCTTTTCACTTCACCTGCGCCTTGTGAATTATCCCTGTGCTGGCAATTATTAGCAACGCACAACTCCAAGATGGCTGATCCTTAGCCCGTAGCCCTCCGTGATCCATTCAAAACGCCCACTTCACATGGCTGGGGTCACATGATTCTGAAGCCTTAACCCAAGATGGCGCGCCCATTTCCCAGGAAGCAGCTCACTCGGGGAAGCGCCAGCGGACCCACAACGCAGCCGACTGTTCAACGGATATTATTCCTCCAATCGGTAAGCACCCCATCCGCAGGTTAGCCGACGGCCGCCCCCCTACAAACGAGCCCCAGACTTAACCTATTCTCCTTTCTACAGCGGATCGTTTAATCTACCGACCGCCACCCCATTCCAAGGCCGGTCCACGCACCTGCCGGGATACCACACACTGATTCAAAAATCGGTAAGTTATTGGCCCACAGGCTCCTGGCCCCCCTGCATACCAGTCCCCTAATCTCTTCAAATTCTCCTTTTCAGCGGCTCATAATTGAAACGCTCCCCACCTTGAAGCCATCAACCCACGCGCCCTCCGCAACCTCAATACCGTGCCATTCAGGACAAATCCTTGCACGTAGGTATGTCCTAGCTAAAGACCCATGTCTACCTTTCATTCCTGGCTACATCCACTCCCCTAACCTCCGTTTATTTTCAATTCTAGCGCCAGCGCTAATCCATGCCCAGCGCCGAGGCCACCACGCCTCCACTGCCCACAATCCAGCTACCTCTAATCCATGTAGAGGTAAGCAGCGACTTATCCGCCCCAATGGCCAAACCGTGCCCACTTCAGGCCACAATGTGTCACTTCACAACTATACTAAGTATATACACACGCTGCTCTCCTCCTCACTTCCACAGAGGTTGCAGCCTCTCACGTATAATCGTTTTTCACCAAGGCACAACGTTCCCACGAATCACACTGCAGTCCATAAGAGTGCCTACTAAAGTGTGGCCCAATTACCTTTCGTGATCCATGGAAATCCACTTGCATGATCAAAATTCAGCGCTCACAAAGTTAAGTGCACTGAGCACTAGGACCCCGTTCTCGTACACTTAATCTAAATAACACGCCTGCTGGCAACATCACTGCACTGCGATTCCGAATTGTGTAAGTATCAAATGTGGCTCAGTTGACCCCTTTCTATTGAACCAGAAAGCAACTTAACTTCTATTGCTTCTCTGTTTTTGTTTCCCTGTTTTCCTCCCTAACAGGCGTACATATTGTTATACCAGGCAATATAATTTTAAGTCCTGAAGATGATCCCTTTGTAACTTGAGCCAGGGATCGAAACGTCGACTCCTTTAAGTAGACATACAGCTAACTAATGTATACTATTGTTTGTATGTGCTACTCTGGGAATTACTGACAAATTTGATGCAAAACAGTGCCCAGTTTGCTCACTTTTCTTTGCCTGAAGAAACCTTTTCTACTATACCTTTCCCCAACTCTCTTCTTACCTGTAAGTACGGTATAGGATTGTGCTTTACCGCAGCAAAAATGTTTGCAGTTAAAATGTATTCTAAGTTCTAAACACTTGATATATTTTATAATAAATCCCTTGCCCGGCTGGGCAAAGGAAAAGTATATAGCAGCCTATTGTGGTCTATATAACATTGTCGTGAAATATTGTTCTAAGCTTAGGACCTTTGTGTTTGTAAATTAACTGATACCCATGGTCCATAGCCACCTAGTGGGTCCCCCTTGTTTTAAGAAAAAAAATGGTAGAAGGCTGAAGCATCAACATTCCAATGTTTGTTCACATCTGTTGCTGTGAACAAAGGTCTCACAGAGCCAGAGGGGATTTCAATCCCTTCTGCCTTGGTGAGGCCTTTATTTTACAAATTTCCACCAGGGCAGAATGTTCTAATAGCATTAGAGCCCTCTGTAGTGGACTCCACACGCCATTAAACGGGTGTGTCCTTGAGAAAGTCCCGCTGGAGCGGGCTCTTAGTTGGGTGGTAGAGCCTGCTATGGTTGGCTCCAAGGCTATATTCACTGCCTATGACATCCCAACAGTGTTAACTTCTCAGTCTATGACTGCATTATGGTATTCAAGTCTGTGACGTCACTACAGTTAGGCATTTCCGGTATGTAATACTGCGCCAATGCAATACATCCTGCCTGTCATATCATATTGATGTACTGTACCATAACTTCTGGGTCACTTCCATGTTTTTCTGTAGGCTATGCTGTTCTCCTCGACTCCAAGCCCGTTTACCTCTAGACGACTTATATGTTCTGTCAGGACTATTTGGACACAGGGCCGGTGCTCTGGTAAATTCTGCCCAGTACCAAGAACTTTAAACAAAATATCAGGTTGAACAACCCAGTTCAGTAACCAGCTAAGCGGACTACGATCATAAGAAACACCATAAAGGGACTTGCAGAGCTGTTCAAACCTCCCAGTTTACTGAAATCAATAAACTGTCTCTCTCTCTCTCTCTCTCTCTCTCTCTCTCTCTCTCTCTCTCTCTCTCTCTCTCTCTAACATCTCTTCAACCATCACACTTCTAAGCGCTGCATCCCATAACACAATAATCGATCCTCAGTGGGCATCATTCTGGACATGGAAACACTTACCACATAGGATCAAAAAAATAAAGAAATTTTGCCCACCCAAACCCTACCCCGCGTATCTCTTTCTGCCCATGTAGGCAAGCGCTTTAGCGCTCTACATAGGGGGTAGTAGGCGCTACATAAATACTGCATTACAATACCATGGCCATGCTGGAAGGTTGCTAATAACTACTGTCTGGTCAGATAATTAACCAAGGCAGGAGTATGCTGCACCAGCCCTTCCATATTTCCAAACCTCCGCCAATTAACATGTGCCACTGTTTTTAAACTTTTAAGAAAAGGCTGTTGATGTAACCGTTAAAATGTGGTCATTTGTAACACCATTCAAGAGTGCTTCGGGTGACATCCTTGCAATTGGCTACTAGGTTTTCTTGTAGTTTTTTTTTTTTTTTTTTTTGCTTTTCTCTTTTTTCAGACTAAACTCTTAATAAGCTGCGTGCAAGTAGTTAGGCCTAAACAGCTGAGGCAGACACTTGGCTCGACTCTGGTCTCCCTGTTAGTCTGATAGCTCAGCCACCTTACACTTAGACAACTTGCCAACTCATCCTTAGAAAAAGAATGTAAAACCGGAATAGTCTGAGGTTTTTTGAGGTTTGTGAAGAAGATGATAATTAATTTAGTAAAATTATTAAGCTTTTGGTAATTAAATGCATGGGCTGTTGTGCTTTTGCCGGCGTCCCACCTGATGTCTGTTCCTAAGGCTCTTTTGGGCAGTTGGGACGAGTGGTGAGGCTTGTGAGAAGCCAGGGGCTGCGACATTGTCACGTGAAACTTCCCTTTAGGTGGCCAGTTTGTTTTTTCTTCTTCCTCGAGGAGTGGTTAATTTGTGAAAAAATAAGTGCTAGGGCTCTCGTCCGGAGGCAGCTTGCACCAGCCCACTGCTCCTATTAGCGCTGCCTATAACAGAACTAACTACTTACCATAAAACCCTACAAGTGGGGAGAGGATGTGGCGTAACAGTCAGAGCTGCCGACTTTGGAGCTGGGTAACCAGTTTCCAGTCTCGGCGTAGGCTCAACATCCTGAGATTCTGGTAAAATCACTTAATCTCCCCATGCCTACAAAAAATGAGTGTGTCCTTAACTGGTGCTCATTAAAAGCGCTCCAATACCTTAGGGTTGAGTTTGCGCTGTATACGCCTGTGTTGACTATTAAATGCCAGTGCTGAGCACTGGGAAAAAAAGGCTTAAATTATGCACTGAAATCGAGTTGTCTGATGGGAAAGGGCAGCAGCGGTGGATGGAAAAGTCCAACAAGGGGGGCAACTAAAAGCTAATAATTTTTGAATAATGCACCAGGCACTTTGTAATTAAATCTCATGCTGCTATGTAAAGATTTTGGGAGGAAGTTATAACTCTGATTCTATTTTTTAACGAACACGTTTTATCCACTTTTAAATTGTATATACCTCATGGTTTCTTCTATTTTAATGTTTTTTAAAATAATTTGCTGAAATTTTTTTAAAATATGCTCAAATCTTGCACTTACTGGGCCATGTTGGCCGTAATAAAGGTATATTTGACTTTTGGTTGTCTGATGGAGGATGCTATTGACACCTCCATGTTCCTCATCCTTCCTCCTGTCAGGATTTCTTGATAGGACTTCCTGAGGAATATGTTTAAGCCCAATCCAAAATGGCTGGCACTGAATTGCAATTCATATCCCTTTCCCAATCCAATATGGGTTTGTGTGTGTTTTCTGTTCCTTGGCTATAAAAGGGGTACGTTTGTTCATTCCTTGCATATCAATGCTTCAAACAGTCCTGTTGTGTTCCTGCATTCCTGACCGATTTAGTCAGTTCTTTCCTAGATAATTCTCTTGCTCGTTGCTTGTTCTCCTATGGGTAATCCTCACGAGTCCGCTCCTGTCATTCTTCTGTTTCACAAAGGCCAATTTCATCCTCAGTTGTGCCTCCATCTTCATTCCCTGGTCATCCTTCCAGTCCTGGACGTCAGTCTCGTCTTGGTTTTTTTTTGGCTTTGAGGATTTTCCTCCTTTTAGCGGCCTTTTCCTGGAGGCTTCTCTGCTTAGAAGCTACCTAAGCTTGCAGGACAATGGCTATTGGAAGGGGTCCCCCATGCATAATGCAGACTAAGGCAGAGCCACCGGGCAATGTCACAGCCAAAGTTTCTCCAAAAGACATAAGCTTCATGACATTGGCGCTGTGGTGGTAAAGTGATGCAGTGAACTCCTTTGTTTTTTGTGTTCAAAATAATGAAAAAGTATTAAAGTAGTTGGTTCTGGTAAAAAATAAATACTATAACCCGAAATGAATATATTTTACGAATCCGGACACGCCCTTCAGGAGGCCCCTTTGTATTCGTAGCAAAATGGCATAGACCCGTTTTTACACTAGGCGCAAAAAATAGTTGGTGGTGCCACCTTTTAGGCTCCTTCATTAACAAAGGGCATATTAAGATTGTGTGCCAAGGAGTCTAATTTCAGTTCCACTGCATGCATTCTCGAGCAGCTGCTTTCCAGTTCGAGATAAACTCTCAAATATACAATGTTCAAAACGTAGCCTTATTAATTTGAGTCACCTGCTCAGAGTATTGGCCCTAAAAAAGTGAGTGTGTGCGTATACATGTATGTCTGTATGAGCAACCTTGAGTGTTTCCTTTTTGAGAACCCAGGAAGCATGATAGGCCATTGTGCACCTAAATTCCCAACTCCTGGCATCCTCACCTCTGCTTTGAATAACTTCCTAGAAGTATGGGTGATCTGGTATGTCCTGCTTCAGTTAACATGTATGACAATGACAAAATATGCCAAATGACCATACATAATTTGCCCTTTTGTTGCCCTATACTCTCCTGTTGCATAATTTCTTTTTTTTTTTATTTAATAAATTTTTATTGATAAAAAATATAAGTGGAATATACATTTGGCAGTTGGCCATACTAATACTGACCTTGGTCACGTAAAAGGTACAAATAAGAACTGGCTTGCCTCTTACTTAAGACTGCCTTGCCTCTCTCTTCATAGGTTGTTATGACAGCCAAACTCCAAAATTGTACTGAAACCCAATAGTTTACGCACCTAAATTTTACGTCCAGCAGTTCAGCCACGTGGTTCATGTTCATCTAGCGGCAAAAGACACCACTCTCCCAACATTAAAAAACCCACTGATTAGCAGAATAGAAATCAAAATGGAAACTGGGATCACTCAGTAACTGAGTTCTAGATCAGTAAGTTTAAAAAGGTTTATTACAGAATTCTTAATATAAGCTATACAGAAAAAATGCATAGCACGAAGGCTCAGAATACAGAGCACAAAATCAGAAATCACAACAAAAATCCGCATTTTAAGGGGGAAGAAAAAAAGCCTCCAGTCAATCGGACAGAGTTCCTGGAGGAAAATGAGATGTCGCTGCCGAACTGTCAAAACTAAGGGTTTTTTAATACACTTTTTATGCATAAACCAGTAGCAAACCTGCAGATTTAGTATTTACATGATCACGGTTAGATCACATTGCCAAATCGAAAGCTACTTCATAATAATGAAAACTCTTAACTCATTTAATAAGATATAAGGAATCTTCTTTGTCTCCTCACCAACTGCACTCCAGATATATACACTACAATATGAAACCTTTCTCAAGCAAATGATAATAGAATTGTTTTCCAGCGGAAATCTGTCCAAATTATATATAGAGTACACAGTGGAAAGCTTCATTCACAATTCACATTTTCTAAAGACAATCCGCATTTACGTCATTGCACTCTGTGCTCCACAGAATCTGTGGGGGAGACGAGGCTCACAGCTGGTCACTGATTGGGAGGGGGAATGAGAAAGATGAGCAGAAGACCAGAAACTTCATCCATTCTGATAAAATGGTTTCTCGCACAAAAAATACAGCAGAACTGCAACCTATTATAAATCACACTTCTAACTAATCAAATTAAGTAATTTCAAGTGCATAATCAATAGTTAATCGGTTACGATCATTTGCATCAATAAGTAATTTGTCACCCAAATTCTACACATAACAAAACTTTAACACTGTTATAGTAAGAAAGTTTCACATCTTCTCCCTGGATCCTATGAAAAGTACTTTTGATTCAGAGATCAGGCTGGTCTTCAAAGACACATCTTTCAAATGGTAACCAGTGACTTCAATGGGCGCTCTGCAAGATCGGGGATAGTACAATGTATTAAGTTTCCAATAGTGCTCAAAAGGGGATGAGTGGTTGGTTACCATACAACCCCACTATCATCCACAAATGCAGATAAACAAAAAACACACAGATTGTCCCCGAGCACTTTTACAATCATTAGTAAGTGTCCATAGAAGGATCCTCTTCCCAAAAATATTGTTCAAGTGGTACATATCTGTCCATTATTCTTCCAAATCAATGTTTTATTCCAGAATTTCAATCCATAGAAAAGCAGCCAACACGTGTTTCGTCGTGCATAAATCTAGCACATTTGACTTCTTAAGGGCTCTTATATCTTGTCGGTCAACATACATTCATCTCAGACCTTCCAATCATCAATAGTCTGGATAAACCCCTCTTGGGTCCTCATGGGTCAGACTGCTCATTCTGTAATGTCCGCTGTTGTGTAATCATGAGTCAATACCCAGTCTCTTTTGCCCGTAGTCGGTAACAAATGTTCCCATCAATCCGTACTCCGTAGCAGAAGCAAATATCCCTGCTTCAATTCTGAAGTACACAATAGACCATCACGAGTACGTGATCTCCTATCCTACCAGCATCCTAGTCTCGACACTCTCCAACCATATTCTTGGGAAGAGGATCCTTATATGGACACTTACTAATGATTGTAAAAGTCTCGGGGACAATCTGTGTGTTTTTTGGTCTTCAAAGACGTTTAAGACCCTATAGACACATTCCACTTCAGTTGGATAAAACCGATAGAGTGCTCTCTAAATGGGAATGGCCTAAGAGGCATTTCTAAGGAAGTTTTATGGAAGGTGCAGGTTATGTAGGGCCTACTTTAAAAATGGTGAATTGTTGTCCTCGGCTTGATTAAAATTTCTAAATCGAACCTTCCATTAATGAGAGGCTCTAGGAAATTAGCAGACAGAGACTTACTTGTTTGGCAGCTTTTAATCCCTTGCGTGCTAGTACCATAAATTCTTAAAAACGGCGCAGGACATTTTTTTTCTTTCTTTCATGGTGCTTTAAGAGGAAGTTAAATGCAAAAAGATAGAGAGAATGCTAAACAATATCGTACATTTGCCCCAGCAGAAATATCTGGCCTAAATGCATCGCTTTTCCGGCTCCACATGCCATTCCAGTTTAGACACCGCCATATGCAAATCAGTCTAGCCTGGCTGATGAGGGGTGTTACCCCAAAATAGGTCCCAGGATGCTTGTTTCCGGTACAGGGAAGACCTGGCTTTGAAGTTTGGGTTGACGTGTTCCCATGAGGAATAGGGTCAAGACTGATTTGCATATGGCTGGGTCCAAACTGGGGTAGCGAAGTGAGCTAAAGAACACTGATGGATTCAAGCAAGATCTGTGACTGAGAGTGAATGTCTGAGAAGCTTCGGCGCTCCGTCCATCATATAATTTTGTTTGCTTATGTTACCCTAAGTTGGCAGGGTATGCCTAGATGTGGATCCCTTGCTCACTTTGCCACCAAAGTCTCAGGGAATATAATGGAGTGATGACTCTGGAGCTTAACACATTTGCTGGGGAGATCTGTGTTTTGTCTAGTCAAGGTTTTGAATCAAAGTAGCACAGATGGTTAATATCTCTCCTATAAAGCATATTATATAACAAGCAGATTTGTACTTTATGTAAATGGATAAGTGAGCTACTGCTTTTAACGCAGATTATTTTGTTACTTGCAGTCTATGAATTGCAACTCTTCTAACATGGCACAGTGAGTTATCGAGGACATGTGACTCCGACATGTTAACATTTGCTGTCTTATGTAATGCATCCTGTACATTGATTTACACAGATATGATTTATTATCTATGTATAATGTGTGCATGTGATGAGCTTTGACTCCCTGAATTGGGTTGAAAAGCGCTATAGCGCTAGAAAAAAAATAAAAACAAATAGTGGTATTTAAATTATTTGTGTAAATGTCGGGACAATCCAATACATCTGACATTATTACAGCGCAAACATATCTCTTAAATACAGGGACTGAAAAAGTCAAAAGCATGCCTCTCTTTGTGTGCCTTTGTTTCCCCTCCATTTCATTTGCATCTAGGTGTAAGGCTAGAGCCCTATATAATCCGGCCACAATGGCGCGCAGCGTGTGCGCCGTAGTGACGGAGTCACGCCAGAGTCTAGCCCGTCTGCGCCCGTCTGCGCTAAGGACGGGCAGGACGGCTGGACGTATGGCCTAGATGCTCCTGAACCTTCACTCTTCAGATATTCTACGCAAACTTTACTTGCACTTAAACCACCTAGGCGCCCATGTTCCTACGCCATCTCGCCGGACGCTTTTCTTGGCAAGTTACCATGTGGATGTCAGACTCCTGGTAAGGTTAATTCCATTCTCCTTCCACCTAGTCATATGTCCAACCTACCCGCTTCCCCTAACCGTGGGATTCTGAAGGAAGAGTGTCTTCTCCTAAACGCTCGCTCGCTCATTAAAAACATCATGTTCAGGGAACTTGTCTTAGACCGGAAGCCTTCCCTGGTTTTTATTACGGAAACGTGGGCAAAAGACTCGTCTGGCCCCGATCTCATTGAAGCTGTTCCTGAGGGATATTGCCTCGCTTGTCAGGACAGACTCACCCGGGTGGGTGGAGGGTTAGCAATCCTTTATAAAGATCATTTTCATTGCCACACTGTCTCGATTTCAGACCCTACGGATAGCTTTCAAGCTCTGTTCTTTTCCGTAAAAGTGGCCATAGTGTCTTTTTCAATGGAATTTTGGTCTACCGCCCTCCTGGTTCCCGTACCGATTTTGGACAACAGTTTCTTCATGTTTTAGAACCCTACTTTGGTCGAAAAGATTTCACGATCCTGGGTGATTTTAACTTTCATTTGGAGAAACTTGATACCAAGGAGACTATTTCTTTGCTTGAGGCCATGTCAGCATGTGGATTTGCCCAGCTGGTCAGAGGGGCTACTCACAGAGCAGGCCACACGCTCGATGGAATTTTCTCCAATGATGAGAGATTGACAATTAAGGATTCCATCCCTCTATCATGGTCAGACCACTTAGTAGTTCCATTTGAGCTATCCTGCCCTTCCTCATATATGTCCAAAAATATCCTGAACAATAAGGAACTGTGCAGGAATTTTAAGAACATTACTAGCAGCTCTCTTACCCCCTGGGTACCTAATTTTCTCGTATCCCAAGGGGAAAGCGTCACTATGGCAGTCACACAGTTTGAAATGACTGTGACTGAGGCACTGGATGAACTTGCCCCTATCCAATTGCGAGATTGAGCCAGGAAAAGGCCTTCAGTCCCCTGGTTCTCTGAACATCTTAGACTTCTTAGACAAGAAGTAAGGAGACAGGAGCGCTTATGGCACTCTAGTTGGGATCTAAAGGACACGGAAGCCCATAAGACTATGCTGAGGAATTATAAAGGAGAAATCATAAAGGCCAAACAAGATCATTTTACGGCCCTGACAACCTCAATGTCATCTCCTAAAGAGCTCTTCAAGGTAGTGGACTCCCTTATCACTCTTCAAACCCCTGATCCTGTACTGGCATCCCAAGAGCTCTGCAATAATATTGCCTCTTTCTTTCACGCAAAAATTGCAGATATTTACTCTGCCTTGGAGCTGCAGAGATCTTGTATCACTGGGCCCCCTGCCTTCGGAGCCATGGACCCTGTCCCGGCAGAAACTCTTCCTGTTGGAACCTTAGACTCTTTTCCTCCTCTTTCTGTGGAGGATCTGGACAACCTCCTTAATAAAATTAAATCTGGTTCCCCCTTGGATGTATGTCCACTTAGGATCCTCAAACAGTGCAGAGATATCTTTTTGCCCCCGTTGACTGACATTATGAACAAAGCCATGAGAGATGGCCTTTTCCCCACCCAATGGAAAAAAGCGGTGGTAAAACCCCTACTTAAAAAGGCCTCTCTGGACCCAGCAGTTCTAAAAAATGTTCGGCCCATCTCACTCCTCTCGGCCCCTGCAAAGATGCTTGAAACACATCTCAATAAGCATCTTGCGGCATACATAGAGAACTCGGGTTGCCTTGACCCCTCCCAACATGGATTCAGGAGGGAGCATAGCACCGAGTCTGCCCTCACCATCGTGTTGGATAATATCCGCACACATGTGGATGGAGGCCAGACCACCCTCCTGATCCTCCTTGATCTAACGGCGGCCTTTGATACCCTTTCTCCCTCAGTATTAACAACTCGGCTGAGGGAGGTTGGGGTCCAGGGGGCAGCCTTAGACCTACTCACTTCTTTCCTCAACCATCGAGTGCAAAGAGTGAAGTTGGGAGAGTACTTATCTCCATCCCTGCCGGTGCAATGTGGGGTCCCTCAGGGGTCGGCCTTGAGTCCGACCCTATTTAATATCTATTTGACCCCACTTGCCAGGCTAATTAGATCTTATGGGATGGAGATAGTATCATATGCAGATGACACCCAGATCCTCGTCTCTCTCTCCCAATCAGGTGCTCCGACTGCCTCCAATTTTAGATCTTGTATGGAGGCAGTCGGACAATGGATGATTTACAATTCATTAAAACTGAATGGAGAGAAGACGGAGGTGATGGTGTTTGGAGGGAAAGAGGATGTTTGGTCATCTAGCTGGTGGCCAGACTCATTAGGAGCCTGCCCCACCCCTACCTCCTCTGCTAAAAATCTAGGGGTCATGATTGATCCCGCCCTCAATCTGGATAAACAGGTCAACAGAACCATCTCTACCTGCTGGGGCATTATCCACACTCTTAGGAGGATCAGACACTATCTATCCTTGCAGGCAAGAAAACAGATCACTGTTGCCCTGATTGGCTTGCGGCTGGACTATTGCAATGCGCTGTATGTGGGACTGAGTAAAAGTCTACTGCAGCGCTTGCAGGTAGTCCAGAATGCGGCTGCCAGGTTTGTTCTCGACCTTCCTAAACGGGCCTCCGCCACAGCGGCCAGAAAGCTGTTACATTGGCTCCCTGTTGAGGACCGTATCCACTTTAAGATTCTGTGCATGACCTATAGGGCATTAGCCAAAAACAGCCCTACTGGTGTAGGATCCATCCTGTCCCGCTACACCCCAGCTAGGAACCTACGCTCCTCGAGCAGACTTCTACTGTCAGCCCCTCGATTTAGGAGAGCTAAATGGGGGGGTAGGGCCTTCTCCACCTTGGCGCCCAAATGGTGGAACTCCCTTCCACTGGAATTAAGATCCCTACCCACTCTCTCGGCCTTCAGAAGGGCCTTGAAGACTCATCTCTTCGTGCAGGCCTATATGTAATGGTGATATGTCCTTGTTTTGATACACGTTGTTAGACGCCTTGATGCCTTCGGGCTATTGTCTGCGCAATATAAATTTTATTCAAATCAAATCAAATCTAAGGCTCCAGATAGCTCCCAGCCAGAGTACTTCAACCCAAGGAGGCCTGATGGCCCCTTAACTTCGGTCTTTGTTTTGGACTTTAAAATAACAAAGCCCCCTCACCTGCATGTTGCTGCTGGGAACGAAAGCAGACCACGTAAAGGGGGTGCTGAATGTGTCCTAGTGTCTGAAAATCACAATGGGACAAGTTCAGCATATTTTCGTGGGGCCCAACTTCAAAACAGTGTAGACTGTCTGCCCGGTGATGAGTGAGTAGATGACATCTCCCCGTGTGTACCCTCGATGTGTGCCCTGTTGGTAACGCAATACACTTGGGTGCCAGAGTTTACTCCCTTGTAAGCAGAAAAAACCAATTGATTTCACTGAGGGCTAATGCGATTGTGTCACACTTGTAAGAAGGCCTGCCGCAAGTAACCCACTTCAGTTGAGTCGGTGGATGCCAGGGGCTGGCCCGGAGCACTGCTTCTGTTGAAAGGTGAAAGAACAAGAGACTGAAAGGCGTTTTTGAAATTTGGTCCCAGAAGGACAGACTTTTCTCTGAAGTGCAGGGTCTGTTGAGCTGTCGATGTCACTGTTACATTTCATGTACTGTGCTGTTGATGATTCAAGCAAAGCCATCAATATTAATTTAGGAGAGCTATTCTTGGACCGGTTGTTGTTTACAGTCACTGGTGATGAGCACATAGTCTTCCTGGGTGGGGTGCTGTTTGAGGTGGCCTCATCTAGGTTGGATTGAAGCAAGGCAGCCCTTCAGGTAATCAGTCATAGCCTCATGAGCCTTTCAGAAACAGTTGTGTGACTCTGACATTGTAAGCTGGTGAGACTGCTCCATGGGGCTCCATGTAAAGGTCAAAGTTCCTGGTCTGAGAATGGTTCAGTGGGTGATGTCGCAGGGGAGGAGTATGTCCTCTTAGCTGGAGGAGCTCATCTGGACCATGTGGCTTTTGCTCTGAAGAACTACTTGAGTGATTGCGGTACTATGGTGTTTGTAACCATTTTGGTTAGTGAAGGTTTTAAGTAGGGCTAGGTGGTCAATGGTGCTGATGGTTGTGCAAAGGTGAAGTACAACCTGGCGGTAGGGATTACTATCTTTTGCATTTGTAGAGTACCTTTAATCACTTGGATGGTTACCATAATGCACTGTGAATGGAACCCAGACCAGCAGTCTTTTTTTTTTGTTGAAAACCTTTATTGACAGTTCAACCAAATACAAGCATGGGCCTACAACCCCCGGGGCTGGCCGCTAAGCAGTTGGATTGGCAAAGAACAAGTTTTAAATCACATGCAGCACCTCGGGGAGCAGAATCACCATACTAACGTACTCTTGGTCACTGAACAGCACAATTAGAAAAACAGGATATAAAAGGTTTTCATTTTATAGAATAAGATGGAAGGATCAGGTGTCGAACAATTTCCCAGCAGCAAAAAATGGCAGGCAGAATAGTAAACATGTCAACAGTAAAATGCAATCAGTCAACTCAATGGCGCTAAAACAAACGGTTCAGGATATGAAAGAATATTGCGGTCAATTCGCGCCTGCTAGTCACCTGCCCTAAGACCCAGAGAACACCACTAAAATTGAGGCACAGATGAATAAGCAGTGATCGATACCAAAGGAAACCCACTGCACTCACCCAGAAAAAGAAAAGACAAAGAAAGAGAAGAGAACAAAGGCCATAGAAACAAAATAAAAACAAAAAATCCCCTCCCCCAACCCCCCACCCTGCACCCCTGCAAATGACTACGGCCCCCCCCCCCCAGCAGTGTGCCTGTCGCCCGAGAACCAAACCTGAAATATAGAAGAAACAGAGAAAAAGAAGAAAGAAAGGAAACCCCACCCAACGGGAAGTGGAGGAGGGCAATAGTCTCTGCGCTCCCGGTCTCTCCCCCCCCGCCCTAACAAAGGGGGGCCCCCTAAGCCTGCACGAATAAAGTTGACCACCCTACGAAAATACCCCGGGGGGAACCTCAAACCCCCCGCCCCGGAATCTGTCCATTAGTGAAGCAGTCCCGTTACCAATAGATCCATCGTAAACCATGCAACCCACATTTTCAGCCTTGGCCCCCTCTATCAAAGTTGCCGAGTCCCTCAGATAAGTAAAGCCCCATCTCCGGAAAGTCAAGAGTCACACAGTAGCAGCCAAAGCTTGGGCCAGCAAATGGGAGAGGAATAGCAGATCCCAACACACACGGCTTGCACAAACGACGTCCCTCCCCGTCTCCGACGCCAAGCATCGTTACATCCGCTATGTTGGGAGACCGATTGGGGAGGGGGGTGCAACTCGTTCAGATACAGATTGTAGTGTAGGCCAACAGTGTCCAAGATGGGGGAAGCAGTGAAATGTTCCGACAACTGTAGGACCGATGTTTCCGAGAACTTAAGAGAGTCATCAATCTCAGCACACACGATGAGTTCCATTTCTTCGGGGGCAGGCACAGCTTCCAGCACCGGGTCCAGACGCGCCACTAGGGCGCCCAACAGCGGCTGCCGGGTCTCAAAAAACAAATCAGGGCTTGCTCCCGGTCCTATGATCCCATCTGCTGCCGACAGCAAACGGTTGACCTGGGCCCCTCATTGTCGCGCGAAGCGCTGCAAGTTCCACCATTACCATCCGCAAGGAAGGGCCACATTGAGCCCGCTCCGCCAAGTTCAACACGTCCGCAGGCATAACGATCCCCACGGAGAGGCACCTCCTCCGGGGCAGGATACGCCGGAGCAGAATCAAGCTGTGAGGGACGGGCCAGCAGAACGCAGCAACGCGCGGCGGGACCCCCACCCCGGGGCACCAGCGGTGCTAGTGCCGGGCCTCCGGGCCAGGGCCCCCCGCGAAGCAGCACAGCGCACCACCCGTCACCTCACCTCAGGTACAGCACCAGGCAGCAGATGGTTGCGAAGTAGTCCAGAGAAATTTTCAAAAATTTTCAAAAGTTCCAAGGACCGGACCCAACCACTCTCCTCAGTCCGTTGTTGTTCACTTTGGACCCGGGTAGACCAGCAATCGAGACCCCGGCTTCCAGTCTGAGTTAGGCCTCAAACCATTTTCGATGTTACTTCACCCCAGAACATCAGAAAAATTCCGTGGTCACACTGCCGACTAGTTCACCCACACGAATCCGGGGCAGGAGATTGGAGTTACTGAACAGCCTTCTCAATGAACCGTACTAGAATTGGAAACTGGATGATCGGATAGTTAGATTTTTGCACCTGTGTTTGTAACTATTTCCACTGACGTCTCAGGTTTCATTTGGTGTCCACTTGTTGGCTTTCCCTTGTTTGGCTTGAGTGGGGCCTGGGTAGATAATTACATGGGTGAATAAAGTTGAATAGCATGGTATCAGTGTCTCGGTCTGATATGGCTGTCAAGGACAATAGCTGTATTGGAATGTGTCCATCTGGGAAACTTTTAAAGAATTTGCCTATTTTCTTTGTTGGCTCTGGCTGGCCTTGGTAGGCGAAAGTTGTGTGAGTAGATAATAGTCAATGGCACCATGGTTGATCAATCCATATTTTGTAGTGAATGAAAGCTGAGATTGGACTTGGGGGGTGCATTGGAGAACACAGATGTGTTTTTGATGCTAGTACGGAATGTGACAAACAGTATGTTGGCGGTGGCTTCCTAGTAGAAGAAGGAACCCTTTATGGTCTTGGTGGATGCATCACGTTGGATAAGTTTCAGAGGAAGATATTGACGTGGAAGCTTCATCTAAATGTATGATATTTGGTGACAAAATATTTTTTGAATACTCATTTTATATGGAATGTAATTGGATTCAATAAGTTTATTCGGAGGCATACACATGTATTTAACAAAGGAGTTTAGTTATGCCACATTTTCGGGGATACTCCATTTTATTAAAATTGATGGTTGTTTTTTCTGATAATCTTGCTCCTACTCTTTAACCCTCCCAATCAATGTCACCCTCCTTGTAATCTCTCGCCACTGTTTTTACACAACACTGGACAGTGTGATGCTACTGGTTATTCTCTTTGGAGAGCATATATTGTGAGTAAAACATTTTGATTGTGTTTCTAAAGTAAGATTCTGAAGGACACTTCCACTGTGAGTTCTGATGCAGGGTTGCTAGCACAATGATGTATGAGTCATTCTTTGAAAGTGTTGCATATTATATTGTACATCTCCAGACTGTGCTGTTGCTTTGGAAGCTAATGGAAGATTTCTCCTACCTTGGAAATGGGTTAGTGTTCTAGCTATTTGTGTGGCAATGCTCAGTCTGGTTTGTCCAATATGTATTATCACTAGTAATGCTATGCTGAGTTTATAGTTTTGCTTCTTACTTAAGCATAAAATATGTATAAAACCCCTGGTTTTGGGGGTGAGCCAGATACTCCCTCATCTACAGTCTGACTTAAAGACTTATTCGTTTTTCCTCTCTGGCCTTTGTTTATTAGCCTGATTGACTTCCTCCTTAAAATCATTCGGATTTCGGACTATGTACTCTGTATTTGAGCCTTCATGGCATATATTTCGCCTTCCTCAGTAAAGCGGGTCATGAGATTTGTAATATAACCCTTTTATTTTTTTCCTTGATCTAGAGTGTCCAGTGACTATTTTTATTACTCTGCTAAGTTGATTTGTGGGCGTGATGTCAAGGAGGGTGGTGACTCTTATTGCTAGGTCATGGGTGCCGGAGCCAAGCTGCAGAAAGTACACTTTGGGTTGATCAAAATAGTGGGGTTTAGCTCCCACATTGGCAATGGAGTAATCATTGTGTGCTACATTCATGGTTACAGAGTAAGAGGTGACAGCAAAGCATGCAAAATGAGTTCAGTGTGTTTTTTTGTGTTTGTGTGATTGTTGGTGTTGCTGTGTAGGCCAGATGTGTAAAGGTGGTGTGCTGATGTGTGGGGTTTGCATGTGTGAGATGATTGGGTTGGTGGATGGAGATATGAAAGAATTCACGTGGGGTGTTGATAAGAGGAGCTGTGGTGCTGTGTGGCATGTCGTGTGTGGATCTGGATCTCTGGTTCTTAGCGATGCTCTAACAGACCAAAAAGGTGATATCCTTGTTTTTTTGTCTGCCCTATGCTGTAGACATCCACCTTCATTGAACACCCTGTTTGGGGTCTCGCTTCTCAAACCAGTCTGCATTTAACTGACACTTAAATACGATAAAGTAGCAGCTGGTTAATTTCCTGAATGTTGCATCCCTAATGATCGTTTCTGCTTCATCATTTCATTGGCAAAAAGGGGAGCAGCACAGATCACATAATTTGTGCATGAAAAAGGCCGCTTTATTGAAAACAGGTGCACATCAAAAAATTAAGTCCCTGACTCATCCTTAGAAAATTATACCTCACTATACAACAAATCACCTACATTACAACCTCCTACCACTAATAATCCCCTTCTCCCTTACATCTTCATCTTGCAACTATGTAACTCCTACCCTGCTATTGAACTGTTGACCTTTACTCTCCTAACAAGGTGAACTACATCTATTAACATCTGTCTATGTATCCTAAATCTTAACTTTGAATTTCTTGCTTCTTCCAGGTGCCATTTTATTGCCCCCTCCATTGTTCTGATTCACCTATGTTCCCCTCACAAAAAGGAGCATAAGAGGGAAAAAGAACCAGGACTCCCTCCACTGAAAGTTTGTTTAAAAAACAAAGGCCTGGCTATATGCTAACACTTGTATATTCAATTTTTAAATGAACATCAAATCCTTCTCCTGTGAAGCAATGCTGCCTATCATGTCCCTGAGCATCACATGGTTCTTCTCCGGTGACTAAATAGCCAGCCTTGCTTAACCGGAGTAGAAGGCTGTGATGCTCATTTAAAACTTGAATATACACTTGTTAGCATATCACCTATGCTCTCAACAATAATCTTAATCTAGAAACATGGCAACCTTAAACTGCCAATCATCTTGCACTTTCTCCAGAACAACAATCCTAAACAAACATCCCCCTCCCCCTTGCACACATTTGCTAAACAAAAACAGCTTATGGCAATTGCAAAACTAAAAGGAACCACTTCCTGGGTGGGTGGGTGGAGGAAAAATTACTCACTGTGTAACAGCCACCATGGCACTTTTCCCAAAATGGTGGCTGGTCCGAGTGAAATGACTGGTTGGAATATGGGCTACCAGCCCAACTCACCCAGACCAGAATTAGCCTAAATGTAGCCTGGGTTATCCCATCTGCCAATGTCCCTGGGGGGCACATTTCCCAAGGTCAGCTGCCCCCCCCCCCCACCCCCCCCCCCAAAGCCCATTGGCAAAAAGGGGAGTAGCACAGACTGCATACTCGCTGTTTCAGTGTATGACAAAGGCCACTTTATTGAAAACCGGTGCACATCACAAAATTAACCCTAGACCTTAGCCTTATAAAACTAAACCTCACTATACAACAAATCCCAACGTTACTACCCCAATCAGTGTTCACTCTAACGCAGTGGTTCCCAAACTTTTTTAACCCGTGGCTCCCTTGACCTAATAGGCAGTTGGCCGTGGCTCCCCACCATTTTTTCACCGGCGGGTGGGAGGATGTAAGCAAGACCTCGGGAATACTTGCTGTTGGCTTCCTTAATTTAATTGGGATGCAAAGAAGGAATTAGGGATAAAAATGATAGCAGCTGCTAGCTAGCTTTAAACTACCAGCAGATCATTATTCATTCTCCATGCCTAAGACTGACAAATATTGGCAGAGCCCACTGGTATAATCATTTTCAAACTTTCACACAAGAAAGGCGAGTCTGGCTGCTAGTTGTAACAAATAAATGCAATAGCCGAGGGGCATCGGTGGATGCTACAGATGTGGGGCTGGGACCTCGTTGTGCTTACTCTCCTGCCCCTTGCTCTCCTGCCCCCTCGCTGTGCTTGCTCTCCTGCCCCCTCGTTGTGCTTGCTCTCCTGCCCCCTCGTTGTGCTTGCTCTCCTGCCCCCTCGTTGTGCTTGCTCTCCTGCTCCTTGCTCTCCTGCCCCCTCGCTGTGCTTGCTCTCCTGCCCCCTCGCTGTGCTTGCTCTCCTGCCCCCTCGCTGTGCTTGCTCTCCTGCCCCCTCGTTGTGCTTGCTCTCCTGCCCCTTGCTCTCCTGCCCCTTGCTCTCCTGCCCCCTCGCTGTGCTTGCTCTCCTGCCCCCTCGTTGTGCTTGCTCTCCTGCTCTTTGCTCTCCTGCCCCTTCGTTGTGCTTGCTCTCCTGCCCCTTGCTCTCCTGCACCTTGCTCTCCTGCCCCTTCGCTGTGCTTGCTCTCCTGCCCCCTTGCTGTGCTTGCTCTCCTGCCCCCTTGCTGTGCTTGCTCTCCTGCCCCCTCGCTGTGCCTGCTCTCCTGCCCCCTCGCTGTGCCTGCTCTCCTGCCCCCTCGCTGTGCCTGCTCTCCTGCCCCCTCGCTGTGCCTGCTCTCCTGCCCCCTCGCTGTGCCTGCTGTCCTGCCCCCTCGCTGTGCCTGCTGTCCTGCCCCCTCGCTGTGCCTGCTGTCCTGCCCCCTCGCTGTGCCTGCTGTCCTGCCCCCTCGCTGTGCCTGCTCTCCTACTCCCTCCCTGTGCCTGCTCTCCTGCCCCCTCGTTGTGCTTGCTCTCCTGCCCCCTCGCTGTGCTTGCTCTCCTGCCCCCTCGTTGTGCTTGCTCTCCTGCCCCCTCGTTGTGCTTGCTCTCCTGCCCCCTCGTTGTGCTTGCTCTCCTGCTCCCTCGTTGTGCTTGCTCTCCTGCTCCTTGCTCTCCTGCCCCCTTGCTGTGCTTGCTCTCCTGCCCCCTCCCTGTGCCTGCTCTCCTGCCCCCTCGCTGTGCCTGCTCTCCTGCCCCCTCGCTGTGCCTGCTCTCCTGCCCCCTCGCTGTGCCTGCTCTCCTGCCCCCTCGTTGTACTTGCTCTCCTGCCCCCTCTCTGTGCTTGCTCTCCCGCCCTCTCGCTGTGCCTGCTCTCCTGCCCCCTTGCTGTGCCTGCTCTCCTGTCCCCTTGCTGTGCCTGCTCTCCTGCCCCCTCGCTGTGCCTGCTCTCCTGCCCCCTCGCTGTGCCTGCTCTCCTGCCCCCTCTCTGTGCTTGCTCTCCTGCCCCCTCGCTGTGCCTGCTCTCCTGCCCCCTCTCTGTGCTTGCTCTCCTGCCCCCTCCCTGTGCCTGCTCTCCTGCCCCCTCGCTGTGCCTGCTCTCCTGCCCCCTCGTTGTACTTGCTCTCCCGCCCCCTCGCTGTGCTTGCTCTCCCGCCCCCTCGCTGTGCTTGCTCTCCTGCCCCCTCGCTGTGCCTGCTCTCCTGCCCCCTCGCTGTGCCTGCTCTCCTGCCCCCTCGCTGTGCCTGCTCTCCTGCCCCCTCGCTCTCCCTACTCTCCCGCCCCCTCGCTGTGCCTGCTCTCCTGCCCCCTCGCTGTGCCTGCTCTCCTGCCCCCTCGCTGTGCCTGCTCTCCTGCCCCCTCTCTGTGCCTGCTCTCCTGCCCCCTCTCTGTGCCTGCTCTCCTGCCCCCTCGCTGTGCCTGCTCTCCTGCCCCTCTCTGTGCTTGCTCTCCTGCCCCGTCTCTGTGCTTGCTCTCCTGCCCCCTCGCTGTGCCTGCTCTCCTGCCCCGTCTCTGTGCTTGCTCTCCTGCCCCCTCGCTGTGCCTGCTCTCCTGCCCCCTCGCTGTGCCTGCTCTCCTGCCCCCTCTCTGTGCTTGCTCTCCTGCCCCCTCTCTGTGCCTGCTCTCCTGCCCCCTCGCTGTGCCTGCTCTCCTGCCCCCTCTCTGTGCTTGCTCTCCTGCCCCGTCTCTGTGCTTGCTCTCCTGCCCCCTCGCTGTGCCTGCTCTCCTGCCCCCTCGCTGTGCCTGCTCTCCTGCCCCCTCTCTGTGCTCCTGCCCACTCTCTGTGCTTGCTCTCCTGCCCCCTCGCAGTGCTTGCTCTCCTGCCCCCTCGCTGTGCTTGGTTCTTTTACTCATTAAGGATTGTAGTTTTTAGGTTTCGCCTAGCGGAAGCTGCGCTCTGCGCAGCTTTTCCGCGCAGGCGAAATCCTGTTGAGAACCGTAATGTGGCTTTGGTTCGGCCCTCGTCCGTGATTGGCTGGCTCCGTAAACGGAGCCTTGCCATTGGACGAGGGGCCTGTCCGTCAATGCCGGACCAGACACGGGGGCGTTCCCGACATTCTTTGGCTTTTGCCGACGTCACGGGACGCCGGGAACGCCCCCGTGTCTGGTCCGGCATTGCCGGCACCTCCCTTGCTGCTCGGGTCTCCTTATTTGTTCCTAGCTGCCCCTCTCCCGCCTCCCTCGTTCTCTCCCGCCCCCCTGCCGCCGTTTGTGTACTCTCCCGCCTCCCTCGTCCTCTCCCGCCCCCCTGCCGCCGTTTGTGTACTCTCCCGCCTCCCTCGTCCTCTCCCGCCCCCCCTGCCGCCGTTTGTGTACTCTCCCGCCTCCCTCGTCCTCTCCCGCCCCCCCTGCCGCCGTTTGTGTACTCTCCCGCCTCCCTCGTCCTCTCCCGCCCCCCTGCCGCCGTTTGTGTACTCTCCCGCCTCCCTCGTCCTCTCCCGCCCCCCTCCCGCCCCCCTCGAGAGAGGAGCCGGCGCCCGTGCCTGACGGTGGGCGGGGCCGGCTGGGACAAAGAAGAGCCTCGTGGGCTCCATTTCCTCTTCCCCAGGCGGGAGGAAGCTGTTCTCCAGCTCGTGGGCAGCGATGTGCAGCTCCGGAGGTGGGGGTCCTACTGCGGCAGAGCGGCCCTCCCTCCATGTGAGCGGGCGGGATGACCTCGGAGCGGAGCGAGCCCCTGGGGTGGCTGGAGGAGAATGCCTCGGCGATGATTCAGGCGGGTACGGGTGTTTTTTATTTTCAATAGTTCTGACGTGCAGAAACGGACAGCTTTGCACTGTGTGTGTGTGTATATAGACGCATGTGCATACATCCGGGCCATAGCAACATATTACTCATCAAAATGCTGGCACTATATACTTATATTACCAGAGGCTGTAACTGTGGCTGTAGAATTGTGTGTTGTGCATGCGCATGTGAGAGGGAGCGGGTTGTTTGGTGGTGTGTTGTATGTGTGAGTGTTTAGTGCGTATGTGAGCTAATGTAAGCGGGTGTAGTACGTGGCAACCCTTACAGAAATGCACCATGGTGTGTTTACTATACAATTGGTATAGCTAGCATACACAGATTGGCAGCTCCTCCAAGAGGAATTATATATTCCTGAATTTATTTGCTGTTGTTACATTGCAACCTCCCTCCCGACACACCTGAGGCGTCGTTGTGCATGTAGCACTTTGCTTGTGGGGTAAGAGATGGCAATGTGGGAGGTGACAGGTTGGCACAGTCACAGAGGCTTTAACGATGATTCAGGCGGGTACGGGTGTTTTTTATTTTCAATAGTTCTGACGTGCAGAAACGGACAGCTTTGCACTGTGTGTGTGTGTGTATATAGACGCATGTGCATACATCCGGCCCATAGCAACATATTACTCATCAAAATGCTGGCACTATATACTTATATTACCAGAGGCTGTAACTGTGGCTGTAGAATTGTGTGTTGTGCATGCGCATGTGAGAGGGAGCGGGTTGTTTGGTGGTGTGTTGTATGTGTGAGTGTTTAGTGCGTATGTGAGCTAATGTAAGCGGGTGTTTTGTGTGTAGTACGTGGCAAGGGTGTACAAGTCAATGTAGTTGTGTGCATGGTGTGTTGTGATTTGTGTATGAGTGTGGTACTTTTTGTCTAGCTCATATATTCATGCACTCTATAATGTATAAACACACCATGCAAGTCTATTACGCGTACACGTGGAATGGAAGGAGTGGTTTCATGTAATTAAAAAAAAACATTGTGTATGCAGCTAAAGGTCACACTGACTTGAGTCGCAGTGCACAGACCCTCACTTCTGATCCCTGCCAATGCAAGACTGTGTTTCCCCCCCCCCCCCCCCCCCCCCCCCTCGAAAGTGCTTGGCTGCCCAAACACCTTGAAAGGGCCGGGTGGGAGCCCGGGCATTGGGTGTTAAAACACGGCTCAGCTTGAGCTGGAGGTGCAGGGGGAGATAAAAAGCTGCCCGCGCTGCCTCCTCCCACCGCCTTATCTGCCCGGGACTTGTGAAGCTGCGGCGCAGGGTGAGAGCTGAGCCTACGTCTGTGCCGACCGGGCCGGGCGTGGGGTGTGCTCCGGCTCCTGGGCCGGCCTCTCTCTGCTCCTTGCCCCCCTCTCCCTCCTCCCGCGCTCCCCCCCCCCCCCCCCCCGATCATGTTGACATATTCATAGAGTCGCGGTGATGCTGTGCTGCGGCGCTAGTAAGTGCCCCGCTATCAGGGTAAGTGGCTGCCCCCTGGGGGCAGGCGGGGGCTCTTCCAGTCCCTTTTGTCCCCGCACAGCCAGAGGGTGCGGCGTGAAGAGCTGATAATGGGGCAGGGGAAGCGGCTTCAGCGGCCAGAAGAGGCCCATCGGCTGACCACGACTCTGGCGGGGGAAGCCCACTCTTGGTGCCTCTGTCAATCCCCCACATCTCCCCGAGGTTACTTGGAGTCATCGAGGGGAGGTTTCAAGAGAGAGAAAGAGAGAGGGAGGTGGAGGGAGCGGGTTGTTTGGTGGTGTGTTGTATGTGTGAGTGTTTAGTGCGTATGTGAGCTAATGTAAGCGGGTGTAGTACGTGGCAACCCTTACAGAAATGCACCATGGTGTGTTTACTATACAATTGGTATAGCTAGCATACACAGATTGGCAGCTCCTCCAAGAGGAATTATATATTCCTGAATTTATTTGCTGTTGTTACATTGCAACCTCCCTCCCGACACACCTGAGGCGTCGTTGTGCATGTAGCACTTTGCTTGTGGGGTAAGAGATGGCAATGTGGGAGGTGACAGGTTGGCACAGTCACAGAGGCTTTAACGATGATTCAGGCGGGTACGGGTGTTTTTTATTTTCAATAGTTCTGACGTGCAGAAACGGACAGCTTTGCACTGTGTGTGTGTGTGTGTGTATATAGACGCATGTGCATACATCCGGCCCATAGCAACATATTACTCATCAAAATGCTGGCACTATATACTTATATTACCAGAGGCTGTAACTGTGGCTGTAGAATTGTGTGTTGTGCATGCGCATGTGAGAGGGAGCGGGTTGTTTGGTGGTGTGTTGTATGTGTGAGTGTTTAGTGCGTATGTGAGCTAATGTAAGCGGGTGTTTTGTGTGTAGTACGTGGCAAGGGTGTACAAGTCAATGTAGTTGTGTGCATGGTGTGTTGTGATTTGTGTATGAGTGTGGTACTTTTTGTCTAGCTCATATATTCATGCACTCTATAATGTATAAACACACCATGCAAGTCTATTACGCGTACACGTGGAATGGAAGGAGTGGTTTCATGTAATTAAAAAAAAACATTGTGTATGCAGCTAAAGGTCACACTGACTTGAGTCGCAGTGCACAGACCCTCACTTCTGATCCCTGCCAATGCAAGACTGTGTTTCCCCCCCCCCCCCCCCCCCCCCCCCCCTCGAAAGTGCTTGGCTGCCCAAACACCTTGAAAGGGCCGGGTGGGAGCCCGGGCATTGGGTGTTAAAACACGGGTCAGCTTGAGCTGGAGGTGCAGGGGGAGATAAAAAGCTGCCCGCGCTGCCTCCTCCCACCGCCTTATCTGCCCGGGACTTGTGAAGCTGCGGCGCAGGGTGAGAGCTGAGCCTACGTCTGTGCCGACCGGGCCGGGCGTGGGGTGTGCTCCGGCTCCTGGGCCGGCCTCTCTCTGCTCCTTGCCCCCCTCTCCCTCCTCCCGCGCTCCCCCCCCCCCCCCCCCCCCCCCCCATCATGTTGACATATTCATAGAGTCGCGGTGATGCTGTGCTGCGGCGCTAGTAAGTGCCCCGCTATCAGGGTAAGTGGCTGCCCCCTGGGGGCAGGCGGGGGCTCTTCCAGTCCCTTTTGTCCCCGCACAGCCAGAGGGTGCGGCGTGAAGAGCTGATAATGGGGCAGGGGAAGCGGCTTCAGCGGCCAGAAGAGGCCCATCGGCTGACCACGACTCTGGCGGGGGAAGCCCACTCTTGGTGCCTCTGTCAATCCCCCACATCTCCCCGAGGTTACTTGGAGTCATCGAGGGGAGGTTTCAAGAGAGAGAAAGAGAGAGGGAGGTGGAAGGTAGAGAGAAAGCGATCAGCGAGGGAAAAGCGAGAGAGAAGAGAAGTAGAGAGAGGGAATGGATAGGTGGAAAGAGATTGTGTGACGAGATGACAAGCTTGTTTAAGCATTTATGTCAGGGCTGATTTTAGTTTCCCTAATCTGACCCTGATGTCCAGTGATTTATAAAGCATTTGAAATGAAATTAGCACATTTCTAAGCCCTCGGCCACTTCGGCAGATATGGAAGCAGCCGAGGCCCAGCAAGATGGTGAAGTTTGCCCAACATTACCCAAAGTGATGAAGTCAGGAACCTGTGACTTCAACTCATGTCTTACAGTCAGATCACTTAAGTGCTAGCCCACATCTTCCTTCTAGAGTTTAGAGTTGAAATTCTCACTTGGTAAACAAATCTATTAAAAGTTCAGGCTTGATATGAGGTGGTTTAACCAGACCCCTTTAAGCGTGTGCATAACTGAGGATAACAACTTATTAGTATCCTTAAAACACACAGGCCCAACATTCGAGCGAACTGCAGGTGGGCAGTGACCCTGTGATATGAACCTGTGCAGAAAATACCATGGAGAATGTATCTGACACCATCATCAAATTTTGCTAGAAAATAAGAATTGGTTTTCAATGTAGACGCAGCGAATATTGGTAAAGAAAAGAATCCTTAGAGTAAATAAAGGCAGAGATACTGAAAACATGTATCAAGGCTTTGTTGTCAGGTTTGCTGCTTAGGGACTAAGGAACATGATAGTAAATATCAAATTGGGCTGTTTCAGTCACTAAGAAATAATGTACAAATTTCAGGAAAAGACCAGCAGGAAAAGCTTGAACAGCTAATACATGGAGAGTTCTCTTGGAAAAGATAGCACCGAGATGTGGAAGGATCATGTGAGCTCTCGATCAGGAAAATGCATTTCTGGTGAAATATAGGAAGTGTGCTTCAGGATTAGATTTTGGGGAGCCATGGTAAAACCTGCTGTTTAATGCCTTGAATTAAAGAGTTTCTCTACCATTGCTCTGGCTATTCAAGCATTGCATGCCTTGCAAGAAGTTGATAGGTTTGAGATGCTGCCTACAGTCCTGCTGCCTCTCACTCCAGAGATGTGCTGCATCGGGTAAGATTGTATTTCCTCAGCTCGTCATAAAGTAAGCAGTGACTGGGGTAATTGCCTTAAAATACAGCACTTTTGAACTCGTTTCTCACTATGTATACCACTTGAATTAGAATTATTTTAATGCAGTCGAGAATGTGTTTGCTACATGTTTGCAGAGGCTGCAACAGTAGACTGAGTCCTATACAGTCTTGACATGTCATGGTCAAACTACTCTATTCTAAACATTTTAAGGGGCTTTGGTTCAGCTCCATTAGCTAATGCTTTCTTTGACACAGGAAGATTCAGTTTGTTTTGTAGAGCCATCGTCAATCACAACTTGAATCTCTCAAGATTTGCCTTTTAATCTTACTTTCTTTCGAGTAGATCCTTTTGCCTACATTAGAATGCATGCCTATTTTCCATCTAGGAAGTACACTCAGCCTTTTACAAATGTAATTCTGCATCTTTTCCGTGCATTGTATACTTACAGCAATCCTTAACAGGTACCCATTACCAGATATACCAGCCACCTTCTAGCTGATCGTTGATGAAAGCCGCTAGAGGACCCTACCAAAAATGTAGTGCGCTTGTGTTTGCTCCTTCCATACAGCATAGCCTCTTTTTATCATACTTTTGATTGGCTGACTACATATTGGAGCATGTGTTTAAACTCGTCACTCCTGTGCTTCTCCCCTACTAAATGCCAGCACCCCATGCAGCCCACGTTCCTGTATTGCCCTCCTCCAACTCTTCTCCCCCCGCTTTCTTTCTTTTTAATTAATCCACTCCTTCAATGCTCGCCCACCCCTCGCAGTCCTTATACAGCATTTTAAAAATGAATATTACATTTGCTGGTGGGCCTGGCAACTCCGGTTTGCTACTAGCCACTACGTTTCCAGAAAAGGCACTTCGATCGAATAGAATTTTTTTTACACATATTTTCTGCAGCAAGTGGCGTTCACCATCTTGGATCTGTAAATTAAACAAGCATTTCCCAGAATCCAACAGTGAGACCCTTGGGAATTGTGCGCGGGGCGAACAAGAAACAGTTTGTCAAGAGTCAGTGCGGGGGGTACAACGAACAATGTCCAACCACTGGAACAAAGGAAAAGGACTGTGCATTTGTAGATGGGGTTTTCTTCATTGCCTACCATACACATTTCTCATGCCTCATTTCCCCACCTACTTCCTGCGAGCATAATGCAGTGGTAGTCCCTAAGACAGGTAGCCAACCCTGTATATCAAGGTATTAAAGAGATTTGTTGGCTTTTATATGGGTCAGTACAATCAGTGTTGTCACAATATGCCGCAAAAATCCAAGCAGACGTCATCAAACAGCAATATTTTAGAATGTCTATTTGTGGTGATTGTCACTGATGCAGGAGAAGGTAAACAAAACTGTTTACTTTCTTCCCTTCACTGCACGTCCCCTTTGAAGGCCCCGTATGCTTGTCAAACTATATATGTGTGTATATTTTTTATTGTGGGGAAGGTGCAGCGTATCATTTAAAGACCTTTAAGTGTAAATAAGTTGCAATCATTAGAAGTCTGTGAGGTTTTCTTGTGAGTTTCATTCTTTCATTGGCGTGCCTCTGTGGGCAGAGGAACATGTAATTGAGCTTTACTCCTTCAATAATCCTAAAAAAAGCCTGAAACTACTCTTTATTATACTAGACCATAGGGTTTCGGATCTAGTTGGGCAGACGCTCGTGGGCTCGGGTTCTGTTTTTGAGTCCGTGGCAGAATTGGGGGCTCTGTGCCCTTTTCCGAGCCGGGCTAGCCTTCTCTTGTCACTCACCTGGGAATATTTTAAGTGCGCAGTATGGAAATTAGCGAAGACGCTCGTTTTATACTTTTTGAACCCAAAACTACTCTTTTTGTTTCTGAAGGAGGGATTTAATTAAGCTATTTGTATTCCAATAAAACACATTTTAATGTGGGGAGGTTTGTGTGGCTGTGTGTGTGGGGAGCTTTGTGTGGCTGTGTGTGTGGGGAGCTTTGTGCGGCTGTGTGTGTGGGGAGCTTTGTGCGGCTGTGTGTGTGGGGAGCTTTGTGTGGCTGTGTGTGTGGGGGGGGCTCTGTGTGTGTCATTTGCGAGAGATAAAGCTAGTGGCATTGTAAATGACAATGCCATTTATTTATGTTAAAAAATACATAAATAAAAATAATGTCAAGAGCAATGCCAATAGCTCTAACTTTAACAAAGGCGAAACCATTGCATTGTAAATGCTTGTTCTTTTTTAGCCGAGGTCCATTCCTCTGCTTCTTCATTATGGTCGACCTGTCAAACCTCAGGTGATAACTTGTCAGATATTGTCCGATTGCCTTGTGGCTTGAAATAATCTTTGCTGATCTCTTTCGGTGTGGTGGTAGCAGCCTTAGGTCAACATCCGCGTTCACCAGGTTCAAAGAAAATGGTGCCAGTGTACTTTATATTTTTCTACTGAAATTCTGGATGGTTTGCCTCGTATTTCACCGACGTTTCTGGGCTAAGCATGAAGTAGTTGTGTCGACTTGAATAATAGCACTGAGGTGATTCATACATTTTTTGACACCTCATTGATTCCGGTGTCCCCATGTAGGAAAAGAAAGAAAATGGGGCTTGGCTTGTTAGAAATGAAGCCTGTGCGCAGCGTTTGTGTGTTTATTCATGCATGAGTGTGAGTGTGATCGTGTCTTTGTTTGTTTTAATCGCGCATAATTACTCTGGTGTTGTGGCACTCTGCACTTCTGACATCGCTGCACAGGGGGCCTAACGTGGCCAGATGCTAGCTTTCCACATAGTGTGGCGGCGCCCCTGGCTACTGATCACGGAGCACCAGGGCGCCGCGGCGCACAGATTGGGAACCACAGCTCCAACGTGCGCGCCTGTGCGCCCTCGCACCTTTAAGGCACCGAGCGCACAGAGTCCCGTGTGAAGCGCACACACGTTCTAGCCGCCGCCCGCTTCTAAAATGCGAGCGGCGAAAAACAGCAATATATCGGTTGCCTGAGGCCTTTGGGAAAGTATTCCTGTTAATCACAGCACCTGTGATGCGCTGCAATTAACAGGAATATTTTCACAATAGCCCACAATCAGCACCCAGCGGTGCTGTATTTTGAAAAGAAATGTAGCAAGTCTAAAAGCACGACGTGTAAAGCACACGTCGTGCTTTCAGGCTGGGTGTGGCAAGATGAGGTTTCAGGGCCGGTTGTGAAAAGCGAGCACTATGTTAAAAATTTATGGTGGATTAAAATCCTAAAAGAAAAACACGGAAAGAAATAGCATTGGAACAGTAAAGTATTGGCCCACCATCTCTTGCATTGAAGCATGCTTATTTTTATGCAGATGTGTATGTGGTCAGAAGAAATACCATTGCTCACAGAAGAGTCAGTGACTGAAGGGGACAGATACATTCCCTCATTTCTTTTGTATACTGTGGTGGGTGGAAGCAGAGTTACTGTTCCAATGCTATTTTCTTTCCGTGTTTTTCTTTTATGATTTTAATCCACCATACGTTTTCAACATAGCTCTTCGGGTTCCAGTACTTCAAAACACCAATATGGATAATTTTCCTGTGATGTGCATCAAAACTAGGCCTCAGCGAAGTTTAAGTTAAGCTGGTGTGACTTGTAATTTTGGTCAATTTTGTGGTACATTTGTTACACATAATTACTGAAATTATGCCACTTCACGTAGTTATGCACCGCACAGCAGCAACAGAACACCAGCAGCTGTTGTGCGCAGTGCCCTTGTATAAATGCACCCTGTGTCAAAATTTGGTGCGAGGGTGCATTTCAAGCTAAAATAAGGCCCAAAATCACAGACTTGCATTTTGCAGAATTATGCACATTTTTACAAAAGCAAATTACAAGAATTTCACATTTCCCTTATTAAAGCTAGACAAGGCTTCTACATCTACCTGCTAGAAAGTACCTTACTGTTCTATTATATTTACATTCAATAGTTTTCTTCAATGTACAATTTTTCAATAAGCATATTTCCACTATATTTAGGGGGCATCACACTTCTTTAAGCCAGCTCCCATCTGTTTGCTAAAACTCGACCCCGTCTCAGTATTTAAAGGGGAAGACCTAAAAATTCACTGAGGCTCAACCTTTTAAGTGCCACAGGCTCTACTACATAGATGCAGATTTGTAAAGCGTAGTAGGATATACACATTGTAGAGTGTGGACTAGAGGCTAATGGTCACAAGAGGTAAAGCATTTTTGGTTAGGATATCTTTCCTCCCATCAACAATGGTAATAGTAGGCTGCTACCTAATATGTACAGGCAGAGTTTGCAGCATGTTTTTTCATGGGCTGAACTTACAAGAAGCAGGAACATAAGCGGACAGACCTAAGCAGGGAGACTAAATCTCATTAGATTGGACTTTTGAGTAGTGGTGCTGTAGCTTTGGGTTAATAGTGAGGGCTTTGGGGCAGTAGAAAACTGTGTCTTGACTTAATCAGGCTTAACAGTGGTCACCACATGGAATTTGACCTGTGCACTTTGCACTGTATTAATAAGCGTGTGAATGTAGGTCTATTAGCACAACTGTTTTTAAGCAATGTTTTATTTGTCAGAATTTACTCAAATTGCATAATATTTAGTCTACAATGCTTTAGAACCCCAAACTCACATCAACTTTTGTGACTTTGATGTAACACCCCAAGTGGCAAGGGTGTGCCTATACGTGGGTCCAGTGCTCACTGTGCCACTGGACCCAAGCTGCACCTCGCCTGATGAGTCCATAACCAGGGCAAAACCAGAAGCAGCAAAATATCAGGGTGGCACACTATGCGAGGCACATATTTTTAGCTTAATTGCTTTTAAGCCACAGCCTTAATTGCAATATGCCCCTTTGACAGATCCCAGAGTATTTTCATCCCACTCAAACTCTGGTCTACACACGCGGTCAGGTTCTTGGTGCACATAGCCTTGGCTGCAGCGCACGAAGACCTTATTCTGCCGCACACAGACGAAAATAATTAAAGAGAATATTGCGGCCCCATCCCTAATATTCCCCCTCCCCCATACATCTTTATCTTGCAACTTTGTAACTCCTATTCTTCTATTGGACTGCTGACCTTTACTCCCTTAACTCTTTAACCTACATCTCTGAACTTCTAACTATCTAAGTATCCTAAATATTACCTTTTGATTTCTTACTTCATCCAGGTGCAACTTTATTGCCAGCCCCCCATTGTCCTGATTGACCTATGTTAACAACAATAATCTTAATCTAGAAACATGGCAACTTAAACTGCCAATCACCACTCAGAAGGAAAAGATTTTCTGACCCCCTCCCCCGTCCCCATCCCCCGGGAGTCCCTTTTTCCCTGCCTCACAGTCAGTGTCTTCCCCAGCACTTCCTTCGCTTGCATCAGGTAGAGCTCCATCCTGTAGCTAGACAAGTTAACCCCCCCCCAAGAAAAATCCCCACTTTACTGGTCATAGGCCCAGAACATGGTATGGCTGCAACACATCTGTCTTCACTTTAGCCCTCTGATAGGTCTTAAAATTATGAATGCACAGCTCTATGCTGCCACTCGTACCCCCCACATTCTCCCAGTACAACCCTGAAAACCACCCCTGCATTCTCCCAGTCCAACCCTAAAACCCCCAACCGTTCAGACACCCGGAAAGCCCTGAAAAACCTCCATGACATTAGCGTTGAAAACAAAATAGTTTCCTCCCTGCCGTTGCTTATGGGCGGCAGGGCTGCCACCACTTTGCATAAAAGTTGCCTTGACAATGCATTCCTCACTTGGGTTTGGTAACCCTTTTCTTTTGCTCATCCCTCCAGAATCCTCCATCCTCCTCTCCAGTTCCCTGGCCGATAGAGCATAGCCCCACAAGAGCTTGCCCATAAATGCAGTACCCGCCAGCTTCCCTTTGATCGTGATTGTAGACATACCTTTATTAATCAAAGTTAGTATGTACTGCACATTCTCCTCCCTGTTCCAAACCCAAGTCTAGCCCTGCTGGCTATGAACTCCTGCCCAGCCTGCGCATATGACTTCCTGGTGGAGTCCGCCATAGAACCTCCCACCAACTTAAGCATCCTTTCTCTCCTATGTTGCACATTTATTTATTTATTTATTTATTTATGGGCTTGTAGCGCGCCGGCATCACACCCGAAGGTGTATCTCCACGCGGAGCTGTGAGGTAAACAGGTCGAGCAAAGCACCTCCTAGAATAGTACTGTCTTTAGGTGTTTCCTGAAAGCTGAGTGACTCGAGCATTCTCTAAGGGAGAGGGGGAGGTTGTTCCAAAGACGTGGGCCCATGATGGAGAGGGCATTGCCTCCCTGTCTGGTCTTGTAATGTCTGGGAACCTGAAGTAACAGTTGGTTACTGGACCTAAGATTGCGGGAAGGACGATGGTACACAAATTTATCTGCCAAGTAGTGGGGTCCCAGATTGTGTAGACTCTTGTGTATCACACAGCAGATCTTAAATTCCACCCGTTTCCGGATGGGAAGCCAGTGAAGGGCCTTAAGGAGGGGGAGGGACGGCGTTCTAGGGGGGGTGTTAGTTACCAGCCGTGCCGCGGTGTTCTGCACCACCTGCAGTTTATTGAGCACTCCTTCATTGGCTGCTAAGAATAGGCCATTGCAATAGTCCAGGCGACTCAGAACGAGGGCCTGGACCAGGGTCTTCCGTGTATTATCTGGTAGAAGGGGGAACACTTTCCGAAGGAGGCTAATAATGTGGAAGCAGGACCCTGCCGTAGTGCTGGCATGATGGAAAAGGGTAAGGTCATGATCTATACGAACCCCCAGGTTTTTTACTACCTGTTTCGGGAGCGGGGCCTGACCCAGGCTGGAGGGCCACCAGTCGGGGGTCCACAGGATTCTTGCCTCTCCGAATAGCATGACCTCAGACTTTCCCACATTGCACTGGAGAAAGTTCTTCGCCATCCAGCTGGCGATTGCAGTCATGCCGTTGGAGAACGATTGTCTTATCTCCGGGGTAAAGGTCTTAAAAGTGAACAGCAGCTGCGTATCGTCAGCGTAGGAGATAGGTATAAACCCGAAGGACCTCGTCATGTTGGCCAAAGAGGAGACATATACGTTAAACAACGTAGGGCTAAGACAGGAGCCCTGCGGGACTCCTCTGATGATACTGGCAGAAGTGGAGCTAAAAGAGCCCATATTCACCTTCTGAGTACGCTCTGAGAGAAAGCTGGTGAACCACGCCATGGCAGAACTGTCAATGCCTATCTCCTTTAATCTGGTGAGGAGAATGGCGTGGGATATGGTGTCGAATGCTGCGGATAAGTCCAACAGCACCAACACCACTGACAGCCCTCTGTCCAGGGACAGGCGTATGGCATCCGTGACGGAGAGAAGGGCAGTCTCGGTACTGTGCCTAGGCCTGAACCCGGACTGAGAATGGTCTAGACTGCCGGTCTGCTCAATGAAGCTGGAGAGGTGGTGATTAACGTGCTTCTCCGTTAATTTGCCGATGAACGGCAGAAGGGAGATTGGCCTCAGATTGGTCATGTCCGACCAGGGGATGGTGGTGTTTTTCCTGATAGGCTTGACCATGGCCTCCTTCCACTCCCGGGGGACCAATCCCTCGGACAGGGAGCGGTTGATCACCGTCAGAATGGAGGGGCTGAGGACACTCCCAATAAGGTGCATGACACGGGCAGGTACAGGATCCACTGGGCTACCTGATTTAATAGTCCCAATCAGGGAGTTGACTTGGTCCAAGGTTATCTCGGGGATGAAAGATAGCGTAGCTGGAGCAGCGCAGGCTATTCCAGATTGGAGACTGGAAGAGGAGTCGTATTCATCCGCGGATAGGCTTGATTGGGAAATATTCCGATAAATGGCATCAATTTTATCGGAAAAAAACCCAGCAGTGTCATCGCACAGTTTTTGGGTCAGCACTTCTGGGCTGTCGCAAGCGACGGGCTTGGTGAATGTGCAGAGAACCTGGTACAGCAGTTTGGAGTCGTTGCCAGCCTCAGAGAGTTGGAAGATAATATGGGACTTACGGGCAGCTCTGATGTTTTTATGATAGAGTCTCATTGCTGAGCTATACCTGTCTCTATCGACAGTGCTGCGCGAGAATCTCCAGGATTTCTCCAACTTCCTACAGGCCTTTTTCTCCGCATTTTTATGCCGGCATTGGTGTCTTGACCATGTCTGCTTCTGTGGCCAGCCCATAGAACCTCTCCTACTGTGAGACATAACATCTGCAATGTCATTGTCCACCCCAGGCAAATGTCAAGCCCTGAAAACCATGTCATGTCTTGAACAACCCATCCCAAAAACTCTCAACAGTTTGAGCACCTGCTCGTCACATGCAGGCTGTCTGTTGGTTGCATGCATCTCAACCATATCAATTCGGAACAATACCTTATTGTGTGCCAGTACCCCCAAAGCGTCACAGCCATTATCAGTGAGAGCAAAATCAAGGAAAAAGATGCTCTTTCCCCCTTGCTTCCATTCAACGGGCCACACACCATCTACCCAACCATTACAAAGGGAAGCCCAGACCGCTCAAGGCATCGGAGTATATCAGTATATCCTAATTCTGCGGAGCCACCATCAGTATGCCATTGAACTCTTCCAAAAACCTGCACCACTCAGGTAAATCCTCTTTCACATCCGCCGACAATCTGATATTGTGATGTGACCTTGATAGCCCTGCTAGGGACAGGTCAAGCCACCTGAAAAAATTCCTCCCTGCCCTCACTACCCTGCGTCCAAATTTATGACAGAGTAAAACCTGCACTTCCCTGTTAGTCACGTTTTGCTTTGGCATTCTAACAACAAGCTGTTAAGTCTAGAATAAGCTCCCTTTGGGGTATTATTTTAGCAATGAAATCGGACACTCGTATCACAAACCACTCAAACCACACCGGGTCAATTCTCTAGTTGCCAGGATGTCAAATATGAATTCTATATTAAAATATGTTTTTGTTTATTATGTTGGTTCAAGAAGATATATACATTAATATAATTTGCCATTAAAATCGCAAAATATATTTATACGCATTAAAAATCCACAAAGGTAAAAATCATATACACAGTGTAAATAGATCAAAATTCATAACAAGATAATCACATTAGCATCAATTAATATTTCATCATCTTGTACGTGTATAGTTCATCCCCCAATGAATGTCATAAGAACTTTTTTTTCTACAAGTAGGCCAAAAAGCGACGCGTTTCAGAGAATTACACAGGTCCAACCTCCTTCTTCAGGCTTGCTACTAATCTGTTCCAACGCTGTTATCAAGGTATACACAGGTCGATGTTTACGATAAAGAATCTCCTGATAAAGAATCTCTTCTTCCGATACTCAATTGAGTGTAAACAAAATCCCACTGCCGTTTAGATTTAAAGAGGGGACACGTCTCCAATCTTTAAACATCCAAGATACTGATGACAGACGGGCCTGTTTGTGAAATATTCTGATTTGTTACAGACCTCAATTGTTGCAGTATAAAATTCTTAGTCAATGTGACAAAGCCTATAATCTTCCGTATTCCTTTTAGTTATCAATGTTCCAATCTTGACATTACTTGCTTCCCCGGGATTAAAAAATCTCCTGCACGTACATCATCATCATGATGCAGGTAATGTTGAGTTTATAGGCTTCGTCACATTGACTAAGAATTTTATACTGCAATAATTGAGGTCCGTGACAAATCGGAACATTTCACGAACAGGCCCGTCTGTCATCAGTATCTTGGATGTTTAAAGATTGGAGACTTGTCCCCTCTTAAAGTCTAAACAGCAGTGGGTTTTTGTTTACACTCAATTGAGTATCGGAAGAAGAGATTCTTTATCAGGAGATTCTTTATCGTGAACATAGACCTGTGTGTACCTTGATAACCGTGTCGGAACAGATTAGTAGCAATCCTGAAGAAGGTTGGACCTGTGTAATCCTCCGAAACACGTCGCTTTTTGGCCTACTCGTAGAAAAACAAGTTCTTAGGACATTCATTGTGTGATGTACTATACACCTACAAGATGATGAAATATTAGTTGATGCTAATGTGATTATCTTGTTATGAATATTGATCTATTTACACTGTGTTTGAGTTTTACCTTTGTGGATTTTTAATGTGTATAATTATATTTTGTGGTTTTAAAGGCAAATTATATTAATGTATATATCTTCTTGAACCAACCTAATAAACAACATTTTTTTTTTTAATATAGAATTCATATTTGACTTCCTGGCAACTGAGGAATTGACCTGCTTGGTTTGAGTGGAGTTTGTGGTATGAGTGTCAGATTTGAATGCTAAAATAATACCCAAAAGTGAGCTTATTCTAGACTTAACGTCTTTTTGGTGTCCTATCCCTTTGGCGTGGTAGACCCTTCTCTATTTTTTAGAGATCATAACAACAAGCAACAGCTGCATGTGCACATTTTCGTCCACTGGGGGATGCACCTCGTTGGATACTGAATCTAACTCTGTAACCAAAAAGGTAAGCACTGTGCTGGGCCTCACAGTTTTTTCCAATGACAGCAGCATCCCGAGGTCACTCATGAGATCTTGAAAACTTGCAACCTGGTGCGGACAGTCCGCAAAACTGGGTTGACCCCAAAAAAAGTTATTGTACAGGTAGTGTGTCACTGTGGCAGTCCTTGTCTGCCACATGAAAACCTAATGGAAAAAAGAACTTAAGTGCTTGAAAAGCACACATGAGATGGAGCACCTCATGGGTTGAGCTTTCCCACATACCATGACCCGTCAAACTGTAGCCCCAGCAAATGAAAATCCTCTGAGTGCACTGGCAACAGCTTAAAAGCTGATGTGATTTTGCATTTTTCCAACTGGGCCCCGTGACCGACTTGCTCCAACAAGGCCATTGCCACATCCACGGACAAGTAAGATACCGATGAAACCTAATCCGATATGAATTCATTGATGGAGCTTCCTTCTGGCCATGACAAGTGTCGTATTAACCAGAATTGACCCTTGTCATTTTTCGACATCACACCAATAAGTGAAACTATGAAGTCAGGCATCAGCCATACGCTGAAAGTGGCCCTTCATTCTGCCCTGCTTCACCTCAGTTATGAGCTTCGCCCGCACCACCTGTTGGTGTGACTGCATTGACTTAAAATTCTGCGCCCACCGATGTGACTTTGGACCCTCGTAACCTAGCCTGAAATCCTCCCGAAAACCTTCACTTAATAATGCTGCATCCTCTCTGTTGGGATTTTGGGCCAATCGGTAATCAAAGCACTTTACCTTAATTGCTGTATGAGCCCTTGCACATGTTCCCATGGGACCCATGCACTCCTCTGTTCCCTGCTGCCTGATTATCTTGCAGCCCACTGGCAGGCCCCTGGTATTTATTCCATTACCCTGCTTCCCCTCCTCCATAGCACTGCACCAGGGTGTGTCTCCCTGCACACTTGAAGCACTTGTGCCAGAACTTGCAATATTCTCTTGCACATAAGTCCTTCTTAAAACCGAGCATGTCCTGAGCACACCCCCTCTCTTAGGCCCCTCCCCCCAACCCTCCTCAGGTGGGATGTGGCTGATGGGCTGGTATAGTAATGGATGGCCACTTGCTCTAAAGATAGTTTTCAGAAACTTCTCCGGGCCCATTGTCTGATGTCACAGGTCCTTATCCACCCCCCCATTTTGCCTTGGGGTCCCATGCTAACCGTGCCTGAAATTTCCTCATTGTATTTTACCCACACCTGGCCCCCGGACATAATCTGAGCCCTCCTGATCAGGTCCATATATTTCAACGGGGAGACACACCTCTCTGGGTATTTTTCACAGTGGACACTCGCAAAAATTAAGAATTACTCTGTCCAATTCTCTATGGTTGCCGGCACCTTGGACCACTTGGACAGCTCATACTCTTCCTCTTTGGATTCCTCTTTCACCCACAGTTCTTTCGAGCCGTTTCAACACCTCTACATACTCTCCCTTCCAAATTGTCATTTTAGTTGCCAGTATGAAGTGGGCGTCAAGGAGTTTTACCCCCCCCCCACCCCCCCCCCCCCCATAAGGGAGCTTCTTAATCTTAAATTCCTTGCTCTTTGTCCCACCTCCTGTATTTCATTAGTCTCCTGTCCCGGTCCCCTTCACTGCCCTCCTGTGGAGTAACTGGTGTGGCATGGGCCCCTTGGCCCAATGCCCCCCCCGTGTCACCCCTACTCGCTCCACTTCCTTTTTAAAATTGCCCATGGTGGTCCCTGCTGACATTGGTGCCTCCGTCTCCACCCAGCATCTTTGACATACAAACCTTTCCTCAACTGAACTTTCCAACTGTCCCTGTGTGCCCCTGCCTCCACCCCAATGGACACCTTCCCTGTGTGCCCCACCCATTCCCCCACTCCCCTGACACCCTTACCTGCTGTTAAGGTCTGCCTCCACACTGGATCCAGCCACCTAACTAGTTGCAAAGGATCCACCTCCACCATTTCCTTGTGCCGGGTACCCCGATCTTCATGATGCTCCTGTAAGATACTAGGTACAGCATTAGCGGAACCCCATCCCGCTCCCCTCATGCATGCACTGCTTCACCTACATTGGTGTTCTTCCTTCCCAAGGGGCCTCATCCTCTACCACTTCACCTTCCTCAAGATTCTTCTCATCATAGTCCAACTGATAAGTTTCACAGCCCTGTGGGGACCATGACATTTGTATCTGACATAACAGGCTTTGTGTCACCAAGCCTCTCTACACCACCTGAGGGATGCCGAGCGGCTGTAATACGCACTCCGAACGATCTCCCTGCTATCCATGGCCCCACATGGCGGCACTACATCCCCGGAAGCTGCAGCAACCTGTCTGGGTTGCTGCACTGTCGAGGAGCCACCAGACCTTATTACGGCAGTGTTGTCACCATCCCGCATTGGCCTCCGGCTGGGCACCCTAGACCCAGCCATCCCTCTCAACGAGTTTGTAAGAAAAAGGGTCTATCCGGGTGCCAGGCTTGGTGTTCCTGCCTACCTGCTCTGTGAGAGCCAGTGCCCCCCACCTCCCTGACCTTGATATACCTCCTTTTCTCCCCACCCAAACCGACGCCCTAACACAGATCTTGCCCCACCCTCTGAGTGCCCCTTTTGCTGCACCAGAGCCGCGTCACTCTCCTGCCCCCTACGCTAATATACCTTGTCAGGGTTCCTGGCCTTCCAACCCTGCCACTTCCTATCCTCACCCCTTGTGTCTGCTACTCCTTCATTCTGCTCCTCCTCGCTCCACTTCAACATGGCCGCCACCAAAACAATAATGGGGCCTACTACGCAGTCCCAATTATTGTCCTCAACCAACCCCCCAGGCTCCCCACCCTGCTGCACTGTGGAAATTTTCTCCCCAGCCAATCCGACACACTCCCTGTTCGATCAGCGTGACTGCATACCCCTTGTGGCCCTCTCTAGCCACCCCCCTTTTGCCAACGACACGGAGGACCACTGCTCTGCAATCTTGGTCTTGTCCTCGGATCTCTCCTCCAACAACCCGCCCGCTCCCATTCATGGCCCACTTTTGATGCCGGTGGCCCCTGTCCCTCTCCTCTTCCTTGCTGAACTTCACTCTAATCCCAAAAGGCCCCCTTTGTCTCCTCTACCCCTCACTGTTCCCTTAGCCTATAGCGCTCTGTGCCCCCCCCCCCCCAATTTCCTCCATTGTCTTCCAGTTGTCCTCTGTTCCCTTTAACCCCCTCTTGCCCGGCCTCAGTTACTTTAGTCCTAGGACACTTGGCTGCTGCCTTCTCTCACTCCCTTTCCTGCTCGTACCTGTGTCCCTTTACCCTCCTCCCCTCGCTCCTCAACCCAGCATCCTTTTTGGGCTGTCCTGTGAGGAAGCTGCCTTCTGCACAGCCTGGTCCACATGCTCCTTGTGAGGCCCAGCCGCTGCATTGTAATTACACGCCCCTCCCGCGATGTCATAGATTCCAACACGGGCCTCCGCACAGTGCCTGTCACACCACTCATGCGACTTTCTGAGATGGGGAGGCCTCGCTCTTTGCTTTGGCACATTGGCCACCATGTCACTTTTCCCAAAATGGTGGCCGGTGCAATGTAAATGGCCGAATATATTATTGGCTACCAACCTAACCAGCCCAAAATTAGCCCAAATATAGTCCGGGCTGTCCCATCGACCAATGTCCCGGGGGTCACACATCCCATGGTTGGCTGCCCCCCAAAGCCCATTGACTTCACTCACTCCTATTTAACTCCTGATGATTCTTTGGGGCTGAAAGTGCAGGTAAAACTGCAGATTCCATAGACACAGACCAAACCTGCACTCAGGAGACTGTTTTTCCTTGCAGAAAACCTGTGCCATGGGTTTAGGCCGTCCCAGTGACATTAGCCATTGCGAAACCAGGATTCCTTTATTGAAACCTATTATCAGGGAGCTTCTGTTTAGTCCCTTTTTAAACGTATGCTGCACATTTTAAGCCATGTAGTAGATATTTTGCAATGGCTCGAATAGAGTGGCGATTCTCCAAGCATAGTGTAATGAGAATTAGGATTTAATTAAAGACGCAGAGGCTAACATTATGCATAACATATTTTATTGCCACTCCTGCAGCTGCTTTAAAGACTTCAGCATACTTAAAACACTAAAACTGGAACACACAGGTCAATAAATATTCCTTTCTCCCAACATTCTTCCTCTTTAAATGCAATGAACTGGAACTTGCTTTGAATACTCTTCTTGAAAACATCCATCCTCTTTACAAAATGTCATCCATTAATCTGCATAAGCAATAAAACCAATAAAAATCAATCTTATCCCATATATATATATATATATAATTTTTTTACCACCATCTCTCAAACATAATCTTAAAAATATATATGCAACCTACTCCCTCCACTCCTCCCCAATTGGGCAACAATGTTAGCCTCCGTGTCTAATGAAATCTTGATTCTCATTACACTATGCTTGGAGAATCTCAATTTCATTACAATACTGAAGGCTACCATTATGCATGTTCAAAGCTTCTTAAAACATTTGAAACATGCCTAATGGGTCTAAAATAATGTTTTGCAAATGTTCCTGCATTCGCCCAATCTGCCGCTTTTAATACTTCTTCTAAAAGATCACCTACATCAATTCACCATACTCGCCATTGCACCACGCAGAGTGAGACTTGAACCTTTCCACATCTATCCCACATTCTCTCATCACATTCTTGACCCACCTAGAGATTGTAGCAGTGCTTACAGCACGAAAAGGTTTTATGTATGAAATCAAAAGTGGATTATCTCCATCTCTACTATTCTCCAAAACCCTGCTCTCATACTCATGTATACAGTACACTACACACAACTTCTTTTCCTCAGCAAAGATTGGATAGAAAACCGATGTAGACATTGTCTTTGTTCTTTTACAAATCTCAAAAAAACACTCCATCTGGTCCCACTATTTCTTACCTATCTCCAACACCTTTACATCCTACACCCTTTTACATGAGACTAAAAATTACAAAAAGTTAACTTCTCAGTAAGTCTTTTATTGTCTAAATACCTATTAGTTAGCCATTGAAAAAACAGTGATGGCATAGTATTAGCGTCCCACAATACACTGGAACGTTCCTTATGCGGTCTCCTTATCCTCATACTCTTTAATACCCTACACACCATCACATTTCTCCCTACAGACTTGCCATCTATCTGTGAATGTCTAGCTGTTCTCGTGGATCTGTAACAATTGAGGGTTTGGAATTCCAACCCTTCATGAAATTTCTCCATCAAATAATTAACCACTTCCATTACTGGAGCTTCCACAGGATTCAGACTCCTTGCCATGCACCAACTAGACCATATGCTCCAAATTCCTTTGCATCCACAAAGTTCCTTCCTTGCTTCCATATCCCAAGCTACTCTGTCTCTGTGCCATAAACCCTTTCTGAGTGCATTTCTTTTTCAATCTCTGTAGTGCTTGATAATGCAGTGGTCCTGGAAATATTGCCTGGCCAGAGTATGACTACAGACCAATAATCCTTGCCAACTCCCCTAATATATCCAAGTCCTTCTGTAAACTCTGCTGAATTTCCTTTTTTATCATCTTCATCTTCTTCCCTGGCAGAATTAACTGACAAACTTTTGTATCCACTAGAAAACATAAGAACTCCAAACTCTGTGTAGGCTCCATACATGATTTCGCCCTGTTCAAAATGAAACCTAATTCCTCCAGTTTCTGCACCTCTTCCTTCATTGATCTCCTCAATTCTTTCTGCCATTCTGATAAAATGAGGTTATTGTCTAAATAATCCTCCTTATCCCTCTCTGCCGAAATTAGGCAACATCTACCCTCATTACCATTGAGAAACACTAAGGTGCTGAGGATAGTCTAAAAGGTAAACACAGGAATTGGTGTAATCTTGACTTCCATCTAGTTGTAAATATCTTTGATTCTGCCTTGCCATGGGGATTGTAAAGTATGCATCCTTGAGATCCAACTTTACCATCCATTATTTTTCTATCAGTAAATCCCTTAGGCAAGGGATTCCCTCCATTTTGAAATGACGATACACTAAGAATCTGTTCAGCTCTCTGAGATTCCTCACTTTACGCCATCCTTTATCCTTCTTTTCCACCAAAAAGAAATTGCTTACAAAAACTTTCCTGATTCCTCCACTTCTTTTATCACCTTTTTTCCAATTAACAAAACAATTTCTTTGTCTACTATTGCTTCATATTCTAATAACCTCTTATCTCTCCTGGTTTCTTGTCCTGAAAAGGACAATTCATGAACTCTGTTACAAAACCTTGAACTGTATCCAAGACCCAAGGATCTCCTGTTATTCTCTCCCATTCCTTTCTGAATAATTTCAATCGTCCTCCTACTCCTTTTTGGGAAGAACCAAAAGTAGTTCCCATACTCACCTTGACCTCCCTTGAGTAATCCTAGTCATCTTGAACATCTCCTGGTTTGTCTTCCTGTCCTTCCTCTACTTGTGTAAAATCCTGTACCTTGCTGGTATCTTCTTCCTCTGTACTGCCAACCATACTGTGTATTATATTGCGTTCCATAATTGGACCTCTTTATTCCACAGTCAGTAAAGGGTCCCCTTCTACTGGCCCTTCCAAAAACTCCAAACACCATTCTCATATTTCCCGGTGCCTTATCCAAAGACATAAAAGTTCCTTCATACTTTCCTATCCCTTTCACCAAACCTTCTCCAAACAAACCCTTTGTATCCTCCCTTCCGTCTATGCCATATCCCCCCAATTTAGGATTAATCTTCATTAAGATTACTTTTCTCCTCTCCTGCTGCAACCCTGCATTTGCATTACTAACGCCCTTTGGCTCCATCCTCTTAACAACTCCACATCAACCTGTTCCTCATTTGCATAAGCTTACTCAGCCATGTCTAGGATCCTTTCTAGTGGTCCCAAAACATCCAGAAGGTTGTCCTGGCAGATTGTTAAGGATCTTTCTAGGCCCTTCCTTGGATCTCTCCCAAGTCTAAACAATAGCTTATAAGATCCAAGTTAGGAGTTGCACACACTTTTTCCTCAATTCTGGGCCTTTAGCATTCTGCCCTCATCAGCCTACACATTTCCCTGTCCAATGGCTTTTTTATCCAAGTCTTAATAAACTGTACCACATGTTACATGGGCCACCATTCTATGCTTCTAGGATGTTATATATTCACCTGGCTAAACAGGTTTCACCAAATGGATCCTTAATGCTCTCAGTACAAGCATCTACTTCCATATCTTGTGTGGAGAAGTGTGGCTCAGGGGTTAGAGGCGGCAGACCCGGAAGCTGAGATCGGCCCTGGACCAGGGTTCAATTTCCCGCCTCGGCGGGTCTTGGGCTAAAAATTCCACGGACTCGATAATTCTCGCTCCGGTGCCTTCTCGACTCACGGGTTCACACTCTGCGACTCTGGGCAATAGCTTGCTTAATCTCCACAACGGCCCCTCGCGGCGGGATGCCTGGCTTTCACCTTGTGGATACCCTGCCGGGGTTTTCTCATAGGGGAATACCAGGACGGGTTCCCTAAGCAAGCGCCGGGAAACCCACTGCAGGTAGCTGTGCGCTATATAAGCTCAAATACATTTACATATCCTCAAACTTCTCATATCCATCATTCTCTTGTAAGTCCAAAATATATTCATTCTTATTTTCATTATTTTCCCAGACATTGAGTTTAGGATTTCATTGTCAAAATCCTCCTCTTCTTGTGGGCCCCCAAGGGCATCACCTGTCTCTGTGCCGCTAAGGACACTTAACCTTTTTGTGCCGCCAAGGACTCCTTTCTTTATGATTGCTTTATCTCCAACCTTTAATTTTTGAGATATATCGACCTCCTCTATATGTCTGGTTTTCTTTGTTCTCTTTTTTCCTAACATCTGTACTCATTCCTTCTCCCTCAGACAATGAGTAGAACGCCTCACCTGACTCAGTTTCTTTTCTCTTTCTATTTTTAATATAATCCGCTATAGTTTCTTGCTTGTTTCTTCATTTCATACTCTATACAGTTTTTTTACGATCTCCTCATTCACAACACTACCTGATATTTCAACATCACAGCTCACTTCTATCTCCATCTGTTTTTTACACTATTATCTTATAACTACTCTTCTAAAACGATCTACTATCCACACAATAACCTTCCAACAATCTTACATATCTAACCCTTTCTCTCCCAAAAAAACCTTCATTATTAATTTCTCCTTCCCTGGCTTATAGCTCTTTTTTACCCTCTAAACCGTTATTCTCGCACATATTTCCTATGTTTTTCCCTTGTTTCAGCCCAAATCAATATGGCCGCCTTAATCGTGTAAGAGCTTACATGTTATTACATGCCTCGCGCAGCGATCCTATTAACACCTTAAGTGCTGCGCCTATTCCAACGGCCGACAGCACCACTACCTCGGGAGTGCTGCCGTCGGCCGTTGGACGTTTCAACTGCACCTGCGCAATGGAACGTTCAGCACTGGAGCTGGATGTTCCATAGCTGCTAAGGTGTTAAGAGAGATGCACTGGGACCTCGTGCGGCCGCAGCCTCGCTCGTCTGCCCCAACAAAAGAGACACGCTGGCATGATTGCTAGAGACGCGCAGGGAGAGACTTCCTATCTCCCCATTACATGGCACGCTCCCTTGGTATAAACTGACATCACACGGCCCCCGCAAGCATTGCTCGCGCTGCTTAGCCTGTAACTACAAATTTTTGCATCTTTCAAAATAATGCCTCAGTTTTAATCTCAGCCAAAACTTTCACACACTCTCCTCACGCCAACAAAATATCACTGTACAACTTGCCTCATTTAAAATGTACAATATCACCGCTTTCCTATCGATTCTATTTTTTTGTTTATTAACTTTCTTCTCAAATATCCTTCAAATAAACACACATACTTGAGCATGCTTCCAAACATTAGATGCCAGCTCCCTTTCACAAAATCACGCAAAACTAACTCTGAAACCAAACACTCACACATGGAACAAAAAAGGTATGACATCTGTTTCAGGAGCAGCAATTAAAAGAGGAAGAATGTTGGGAGAAAGGAATATTTATGGACTTGTGTGGTCCGTTCTAGTGTTATAACTATGGTGAAGTCTTTAAAGGTGCTGCAGGAGTGGCAATAACAGCTGTTATGCATAATGGTAGCCTCCGCTCTTGTAATGGAATACCGGTTTCTCTACGCTGTCTTGCTTGCCCATTCATGGAAATAACAGACATTCTGTCACGATCAGAAGACCGTGAAAATGGAAGGCCGTAATGTTCTGTAAACTCTTACTGTTCAAACAGTGATGTCACCATAAGGCAGGGAAAGCCTGTTTACAGAACCGGTTTCAGCCGGTTAGTTGTCATTTCTCTTTTCTTAAGAGGATCATTTAATTCTGTGTTGAGTGAATACTGCATATTCCGTGTTGACATAAAGGAATCAGGATGTTAGGTTTAAAAATATACCTGTGTCGTTGGCTTTTTTTTTTTTACACCTTTGTGTATCGGCATGCATGACGTGGCAGACTTGCTGACAACTCATGGGTGCCACCTGTTTAAGAATGGCAACGCTCCAAGGGCTGACCCAGAAACGCCCATCTTATAGGTAGTAGCCTGTGTTCCAAAAGCTACATGGGAGTTGCCCTGGTTACACTGCAAAGGTCACTTTGCAACAGTCACATTCATTTTAATCCACCAAATGCTTTTTTTCATGTATTATTTTTCAGCAGCTCTCTAGCAAAAATCTTCCAAGTCCATGCCAATGAAGTGCATTAGAAGCATCTAGGAATGTATAGCAAGGTAGTGGTGAATACTTGAGGATTTCTTGTGCATCCTATAAATTCTCAAGAAGAGTTCCCAAACGTTTTAGCACCACAAGCCACTTTTTAGAACTTTTGCGACCCACCTAGCTTTAATGAATTTGAGGAACAGTGATTTCTTAATTTAACTTAAGAACCGTGTGGTAGCGCATTGTAATTTGCAGACAGCACATTTTCCATTGAAATGTCCTCTACGCTACCTTCACCCAGACGCACAGCTTTTCTGATTTACATAGAAATCAGCACTCAAATAACTAGGGGTGGGGGGGGGTGGAAGGGTTTCTGTGGATATTTATGATTTGTTCATCTCCAATTAAAGTGACTTTGTTTTGAGCCAATTCAAATCTGTTTCCAGCACGCTTCAGACATTTTTTCTTTCCTAACTGCTTAATGTATACAGTTAATCTATAGGTATATACATTTTGTTGTGTGTTGCGAAAAAAAAATCCTTAGATTTTTACATTATTCTCTTTAAAAACTCCTCTCACTTTGCTGTCAAAGAAAGAATAGTAAACACCTGTAGTGTCCTAGCATGGACACGTTCTAGTGTTCAGGTGTGATGTAACTTACTTTACACCCACCCACCACAGACGTCATGGTGTCACATGATGCTGCCAATAAATGGGGCCGGGCGCACATGCTCGAGGCCATTCCTACTACCCTCATCTGGTGTCTGTGTCCATCATTGCTGCTCTCCTAACATGCGGGCCTAGGGCCCTCCACCCCAACTTTACGACACCAATCCCATGTTTAAAGAATAAGCAGCAGCCTGACGGAAGTCAGAGCCTGCTATTTTTGACCTCTGTTATTGAAGCCCTGGAAAAATGACGAGATAAACACACAATCTGAAGCCATCTTTATTTATAGCTCAGACTTTCCCGACTCGCCACTAATCATCTCACGAACCACAGTTTGGAAAACACAGCTCTAGGGAAATGGCAAATTTCCATTGAAGTTTACCTGTTTGTAGATCTTGTTTTGAGGATATAGTAGCCAGCATCTCGCTATCCACCATCATCCCCCAAGCCCCTCTTACTCATGTAAGTAACTACCTTAGTGGTACTTTTGTCTGTCGGTCGATTTGAGGATGGCTACATGGCTGTGCCAAAAAGCCATCATGATTTTTGAATACTGTTGCTATCTCCATTGGTCACAAAACAGCATTACCTGTAAATCCGATATCTTCCATTCTCTCATTGTATCTTCTATTTGCTCTATGGTTTCGCGTTATAATATGTGTATTTCTTTTCACCTTCTCGGCATACTATCTATGTTTGTTTTGAAAAATAAGTTGCTTAAAGAATATTTTCATCTTTATTGAACTGATGAATGTGCAGTCACCCTTTGATGTATGTAAGTGCAATAAGAGTACCATCTGCTAAAATAATTAATGTACTAGTACCAAGATATGTACACACCAGGAGCCATTTAGCCTTCATTATGAAAGCTTATTTATTTAACTCTCTAGTTGTCAGTTTGCATGACTATGGACCTCGCAGTCCAAATTGACCACATCAAGAGGCACTGAAATTAAATTGAGATCTAGTATTTTTAATTTTTAAACCATCAGTATATACATGGATGGAGTCAACTTTCTTTCCTCTATAATTATATGGAAATTAAATAAAAATGGAAAACTGGAAGCCTTATTTACATATAATCTGTGAATAATATGATCTTTCTGCTTTTCCCTCCCTAGGTTATGGGTACACCACCCCCTTATCTGACTCGGGAAAGGGCTTCTGCATCTTCTTCGCCTTGATCGGTGTCCCTTTCACAATGTTAGTGCTCACGGCGTCCGTCCAGCGACTGATGGCTGTCTTCACATATGCTCCAATCAACTACTTCCAGTTGCACAAGGGTTACAACCGACACTCTGTGACTAAGGTGCATTTCGTGATCATGCTGCTGCTCATGCTGGTGTTCTTTTTCCTGGTGCCGTCAGCCATATTCAGTGCCATTGAGGACAGCTGGACCTACCTTGATGCCTTCTACTTCTGCTTCATCTCGTTGTGTACCATCGGCCTTGGGGACTATGTACCGGGAGAGCAGTATGAACAGAAGCTGCGATCGCTCTATAAAATCTGTGTGACTTGTGAGTATTAACCTCAATTATGATATGGAAATTGGGGGCTTCTGGGAAATAGTCAATCAAATTTCTGAATTGCGGGACTCATATTTCTTGGTTAATATAAGCTTCATTCAAGATAAATGGTCATTTTATTGTGTTTAAAGGAAAATATTTTTGCGCTCCACTTTGCATTTTGGTCTGCAGCAGGGTGTAGTAGCGGCCTTATGATGAAGCCACTATCTAGTGGGTGTGGGCAGTATTAACAAACCCCTAGGGCTTCCAACTCTAAGACTGATAAACACAGGAAGTGACATTACACACACCTTGACCTGGTGACACCACAGGAAGTGAGACCACCTGCCCTTGACCCACCCAATTGATGTCACAGGCAGTGACGTCACAATGCATTTGTCATTCAACCTGACCTTTGAACTCCATGAAATCAAAAGAAGCCACATTGCAGGACCTTTGGCTTGGTGCTATCACAGGAAGTATTGCATCTAATTTTTGGTTATTTGCATCACACACAGAGGCTGGAAAATCTCTATTGATTAAAAAGAAGTACCCTATAAACAGGCCTACTTCAAATCCTAGTGCAAATTCAGCGACGTACACTGTTTTTCAAGTAGTATCTTCAGATATACAATTGGGATAATGTAGTATTGATTAAGAACCTATCAAATAGTGTATAGCAATGGAAAATTCGATGGTCAAGTTAAAAGCAGTCAATATCAAATCACGAATAAAATGGGAAGGTTGATGGGCCTATCATGTTCAAAACAAGTTAACTTTATCATTGGTTTTAGAAACTTAGAGTACCATGTAATTAAATCTCAGTGTAGGAATGTAGATAACAGTACTGTATAATGCAGGTCAACTTCTCCCAGCAACCTTAATTTCCATGACATGGTTTACATAGTTCTACACCTGTGGAGCTGGTAATCCTTTCCAGGTTTGCTATCATAGGTTTCTACTACAGAAAACATGCACATCACTGGCATAGTACTTGTGTTGATCAATAATAAGCTTGTTCTGCATTAGCATAACATTCCAGCAACAAACCTATCTAACAGCCAGAATGCCCAAAGGCATGAATACTTGCTTTACAAATGCGGACGTTAGTCTGCATTTAAAAATGACTCATTTAATCACTGCTCCTAAAGCAATACTGTCCACATTGTCAAAATCCATCACACGCACATACAAAGACAAAGAACTATAAGTGTATTAAATCAGTTTATAGAAAATGTTACATAAGGCAAACTAGACTACAAGGTGTAGGATTCACATTTATCCATACTGGTAGGCACTTTTTAAGAGTGCTTGGTCTGGAGTTGCGCAAACTCAGTATTCAGAACGCAACACAGTGGTTAGGGTTGACTTGAATAATGGTTTATTTCTACCCAAACAAGCCTTTCTTACCAAGTTCAGGATAGAAAGACTGAGGAAACATAACTTTCTAACCTGAACCTTGCAGCTTGAATGCAGCTCTTAGATGGCAGTTCAGAGCTCAATGTGCTAGATTACGAATGTAACTTATGAACTGCACAGTAACAACAGAATCTCTGTGACAAAAGCAGTAAACCCACTGAGCTGTCCACATTAAATATTGTTATGTGATATGCATGGAGCACATTCTTTACAGCTCTTTGCAGCAGGCATTTTAACCCTCTGTGCTACCGTAGATAAATGAAAACTGCCCCTAGACAAAACTGCATTGCCCTCTAGCAGGTACATTCATAAGTCATCAATGTTAATTTGACACTTTTTTTGTTGCCTGAAAACTGCTTAATATACAAGGAACTTTGCAGTGCTTTTAAAACTGCTGCACTGTTACAAAATAGGCCCCCATTAACAAAACCTGCCTTCCAGCCTCCTGGGGAAACGTCCGCCCATCGCCTAATGCCTGGTGCGACCATTCCGCCTTGGTGGCATTCAAAACAGAACATTTCTTGCTGGCCAGTCCATGAGCACTGACAAACACGCACATGCCCTGGCTACACAGATGCAGTGTTAGACATAAAGCAATGGCAAGTGATGGTGTATTCCCATTACCTAAATGATGGCTGGACCGTTAGAAGGGTTGAACCTAAAATGTGTGCTCTTTACCAATAATTACTGAAGTTTTAAAGTAGGGCATTTTAAAAATCTTTTGTCGACTCCAGAAACTGATAATCTTATCTTACTTTACGTGTTGCTTCTGTTAGAGGTTTGCCCAGGGCCTGCAGCTCACAGGAGTTACAACGACCGTCACCCCCACAAAGGGAGTCGGAGAGTCCAGATTCTAGTAGAGTCAATGAGGCAACTCAGTCAGTCTCACTCTTACACTACCTGTCCTGCGGGCCCGTCAGAGGTCTGACCATCCAACTCAGTCAGAGAGTAACAATTAAATGAAGCAAGTCACTCACAGCCCGGTCCCGAACTTGTGTTGATTCTAATCAGTCTTGACATCCAGAACCCATGCAGCAGGCATGAGTGCAACTCGACTCCGAGGCCGCATCAGCACAGCTTTTACCACAGTGCGAGGGCTGGCCAATTTCTTTTGTGAGGGCTTTCATCATTGGTAGCTCCTAGGCACAATACCAGATTGATGGCCCTGGGACCCGGTCGGCAGTCCCAAATACGGTGGTACACGTACCACACCAGGCACCACGTCCTCAGCTAGGGTAGGTTGCAGCAGGTGCGCTCTTGCAATTACATTGTATTGTATTGTATTGTATATTGGATTTATATAGCGCTTATCACCCAGGGGTCTCTAAGCGCTTGCCTTGGGAACCCATCCTGGCTTTTCCAAGTGAGATAGCCACTACAGGGCATCCCCAAGGTGAAAGCCAGGCATCCCGCCGCGGGGGGCCGTTGTGGAGATTAAGCAAGCTTAATGCCCAGAGTTGCAGAGTGTGAACCCATGATTAGGTCAGGCTCCGAAGCGAGAATTATCGAGTCCGAGGACATTTGAGCTCAAGACCCTGCCGCGTCGGGAATTGAACCCTGGTCCCGGGTCTGACCAGGGTACATGTGCTGCTAGTTGCTGCACATGTAGTTAGTCACTGTCCAATCATTCCCAGCCATGCTGCACCCACTTTGTTCTCATTTGCTCAGTTTCCTGGCCCAGGCCTGCAGCAGATACATACAATGTATCAAATCAAGGACTTCGCCAGCCAGCGAAGGGGTCACAATAGCAACGAGTTACATGAGTTCTCTCCCACACCCAGGTCCAGCTTGCAGGCCATCAGGATAGCCCTGCTTCAGCAGAGCAGTGCAATCAAGCGCTGCTCACACTTCTACTGATTTTATGCCATCAGAGTGCTTGCCAAGGCTGACAAACAGCCTGGGGTCGCAAGCAAGGTGTTATGGGTCATAGCGAGTGGCTTAGGGGTCGCAGTTGCGATCCCTGGTTACTCCTAATTGACATCCATGATTCTAGATCAAATAAAAATTAACCATGGCACTGGGTCATATGACAAACAGTGTGGCAGCTGCTATCAGGGCAGTGTGGCAGGTGGGGGTAGAGGGATGGGCAGAAAAAAAAGAAATACAACCACTTACCTGCCTCTTGCCACTCTCAGCATCACCAACTCAGTGCTCTCCTACTGCACTGCACAGGCTCCCAGATTCCCCTGCGGCCAATCCTGATGCTGCTCTCATGCATGAGAGCAACATTGGGATTGGCCTGGGTGCCCTCAATTTGTGCTCCAAAGAAGACTGGGAGCCTGTGCTTTGCTGTCTCCAACCTGGCAACGTACTTGGGTTGGAAACGCCTCCGTGATGAGATGGCCGGCCAAACCAATATGCGCACGGACAGCACTGCTGTTTGCTTCTCCCTCTCCAGCCTGCCATCGTCTGCCCCGCCACCAAGACTCGTTCATGTTCAAAATAAAACAATAATAAACCTGTGTTATTATAGTTTTGGGTTTCAAGTTTGCGGCTGTTGGCAAGGGGAGGTAACGCTCCACCACCATAGCGGAGGAGCCTCTGCTGCAACCAGAACTGTCACCGACCATGCTCACTGCTACATTTGTGCCAGTGCTCCCACCCTTTCAGCTCCGAAATTGCCCAGAAACTTAGTGATACAAAATGTATGCAAGACAGGAAGAGGAACTTTAGGTACTTAGGTCCATTTAAGATGGAGAGAATTTAAAATGAAACACACAAATCCACCAGTGGATTCTGTTTTGCACGCATTTAAGGGTTGGTACTAGTGAAGATCTTTTGATTTTACAAAAATGATATGTATAATATACTTTCACATAGGAGCTTTCAGCCAGCCCTCTTCATTCATTGTTCTATTGTTGTCATTTACATTTTTCTTCGGCCTACTACAGCATGCCACATGGGCAGTAGGGCAACCCCCTTATTTCGTTGGCCAACATCAGCGTGAGTAACCACATTCTTCTCTTTTACAAGCAGTACATCAGCACACAAAGTAATTCCAATAAGTGCCTGTTACTTCTATGGCAATGTGTGCTTTTTGAGACCCAAAACGTACTTTTGCTTCCAGCCAAACCTTATTGTTTTTAGTTGTAGACGAACAAGGGTCTGGAACCTTTCGTAAAATCCATGAAAAAAAAAAATGTGACCAAGCCAAATGGCTAATTACCGCTGCCAGACCTCTTGGCTTTGCCATTGCTTGTTATCTATGTTGTAGCACTTGCCGTATGCATCTGCGGTCATATGTGCCAAGTTATAAGGGCTTAAGTGTCCAGGGCCCCACCAATATTTTCAAGCGGAATGCCCCTGTTTAGGGCCATGCCCTTGCACATTAGTTAGTGGTCTGATCTGCTCAAAGCTGGATGTATTGCCAGGCACTTGCTTTCAGAAAGAGACTAATCAGCGTACGTGCAGAGGGCTGGGAGGTGGTTTCTAAACACATAATACATTTGCGCAAGCCCCCGCTTACTCATCAGACCCTTATCATCTAAGCACTGTAACAAGAAACACAGAATATTTGATTTACTTGTTGAAAGTATCCCCTTTAATACTCAAAACAACCTTAACTGCCCTTTGTTTTAAAATGTCGTTTTCAAATTTCCAGGTTTGTTCATGTCAGTTGTATTGTTCATTAGTACAGCTCGCACTTTCATAAGTCAGTGCCTCTCTCAGACAATGCTTGACCTGAAGGTCCAGGGCACTCATCAGGAGGCAACTGAAGCCTGCACCAAGCATTGCCCCAGACAGTGCTGCCAATGACAGTACAAACACAACTAATAGCCATCACATTCCTACAAGTGTGATACTTCAGGCTATTCCAGACCCACAAATGGATCCAGACGGTCGTGCCACTGCGACCTCCCTGATGCCGGTCATGATTATGATGCTCCCAGCGCCTCCGCCAACCCACCGGTGGTGCCAGCCCTATTCTGATCCCTAAAGAGAGGGAGCCGGTACCACGTCGACCGACCCAGATTCCGGTGCCGACAGGGCCCACTTGTGGATGCTTGAGCCTTATTTGGACAGGCCAGGCTTGGGAGAAGAATAGGGGGAAGGGTCACTGGACCCTTTTAGAATACCAGCAGTGCAAACAAGACATGGACTGGTATGAGGAATTGGGTGAGTACAGTGGTCTTAATACCTCCCCAGACACTGGCATACTTTCTACTCCTACCGTGGCTATGGAGGAGGGTGCATCTTATGCAGTAGAGGGGCACTCCTTGTGTTTGCATAGTGGTGCACTGGCCCAGTACAGGGGCTCCTGTGAATAGGATGATCACCCGCCACCACCGCCCTGCCTCAGGTAACTGAAATGTTTTCACTATTAACCACACCCCAGACAGCTTGTTGGTCCAAGCATCCACTTCCCATGTTGTGTTCCCTGCTGCTCCCCCGAACAGGGGCTCCAAGAGGTTGGATAGATGGGGGTAAGACATTTTTTTCTTCCACAAGACTTGTGGTCCGTGAACACCACATGCCTATTGGGCTGCTGTAAGAGCAAATAATGATTTGCATCCTGCTCCTAAGTGGCTACTCCTAAGATTTTGAACAAGACTGGAAAGGCACGGTGTGCGGCTCACGATTCGCACACATTCAGCATTTTTTATAAAAGGTTGGCAGGAATGCCTGACTTGAGAATATCGCACTTTAAAAGGAAATCAAAGAGCCATACAAAGTATATAAGTTTCTTAACCGTCTCTAAAATATTTATTTGCCTATTCTTCACATTAAATATGCATTAAACAGGCACATTTCATCTTGAAATCATCAATGCATTTAAGCCCATGATTCTGCTTTCAGGTGGCTTCACAAATACCTCTAGCCTATTTGGCTACCTTGTCAACCGCAGCTTTGTTGTCAGTAGTGCATGTGAGAAACCAGAGTGAGATGAAGACTGAATGTGAAATAGAGAAAGCTTGGTGGAGGAGAGTAAAGAAAGGAAAAAAGGATGCGGTAGGTGAGTGTGTGTGTGTGAGGGCAGGGACAAGCCCCTCTGTTGGATTAGAGGGGCTTCGCCCTGCATACCCCACCCATTCCAACCCGTCATGAAAAATAAAATGGTCATTTATTACCATTTTCTTTTTCATCTCTGTCCCCATCCATGCATCAGGTCGGGGGTGAGGCGGCTGCTGAGTGACAGCAGCAGGGAGGATGATGGGCTGTCTATGCGCTTATGTTTAATGTGCACAGGTCTCTTTGGCCAGCCGTTTTGCGACGGCCAGGCCACACTTGGACTTAATACATCTCTAACCCAGCTGTCTTAAGACAGCTGGGTTAGAGTTGGTGCAGGCTTCCAGGACGCTGTGGAGAGCAGAGTGAGGCCGCTCCCTCCAATCAGGGTGTTGCACTCACAGTATGAGAGCAGCGCCCTGATTGGTCAAGGGAGTTCCAGGCTCCAGCTTGCAGTTCCTTTGGAGGTCCAGAGCGGAGGTCGTCATGTTTGCCCAGTACGTGTTTTTAAATATTATTTTTTGGGCACGTGCGCCCATCCCCCTCTCCCCTTAGATGTCAGCCACTACTACGTGGGGGGTGTGACTGTTGGGGTGAATGAGGAGAGTATGAGACAACTTGGGTGAGAAGGGTCTGTGGATAGATGAGGGTGTTAGCCACAGGATATGAGAAGATGAGATTAGATACCATACCAAGCAATTTATAGAGCACTCGGCTACCACTAACGGCAGTGTCCCGGTGCTAAGTGGTCAGAAAAGAGTGGGAAGGGATACACTAGGGCAATTCAAACAGCCATGTTTTCAACGCCTTCCTAAAAATAGGTTCTGATTTGCGCAGATGGTAAAGCATGAAAAGAGCAGGAGAAAGATGCGAGACAGATGACTTAGTAGGATGTGGGAAAGGGGGAGAGGACGGCATCAGAGGGTGGCGAGAGGTGTGTGGAAGATGTATGATATATGAGGGTGAGACCAGAGGTTATTTGATACAGAGGAAACAGTGTAGGAATGAAAATAAAGTGAAGAACCTGTTTAGAAGAGGGTAAAGGCGAATGAGCGATTAAAGAGAATGGTGTGTGATTGAATTGAGGGCATGGTTGTTTTTGTGGAAGGAAATATTAGGTAGATGTCTATGGCACCATGAGTAGGTGATGTTGCAACTAGCAGGCGATGCTGCCGCTATTAGGTGATGTTGCACAAATGTGACTCCAATGAAGTAGCAGTATACAGGAAAATGCCACTTTCTGTACGTCTGCAAATCCTCTAACTAGCCCTGGAAGTTAGGTAGAGAAGGCACAGCTCCTGTTTCTCCAGCCGCACTTGTGCTGGATTTTCTCCCACAGTGGAATGAATAATGTTCCTGTTGCCTAGTTGGTTACCTGTTGCCGCATGGAAAGCAGTGATTGGAGCATTGTTTCGTTTGCGTTGCTACCAATGTCCACACTGATGTGTTGAGAGGAACCAGAGCTCTAAATCGAATGACGCAAAGCATGCCCCAGCTGAGGATGCTGAAAGAAACCCTTTATGTTGCTCCCCTGAGGTTGAGCTGCCCTTACTGGCTTTATGACGAGTACCTCTACCCACACACTTTGTTGTTTGCCACAATAACCAATCATTTGGGGATGGCAGCAACCGTAAGGGAAGCCAGTCACTTAGAGAGCTAGCGGTATGTGAAACTTGCATAATTTGCTTTCTCGTAAGTATGCTAAGTTTCAAGTAAAATTGCTTGCAACTACGCAAAAGGCAAGTCTGTCATTGCACGAAGGTGTCCTTGCGCTAATTTTCGACGCAAGGATGCATTTTGTTCTAAAAAAAATGAGTGCGCTAAAGTAATGCAAATAGCTGTTCTCGTCGTGAGGCTTCTGTGTATGTGCTGTAATTTTTACAGAAAATTGCTTGTTCGTTGTAAGGTTTTGCCACAAATAGCACATAAGTGCACAGAGTGGAGTAATGGAGTAATTTGGGGAATTTTACATAACCAGCCTAACGCAAAATACCCAACATTATGCTGGCATAATTTCAATTTCATCCAGTCCTACTCTGTGGTTCGGGTGCAGACATAGTAGTGGGACTGGCATGGCATAACAGCAGCATGAGTTAAACCATTGAGTACATGACTCTGGGACAGAGGAAAGCTTGTGCTACAGATGCACATATTCTGAATGGAAAGGAACCTTGCATTGCTACTGCTTGATATTTTCTTGTCTTTTTGAGGAGGGAAAGCTTACACTTCCTATGTTATACCAGTTCTTTGTGCATAACAGAATCTTGTACTGTTGCACCTTGTACCTAATTGTTTCACTGCTTCTTCCCTGTTATACCCGTTAACCAACCAGCTCACAAGAAGGCTTCAGACCGTACAGAATGCAGCAGCCAGACTAGTTCTTAACCTCGCTCGCCGATCCCATTCCACACCTTAGGGAACTCCACTAGCTCCCGATACATAAGCGCGCGCCCACTTCAAACTTACGCATACACAAAAGCAGAGGAGGGGGTAGCGCCTTCCAATACTTAGCTACTAAAGCCTTGAACGCCTCCCACAATACGTGAGAGCTTCCTCCTCTCTTCTTGACTTCAGCAAGAGGCTGAAGGCCTGACTCTTTGTGTAAGTCTTCCGAGCCTAATTTCACGCTGCTGGGTGACTTCAATATCCATTTTGATGTCCGCACCGACTGCACCGCCAACGAGCTAGTCTCCAGTCTAGCCGCGATCCAATTACAACAACTATTCAGGTCACCCACCCACGACAAAGGTCACTTGTTCGACCCAGTCTTTACCAACTGCCCCAATCTAACAGTCGGCTCCATTACTCCTTTACCTTGGACGGATCACTACCTAATTCCCCTTAACTGGTCTACGTGGAAAGCCATGCCCCTCCCCCCCCTCCCCTCCCTCCCACCACCACCACCACACGGAAGATGAGAAACTGGTCTAAACATCCGCTAGAGCTGTGGTCTAGCCTTCTCTCCACTTCCAAACCCGCCCTTTCCAAAAACCCTGAACACGACAGCAGGACCTTCAACAAATGGCTTGAGGACTCCAACACCATCCTCCCCTCCAGAAAAACCAGGCTAAAAAGAGCTCGAGAAACTGCCCCCTGGTGCTCGGATAAACTCAGGGAATTGAAAAGACAGTGCAGAAAAATGGAAAGGAAGTGGCGCCTGGGATACGCCACCGCCGACAAAGACAGATACAGGGAAAACATCAGGGCTTATAAAATCAAAATAAACTCTGCTCAAACTCACTACTATAATGAGAAAATCATGGCAGCTCGATCCAAACCTAAAGAAATATATCAGGTAGTTAAAACCCTTTCCAAAATCCCCCCCCCCCCCCCCCCCCCCAACAACCCCAACCTGCGATCCCATTTCCCGCTGTAACGAACTGGCTGACTTTTTCTTCCAAAAAAGAAACAAAATATACTCATCCTTTGCAGCCCCCACCCCAGAGGCTGTCCTATCACAACCCCCAAGCGCAATAGAACACCCCGCGCAAGCTCACCTGAATGAATTTCCACCACTAGACCTGGAATCACTCAAATCTCTTGCACTTCAGGTAAAATCTGGCTCCCCCCTCGACCCAGCACCCACTAAGATGATGAACATGGCCAATCAGGTCATCCTTCCCACTCTCATGGACCTACTCAACAGTTCCATACTAACAGGAGTGGTCCCCCCCGCCTGGAAACAAGCAATGGTGAGAGCATTGCTAAAAAAAACAATCTCAATCCCACAGACCCTAATAAATACCGCCCAATCTCCCTGCTACCATGGGAAAGCAAAATTTTGGAGAAGTACATCAACCTCCATCTCACCAACTACCTTGAGGAGAACCTTCTATTGGACGCCACCCAAACAGGGTTCCGCCCCAAACACGGCACAGAAACGGCCCTGCTAGCCGTCACGGAAGAAGCCAGGAGGATCTTGGATCGAGGGGGGTCAGTGGCAGTGGTCCTCCTCGATCTAAGCGCAGCTTTCGATACAGTGTGCCACAAAACCCTGTTGTCCCGACTACTCGATCTTGGCATCTCAGGAAACGCCCTCGACTGGCTGAGTTACTTTCTCAGCGAAAGAACCTTTCAGGTCTTCGACGGCGACTTGTGCTCTGAGCAGACCCCTAAACTGCGGCGTGCCCCAGGGTTCCTCTCTGAGCCCTACGCTGTTTAATGTGTACATGAGGCCACTGGCTGAGGTCGTCCGAAAATACGGCATCAAAATCATCTCGTATGCGGACGACACCCAGCTGGTGGTCTCCCTGACACAGAAAAACAGCGGGCTCCCCCTATCCAACCTGGCAGCCTGCATGGAGGATGTCAGAAGATGGATGACAATGTCATCCTTAAAACTCAACGGTGACAAGACCGAGATAATGATCCTCGGCCCTCCTCCTCCGATCACCCATGACCAGCTATGGCCCGCAAGCTTAGGCCCACCTCCAACTCCGAAGGAAGACATCAAAAGCCTAGGAGTATGGTTAGACAAGAAGCTCACCTTCAATACTCAGGCAACAAAAACAGCTGCAACCTGCTTCGGGATTATCCGAATGTTGAAAAAATCCTGCCGATATTGCCCTTTGAAGCCAAGCAGGTGGTCATTCAGGGCCTCATACAATCCAGGCTAGACTTCAACAACGCTCTATATCTAGGAGCTCCTGAATACGTGTTGGAGAAACTGCAGCGCACACAGAACTGCGCTGCCCGCACCCTTCTCCAGATCCCGCGCAGACAGTCAGTCAAGGCAGGGATCAGATCTCTCCACTGGCTCCCTGTCAGAGAGAATAAAGTTCAAAACTCTGCATATCGCACCAAGCCTTCCATAGAGCAAACCTGGAGATCAATCACTCCCTTCTCTCCCCTTACTGTCCCGGTAAATCCCTTCGATCCACAAATGCATTTCTCGCTGCAGTCCCCAGAATCAAAAGGTCCAGAGCAGGAGGCAGGTCCTTCTCGCTCAACGCTGCTAAGCTCTGGAACTCTCTTACCCTCTCTCTCCCCTCTCACTAAGGTCTCTCCCCTCTCACTAAGGTCTAACCCTACTCTCTCGCTCTTCTGCAAAGAACTGAAAACATTCTTATTTAGAAATTAACCCCCTCCTCATCCTCCTCTTCCCTCCTTCAGAGCTCCTTTTCTACTATCAGCGCTTGGACGCCCTCGGGCAGCAGTCGCGCTCTACAAAACCCCTTCACTTAACTTCACTACTTGGGCTACAAGTGCCCAGATACCCTCTCAGGTGATTAGCTAGCTATAACAATACTGATAGAAAAACATACCTATCTTGCATGTCACAGGAGGTCAGTAAAATGATTTTTCACTATATGAATATAGGACAAATTAAATTTTAAATACCTGTTTTCATGCATAGTACAAATGAAATAATGTACTTCCATAAATTATGTGAAAAGGGCGTGTACTTGGTTTTCCAGTGCAAACGAGCAGTAACAAAATTCAAAACACACTACACCACCTTTCAAAATCAAAAAATATAGCTTCCTATGTCTGCATAACTTTTTCATGCAATCCAGCTTTTTTTGCTGTTTTTTTTTAGGCAGTAAAACTTTGCATGTTGGGATTTTCAGTCCCTACTTCGAATTCTTTAAGAATGAGCTCCAGAAGGCAACATGCACAAGCCCAGAAAGCCAAGACTGGCTTAAGGCAGAAGCATATCTCCCATTGTTGCAGCAGGTGCATTGCACCGGAGCCTAGAGGCCTGAGGGGCCCACTGAGTCATATTGTTGTATTTCTCAGTTCAAACAGGCCAATTTTCTTCCATGCTCGAAGGCCTAGAAGACACTGTTACGCTACCGGCGGAATGTGTCACACACGAAAATAGGCCATTTGGCAACTATATAAAACGTTTAAAAAAAATCTGCTTTCAGTTTGATATTTGGACTTTAATCTTGGATGGAATCAAATGCTAATCAATAGAGTGGTGAAAGGGAAGCTACGATTAGGAGTACTTGTCGGGATTTGGCTCACCTTTGTAGCACTCGTCATGTTTAGAAGACACAAGACCTGGTTCTTCGACTGATCGGAGCTGCCTAGCCCCCCAGCGCCTTGAGACCCTCATGGGTGAGTAGCGCCCTTTAAAATCCCCTGATTGATTGATTGAGTGGAGAAGTGCAGAAACTGTCTCTACTTGCTTGGGTCACTTGACATGTGGGGAAGGTGGCCACACATTACAGCATAATGACTGTGTGAGGATGGGGTTGAGGAGGTAATCTTAGTTTTGGCTCTCTTCACCGTCAGATTTCAAGGCAAAGAAGAGACTGATTTAGCAAAACCATAAGCCCTTCAATTAAATTGTTTCTTGGCATGGTGTCTTGGCTGTCGATGAGTCTACTTACAAATAAGACAAGTCTGTTTGAAAACATGAAAAGCTGGCTGTGCAAGACTGGAAAAGGAAGCCAAGTGGGCAGGGACGTCCTCTGAATGGCTTGCTCTAGTGTTCAGGCTGGCCGTGGCGTCAGAGCTACTTACCAAATATTGGGCTTTTGCCCTTCTACCTAGAAGGGAATTCCATCCATCAATGTCAAAAGTCAAGGGCTGCGACCACAGCTCTAGTCTTGAACTGAAATGGAGTGCTAAATCTTTCACAGTAAATCAAACCAACAACACATATTCTGCTTATACTAATAGAATTGGACCACCAAAGACCTGGAAAACAGATATGTCAAGCAATTAGTGTGAAGTGACTAGAGTGGGGACGAGGCTTTTTCTTGGTCATTGCCCAAATAAGGAGGGTACCATAGGTGCAGAAGGACTGGCACCCAATGCAGTTTGGTTGTTGGTTGTCTTAACTCCTGTTGTCATCACTGGAATACTTTTGTTAGCAAGTATGTTTCACGGTACAGCAGACATTCATCCATTGGGACAGTACAGTGTTCATTCAAACATATATAAAGAGGTATAGAAGTCACATTTTGGTGTAGATAGGAGCTTGGATTCTGATGTACACTTGAAGGCCTACATTCATACCAGAGGGAAAGACCTTGAACTGATAATGTTGTGTACCCACCATATTAGTAGATTGGATCTCCAATGGACTCAAGATTGGCAAGTGCAAATGGCCGTCTTTTCTTTCATTTAGATCTTTTGTTGGATCTGCTGTGGCCCTTCTGCCTTGGACTATGTTGGTTGTTACAGGCTGTCTCCCTTATTTTTAGGCCCATGCCTCGTGACCTCTAACAACTGCTATGGCCCTCAGCAGCTAGGTCGAAGGCTACAGCAAATTACCCAGCGTACATAGGGAATACTGACGTGGTACCAGATAACTGTGGCTTACTTCTGGGTAATTGTAACTCCTCTGATTCAATTAGAAAGGTAAATGACGCTGGCAATAAATGGTGCTGGCTGCTTCTTTCTTGCCTGTAGTTTGTGGAAGGGATTTGATCTTGCTTTCCTTTCAGACTAAATTCACATGGGGCCGTTGCTAACCGTGCTGTTTGATTGATTGAAATGTACCCAGTTGACTGTATCAAGTCTCCACTTCTCCTCAATTTGTTCCCGTAGCCAAACTTCTCAAAGTTAGTTTGTTTCTGGTGATGTAATCCATAAACTGTTCATTGCATAAAATAAAAATGAAAAAACACTTATTAGAACATATGAATGTTGGGAGTGCCATTGAAGACTTTGGAACCGCAGTGGCCTATATAAATTGGTAAAGCGTGCTGCAATCAACATTTCAGGATCCTTATACACAGCCTCTACCTTTCTCTTTTCCCTGCCTCTTGAAAATATATTAATTCAGCAGAGGTAAGATGAAGGCAGAGTCCATGCAGGAAGACGCACGTAGCCTTTCCCCTTCCCTCTTCCTGTAGCTCTGTGCCACTAGGGCTTCAGAATGAAGGAGGGGTAAATGCTGATCAGCTCCTGGGTCTCCATGGCTGAGCTTCAAATAGCAGTTCAACCAAGCCAGGGAGAACCAGGGGCTGACTTCAGGCCCCTTTACCAGCTCTTGCTGTGACTGTTCAACAGCTAACAGTCATGGCACTGTGGGAGGCTGGTAACTGAAGAACATTCACAGCAAGAGCTGTGAACAAAGGCTTCGGAGAGGTGGGGATTTCAACCATTCTCGGGCTCCCGAGAGGCCTGTTTTTCTAGTTGAAACATTCTGCCCTTGTATTCTAATAGCATTACAGCCCACCGTAGCATCACTAGAATGCATAATACTCCTCAGGATCAATCTATTGATACACTCCTGATTTCGCTAATCTGTACTTTCCATACGTCTGCATTCTTAATACCTCTTTTGTGATTGCTCAGTTAGTAGATTTCCGATTACCTTTTGAGTTAACTCCTCATCTGGCACTCTCTGCTGACTTTATCTGCTCATTCTAAGTAACTGTGTTTTATCACTTCCAGGCAAAATGTATGTGGTAATCTCTAAATAATGGTCTGATATCTTGACAGCATTATTTAAGAAAAACTTTCCTTATAATCTGAAAAACTCTCCACAGTGTGTTTTTTACCACCTCTGAGTGGGCTTTACTTGCTAATACTGAACATACCACTAACTGTATTATCTCTTAGTGCTCAGAGGAGCTTTCAGCTATCTCTGTTTTGTGTTGGGGAAGGGGGTGACTACCTTCAGATTTCTGATTAATCCAACTGGCCAGTTGTATCTCTTCGGTAATCTCCGAATTACCCTCCACTATGATGCTCTGGATAGATACCACTTGATAATTAGTCTCCGCTACCTCAGTTTTACCATCTGTGGATGGACTTCACTTCGTGATCTTGGAGTAACACCTCTGCTACAAAAGTTTGTGTAGAACTGTTAACATTTTGTGCTCCTCCCCCGCCTCGCTGTGCCTTAGCTTACAATTTTCTTAGGTAACTCCTGGCGCAGTCGTTGCTGCACTACTCCTATGCAGATCCTCAGAGTAAGCCCCAGGTCTGTGAGTCTTTTTCCTGTGTCCTGGAACAATGTTTTTTGGTGGGTCCGGTTGTCTTCTGGACGGTTGACTCTCCTAATGTAGTTGAGCAGTCAGGTATTTCTTGGAAGGAGGCAGCGTTTACTCGCAAACTGAATGTCCAGACAATCCTCAGCCTCTGTGAAGGACTGAACTTTATTTACAGACAGGTAAAATATGACAGTTGAAAATAGGATGCTCTCAATAAAGATGGCTGTGCACCTTATACGATTTAGATGCACCCCATGGTTTATTTATAGAATTTACCCTGTAGGCCCTAGATGTCCTTCTATGGTATAACTTTCCACTGTTTTTGGTAACCCTCTGGACTCATCTGGTTAGACTCATCTGGGGCCACCATCGTGAGCCAGCTAGTCGAGGTCAGGAGATTTCTCAAATGGTTCCAGATTTTGAGCGACTGATTGAACCCTTAAGGGGGCACAACCACAAGGATGAAGTGGAAAAAAACTGCATGCAGGCCTGGATTGAGGACAATAAGGCTCCTTAAAGTACAGAGTAGTCTGAAATATGGGATAAGCCCACGTAAGTTGCCATGCAAAGTATCTCTGCATCACATCAACTTCTGGAGGTAGTTGTTAGTTGCGTGGGTAATTCTCTTTTTAATGATCTACACAGGGTTCTGCTTGGTGAGTCGATTCACTGAGGTGGCTCCCATGCAAACCCTCAGTCAACTGGGCCTTGTGCAGATCTTTCAGATAGTCTGGTGTCAGCTGCTCGCCTCTGTGGCAAGTCTGCTCTTGTTTTTCAGGTCAATTCAGAGCAGCAAGAGTTTCCACATCTTCAAGGACTTGTTTCAACCTCAAAGGAAGACCGCTACCTAGTACACGGTCTCCTGAAAACAGCTTTAAAGCAAAGCCACTCTAAGTGGACTCAAAGGGCCATCTGGGGATTGATCTGCCTTTGTTACCCAAGACTTCACAGATCGAATATTCTTTCTCCGTGTAATTCGTAATATATTGGACCACTCCCTCACAAGCCTATCCTCAGGGTCATATGAGGTGTTTGGGTGCTGACATCAGGGCCGTAACTCATGCCGCTGCAGCCCTAGCAGGTGTGGGAGGGGCACCCTTTCATAGGATCCCCAGCCATTCAGGAGCTTCCATTCTGGTCACGGTCAATGAATATCAGTGAGACACACGAGACCCAGTGGCCCTTAATCATATTCGGTGTGTTTGGGGGGGGGTCTATCATTTTGTGCTAACCCACTGTGCTCACTACTCCCCACAAGCTCGTCTATGTGACTGTCAATCTTAGCCCAGTGGAAACTTTGCCATAGAAACAAGCATATAACTTGCCCTCACACAACTCTTCCTGTGTTTTAGAGAAGAAACAAAGCCGCAAACACTTAGCTAACGTTACACACTCTCACCCCGGAGCCACATTTCATTTTTTTACCATGACCCCTCCAGAGCACATTGTGAACTGAGGGTGGCTGAGAAGGCGTGAGGCATCTGCTTTCAGGTGCCGCCTTCTTTATCTGTGTAAGATACTGCAGTCTGTTCAGTTGGGGCCAGCATGACTCTTAGGCCGGGGTCTCGTGGGGAAGGGGGATGTAATTAAAAAGTGTAAACTTACCTTTGCCTCCCGTCCCGCATGGCATCTCCTCTCTCTGTGCCAACTACTTACAGAAAGCAGGCAGCCTCCCTCTCCTCCCCTAAGATTGCAGCATTGTCATTGGCTAGGGCACCAACCCACAGGCGTCTGTGGGGAGGCCATTTTGTCCATGTAGGCTGCATGCAGCCAACAAATTGTAAATTCAGAGTGCGTATGACGGGTGTGGTCGGCCCTGGGGCCGACCAAACAGTCAGCGCACTCAGAGTGGGCAAGCCACTCCTCCCCTGGACTCCCCCCAACCAGGCATACCCTTCTGCTTTCTCGCAGTGCGAGAAGCAGACACATTAGATGGTATTTAAAATACCATTTTATGTTTCTGCTTCTCGCACTGCAAGAAACCAGTGGGTTGACGCTCCTCCGCCCACGTGGAGGAGTCACCCCTGAGTCTGTTGTGTAACCGGAAAGGGTGAGAGTTGCCTGAGACCGCATTGGTGACACGGCTGGAGATGTTAACCCCTTCCATGCACATGACGGAACGGTTCCGTCATGAGCATAAGGTGGCCTGTGCTTATGACGGAACCGTTCCGTCATGGTTCCATAGGCCCAATGGAACGTTCAGCACCGGGGGAAAATTCGCGCAGCACAGAAGGGGTTAAGCAGCTTTTCTCAAGCATCAGAAGGAAGAGTTTAATGGCATCTCTCTAGTGTTCACCTGCTTCCCCTAACAACTCATTGTTGGGGTTCAAGTGAAGTGACATGGCTAACCTGAAAGTCTCCAGCTCACAGGGGACCGTAGAAACAATGAAAATATGACCATCCGATATGGGCACTTTACAAGCCGCCGCTTTGAAGTTTACTAGTTTCACGTAAGTAGCTTAGCCAGTTCGAGTCAAATTTTTGTTCTTGTATTCTGGGTCTTGTAGTATTACTTATCCATTATAAATTCAGGACTACGTATTCTGGAAGGGAAAGGAAAAAATCTGGACTGATCACTTAACTATCCAAAAACTGTGAAACCTTGAGCTCTGTGGATTACACCATGCACTTGCCTTGTCAGATTCCTGTTGTGTCTGCCTTCCTGCTGGCAATGTGACCAGAAAAGGGACTGAGGATAATGCGCCACAACATCTCCAGAAACATCCTCGCTACTCGTCACCTACAGGAAAGAAGAGAACCTTTGTGACTTAAGATTTCTGGTCCATGTTATTGCACCAATAAGCTTTCAAATACTAATCTCCAGCACACGTTTGCGCAGTTACTTGAGATTAGATGCCCCCACCCTCTAAAGTGGGTTTTAAACAACCGCGTACACCTCTGTTGCATGATTTGAAAAACTATCCAAGCTGGGTTTTTCTTTAAGAAGTCAAAACCTTCTGGTAGATGTAGTTTTTTGGTTTTAATTGCAGGTAGTTATCCAATGGACCACTGCTTAGTCCCCTGTTATGTTCTTAAGTGAGAAACATTTTTGAAGGAGACCATGGTGGGCATGGGTTGCTTTAAAAATTATTCCGATTTGGGAATGAAAATGCATAGACAGGGAGGGAACTTATGTTCCTTGCAGGCCATAATACCTGCATTTGCAGTCAATTTCAGGGGATAAGACAGGCTGCAATGTGACCAACAAATACATCGGTTGTATCGTAAAATGCATCCCTGTTCGCAAGCTAGTGAGTGTGCAATTTGCATAGCTCTGGTGTATGAACAGGGAATGTACTTCAGGTTCTTAGTCCTCTTGGGCTCAGAGTCGTCCAAGTTTGCAACTTGTAGGTTCCTTGTGACTGAACAGATAAGACTGCATGTGTTTTTTTACACCGTTTGTGACTGAAAAAGGGCTATTTACAATGTACAGAACCCCTTGTATAAGTCTATCCCACTTGTTACGGCGTGCCTGGGGACTTGTGTGCTGATGCGGTAAATGCTTTCAAGTCTGTTAGACACGAGTTGGCCTTTAATTGAACACCCTTTCAAATTTCCTATTCCTCTACATTCTTGAGCAAACTTTTCACCTTGCTCGTGTCGGTGTGGAAGTTGGGCCTAAACTGTTTTTTAACCACAAACGGCTGTGTGGTTTCCTTCTTTTTTTTTTTTTTTTTTTTGTGTGTGAAAGTTTTTATTAAATGAAATCATAAACATATACACAGTCCTATTTATCCATGTCAGCGATATTTTCGTACAGGGAATAACACTGTTCAGGCGTCATAATTCAACATAAACCATATACTCAACAAATGAATAATCACTAGGGGAAGGTAGGGCTAGGGAGGTGGGGGTGAAGGGAACCTCCACTCATGTGTTCTCTGCAGTGTGATTTGTCCATCATGTTTTGGGATGCAGTTTATTTCCTCTGTACTGGTCCATAGGGAGCTACAGAATCGAAGAGTAGTTTTACCACATTCATGCTGCGTAAGAGTGCCTGTTGCACCATGGTGCCAATGTAGTATCTAGGTTAATGGAAATGGGGTTGTGAGTTCTTTTCGGTGACAGCTGGGGCACGGGAGAGGGAGTCGAGGTAGGCTGCTGTATCTGCCATAGATAGCAGCGATAAATATGCCTTATGTCTTTGGGTCATGTAGTCTGGGGCTGGAGTGTTGCTTATATTTCGGTTTGCATACCACAATGCGGCAGGCTTCGCAGCCATGCGTCTTTCATGGGGCTGTGTTTGGTTCCCAAGTGTATCGCAATTTCCCTCTTCGCTAGCAGCAATGCTATGGTGATCAACCTGCGGTGGCATCGTTTTTTAGCGCTGACTATTCCCAGCAAGGCTAGTTTTGGAGAGGGAGGGAGCGGGGTAGAGATCACGTCAGACTGTCTGGAATATGTCTGGCCAGAATGCAGCTATCTGGGGGAAAGTCAACGCCATGTGGGCGAAGTCAGCGTCCCGAGTCTGGCATTTGGGGCAGTTGGACGGTTTGGTGGGGTCATATTTGGTCAGTTGCCACGGAGTGATGTACGCCCTATGCACAAACCTGAAATGGAGGAGTTTATGCCTGTTGTTGGGGGATACCCTCTGTATTTGTTCATGACAACAGGCCCACTGCTTGTCAGTCAGTGATTGACCCAAGTCTTCCTCCCACCGCTGTCTCACCCGCCTGTCCCGAACCTGCTTGAATTCCAAACATGCCCGTTACAACTTGGTGACCAGATGGTCCCCTTCTTTGTCGGTTATAAGTAGCTTCAGTGGTGTAAAATCCAGAGGCAGGGATGGGAATGTAGGAGTGGCCCAGCTGAGTGCCCCCGAGTAGTCTAGTCGCTACAAATGTATCAATGCATGTCAGTTCAGAGTGTGCGGAAACGGCCATCATGGTTATTCCCTGTCTGGGAATAGGGAACCAATGGTACACAGCTTCAATTTGTTGAGAGTATGCTGTATCACTGTCTCGGATGCGAGTGGTAGAAACGGGTTTTCTGGAAGTTGGAGATCATGTGAATACAGGGTGCTGGTGCCCACCATTCGACTGAGTGTGCTCCAAGCCCAGCACGTAGTAGATAGGGGTTGTATATCATTGGGGTCGAGTGGTATACCCAGTTGGAATAGTGATCCTAGCGATGTGGGAGGAGCCAAGTTCCGTTTGGGTTTAGTGTATGGTATACGGGCGTCTGGGTAAAACCAATGACGGGCAATTTGAGCATGTGCTACCAGGTAGTAAAGATGGAAATCTGGGACAGCAAACCCTCCCCGGTCGTAAGGAAGTGTTAGTGTCCCAAGCTATTCTTAGTCTGCACCGCCCCAGACCAATCTGGTAAGCAGACCCCTCAATTGTGTGACGAAAGCATTTGTAAGTGGGATGGCTATATTAACAAATAGATACAAGAACCGGGATAGGACAATCATTTTGATGAGGGCGATACGTCCTGCCATAGATATTGGTAACTGGATCCATCTCTCAACTTGCGAACTAAGTTTTGTAATAGCTGGCCCGTAGTTGAGAAGTATAACTTGTTCCTTCTATGTAGTATGATGCCACGGTATTTGGTGGTATCTCCCGCCCACCGGAGGGGCAGCTCTGTCTCCCCTGGGTTGGCAGAATCGGTAATCGGAAACATCTCGGATTTTTCCAAGTTAATTCATAACCCAGATATGGCACCAAAGTGACATATTTCTTCGATTCCAGGTTGTAAATTAATGTTGGGGTGTCTAGCTGTGTGGTTTCTGCTTGGGCTTACGCAATATTTTCTTGTTTCATATTTTCTACAGCATGTTCATTTTTTACATTACCTACAACACACTCTTAAAAAAGGCTTTTGCAAACCCTTCAAAATTTAAAGTGAGAGGTGTGAAAGGGGCGTCCTCTCTAATCTGAATTTTGGAAAGCGATGCATCCATGTTTTGTGACCGCAGTTGCTATAGCAAACTATTGATCAGTTGCCAACCCCAACGTTTGGTGGTAAATGATCCACAAAGGCTTTGGAAATCATGTTGGCGGTCTCAATGGAGCTGATAGTCCAAGGGATCACTGCCTGCTCCCGCTGTGTCTTCACAAACGAGGAAAGTTTTATTTTTTAAATAGCAGTAGCTGTCCTTTTAATAGTCAAAGGCTGATTCCCCCACCCCCAAATATCCATGTTTATGAAAATAAATGCAGGAACGGTAGACTGACTCTTGCAGACATTCATCCCTGCTTTGTTAGGCAATTACAAGCGAGTGCAAACTTCGAATTGCCCAATTAATCATTAGACAGGGTTTTTATGGCAGCTTTCCCCAGCAAATTGCCAATTTGCGATCTGACTAATTAGTGCATGCATTGTATTGCAAATTGCATTACCAGTCGAGATGTAATTTCCATAACCGTGGTGTGCTGACATTGATTGTATTTCCAGATTTAGTTTCTTTTGAACTCTGCGTCGTTCAAGTTAACCTTCTACCACTTTATGGTTGAACAGAAAACACTGTGGTGATTCAGTAAGAATGACATGAAAAAACAACAAGGCTTATTGAATGTTCTTATATACTCATCCATAAATTTTACATGTCTGCCCATCTGCCTTTCTGTCTTTCCGCCTGTGGGGGATGACAAGAGCCTTTGATCCGCTTGCTGACAGTCTGTAGTGAAGTGATGCCTGTTTTCCACAAGTATTTCAGTGGGGCTGTAATAAATCAATGTTTTTTTTGTAATTTGGTGTAACTTGTTAACCCTAGTTATCTGTGTAGCTAGTTGGACTTTGACTGTTTTAGTAAGCATTACATCTGGGCATGTGTGCGCATTATTGGTTTCAGCTGTCTTTTCACACTTCACCAGGGCCGGGACTGGCCGTAGCAGGCACCAGGCATTTCCTTGGTGGACCGGAAGGGTGAGGGCCGGTTTTGGACTCCAGGGAGCCGGTTTTGCAGCAGTGCTGCAATATTGGCTGATTATAACGAAAGCGGCAGCAGGAGTGGTGCTTCCCACTAACATGCCCCAGCCACCACCACCGAGGTGGGGGGGGTGGGGGGGGGGGGGGGGGGGGGGGTGGAGAGGTTGAGCTGATTTCCAAGGCTGGTTTCAGTTCATAGTTCCCCACGCACTTCACCTCACTGGGCTGTTGTGTTTCTTACATGTCTGGACATTAGGGTAGCATCTGACACCCTGGGCTTGCCCTTTGGCACCCCTGGCATTGTCCTTGTTACCTCTGTCCTCAGGTGCTGTAAATGCAGCAGAAAGAACGGATAGTAAACAGGGCACTTAATGACCTCGTCTTTTTCTGTGATTTCCATTCATTGGAGTTCTCTGCCCTCCTAAGCGGCAAATAAGAGACCGTAGTGGGCTTAAGGGTGGGACAAAAAGACAACCTTACGATTCATTAGTGAGTCAAAGGGTGATGTCCCTTCACTACCCCTGGCATTGTGGTGAATCAACTTCCATGTTTACATGGACTAAGTCAGGTGCTTAACGGTTGTTTATATTTCATATCTTTCTTGTGTTTGGTTTGTGTGCGCAGTGTAATGGCCGTGTGTCGATTAACAGGAGTGGGGGTTAAGCTTGGCATGGGTTGTAATTTTTGACCACACTGGTGTTTAGGGAGATAATTATAGTTCCAATTTGTGAAGCGTGAACACACCACCCTTAAGGGTTTCAAGGCGCTGAGGGTCGTCGGGGAGATTAAGTGAGCTATTGCCTAGAGTTGCACGGTGCTGACCTGCCGCTGGTGCCAGGGATCGAACCGTGAGCCCTGTGCTCTAGAGTCAGCGGCTCTGCCTCACCTCTCCTGGTACTGGCCTGTATTGTTGTCTAGACTACCTCTCCGTGGAGAAGTGTGGCTCAATGATTAGAACGGCAGACCCTGATGCAGAAGTCTAGCCCGGGACCAGGGTTCAATTCCCCGCCTCGGCGGGTCTTGGGCTTAAAATTCCACGGACCTGATAATTCTCGCCTCGGTGCCTGTTCCAATCATGGAGTCCCACTCTGCAACTCTGGGCAATAGCTTGCTTAATCTCCACAACAGCCCCCACAACGCTAAGGATGCCTGGCCTCCACCTTGGGGGTGCCCAGGAGTGGACGCCTCACAGGGAAAACCAGGATGGGTTCCACAGCGGTATTCGTACAAGCGCCTTGAGACCCTTGTGGGTGAGTAGTGCGCTATACAAGTATCAATTTACATTTATTTACATTTACATTGGCGCTCTAATATGTCCTCTTCCCATGTATGACTAGTATTTGACTAGCAAGAGCTAGCCACCTTGAGTCCTTGATCCCCTGCGGCAGGTAAACGTTCAGTGAGCATTGTGCTTCATCCGGAAGGCTTCACCTGATCGTGGTGTGGCAGGATCCCTGGAACATGGACGACTAAGCATAGTCCTTCATCTGTAAACTGAGTCCTGGTCTAAGTAGCATTGCTTCTGGAACAGTGCTTGCCTTCCTCTGCCAGCTTCCAAAGGCACACCCTCAGGCTTGTTGATGTTGGTTCATCTGATGTTTGTATAGTGCAGATAGTGCCACCAGCATTCCAATTAGGTGCTGCTGTTGAAAAAAACTTACATCTACGTACAATAGACTCCAACTGCATATTGACACAGGTATGTGACAAATAACACAAAAAAACCTATAAAGGTGGCACAATATGCTATTCCGTTGATCAATTACATGCCAGCAGTTGTAAAGAACAAAGCCGATAACGTTATGACATTAAACCACATCAACATTACGACATCAAACCACATAAAAAGCATCTGCCCCAGAGGGACAGCCTCTTTATTGCTCCTCTGGCATTGACTTTATTAAGTTGGATGGTTGATTGGTGCCCTAGCAATCACACTGCTCCTTACTCCCGCTGTATTTCCTGTACAAAATAAATCTTACAATAGAAGACAATACCAAGAAACTACCCATACTTCTTGTCACATCAGAGAATCTTTAATTTTTCGTTTACATATTAAAATGAGCTGTCACTTAGATTTGTACTTATGTTCTAAACAGGGCCAGCTTTAGGCCAGTGCGATCGGTGCGGCCGCACCGGGCGTTGTCCTTAGGGGGTGCTATTGTCTTTTAAAATAACATATGGGTTTAAAAGCACCTGTAGCAGAGTTCCTTGTGTGTCCTGCAGTTTTTAGGCAACAATAAAAACATCAGAATAACTGTGATAATTAGTGTTCCTGCTGGAGAGAGGGCGGAGTTTTGTCTAGTGGCAGTTTTGACTCATGAAGTAATGAAGAGGGTTAATGTGCCTGCTGCAATATGCGTACCATGCAGAACTCTGCATAAGTGAGTTACGAGTAGCGCTGTAAAAAATTAAATGCATGTCTTGGCGGGGTTATGGAGAGATCAATGCCACTGTTTGAGGGTGGTAGTTGGGTAATTCGTAGAGAAGTAGGTCATGAGGGGCGCTAAAAAAGAATGTTGCGCTAAGACAGGCCCTGATTCCATTTGTGCCAACCTCATATCAGGGAATCCCCGCTCTGCTGAACCTGGAAGTGGTGTGGGTTTTCGAACTGGAAGCGCAGGTCTGTGGAAGCGGTTATAGACCAAAGCTTTCTGTTTGATGTACTAAATTCTGTCTGCCTCAGCAGCTGAGATGGAGAAGGGCCTTTCATCATTTTTTTATAGGAGCCCCAGTACACGAGTTTGAATTTGAGATTCAATACTCTCCGATCTAAGACTACTCCATATTGTTGTTGCATGGTATATTTTTTAGCCAAAATAATCCCAGTTGAATCCCTTACAACTTCACTTGGAATTTCTTGTCAATGGTAAAATAGCATATCATACTATATTACAAGTGGCCATCGCATCGGTTTGCACCAGCGGTTTCATGTGTTACTCATGCTTTGGGCATATATTTGACAAAGTGTAGAGATGCCAGTAAGCTACATCATAGCAAACACAAGGAGATGATGGACGGAGCGCTGAACCTTTTCAGACACTCGCCTCCAGTCACAGATCCGGGTTGAAGCCATCATAATTCTTAAGCTCACTTCGCCACCTCAGTTCAGACCCAGCCATATGCAAATCAGTCTTGACCCTGTGCCTCATGGGAACAGTCCAGCCCGAACTGCCAAGCCAGGTCTTTCCTGAACTGGAAACAAGCATCCTGGAACCGGTTTCTGGTAAAGTGAGCAAGAGACCCACGTCTGGGCATACCCTGCCAACTTAGGGCGAACAAACTAAACACAAGGAGATGATAGACGGAGCCCTGAAACCTTTAAGACACCCCCCCCCCCTCCCCCCCGCCACCCAAGTCACAGATCTTGGTTGAATCCATTATAATTCTTTAGACCCATATGCAAATCGGTCTTGACCCTGTGCCTCATGGGAACAGTCCATCCCGCTCTACCAAGCCAGGTCTTCCCTGAACCAGAAACAAGCATCCTGGGACCGGTTTCTGGGTAGCACCCTTCATCAGCCGGCTATCTTGAACCCAGTGGCAAAGTGAGCAAGGGACCCACGTCTGGACATACCCTCCCAACTTAGGGCGAACAAAGAAAACACAAGGAGAGCATGGACGGAGTGCTGTAACTTTTCAGACACTCACCCCAGTCACTGATCTGGGTTGAATCCATTATCATTCCTGTGCTCTCCATGATGCTGGAGTCAAGCTATCCTGTCTGATGAGGGCTGAAAGGCTGAAACCGGTCCTAGGATGCTTGTTTTCAGTCCATGGAGGACCTGGCCTGGCAGTTCGGGCTGGACTGTTCCCATTGGGCACAGGGTCAAGACTGATTTGCAAATGACTGGGTCCAAACTGGAATGGCATGGTGAGCAAAAAAATGATGGTTTTGGGCCCAGATCTCTGTACTGGGTGGATGTATGACATTGTTCTGCATTCTATCCATAAATTGTTCTTTTTGCATTTGTCACCCCGAATGGGATGGGTATGCCCAGATGTGGGTCCCATGCTCTCGATGCCACTGGAGTAAAGCTATCCTGGCTGATGAGGGCTGAAAGCCTGAAACCGGTTCTAGGATGCTTGTTTCCAGTCCAGAGAGGACCTGGCTTGGCAGTTCAGGCTGGATTGTTCCCATTGGGCGCAGGGTCAAGACTGATTTGCATATGGCTGGGTCCAAACCGGAATGGCATGGTGAGCTAAAAAAAACTATGGATATAGGCCTAGATCTCTGTACTGGGGTAAATGTATGACATTGTTCTGCATTCTGTCCATCAATTGTTCTTTTTGCAATAAGCTACATCATGGCATTCACCTGGGTAGACACAGACTGCGAGAACAAGACTAAAATGACTCTGAACCTATAGAATTGTTACGAGTTCCTCAGTTCAAAAATGGATATCGCCTTTGCCCAACATAAGATTGTGGCTTCTAGTTATTTGTAGGAAGTAATGATCTCTGGAAAATATATTTTTGGGAAAGGCAAGTCAATATTTTCAATCAGTCATTTTGTAGTCAGACAAGCATCACTGTAATTCACATCATTGAACGTTATAGCCCAGAATCTACACAATAACCAGTTGCTATTGTAACGTGCATCTTAAACGGGAAACCATTGACATGATAGGTTTCGCAAATGGACTGACTTGTAAAACGAATAGAATAGTGCCATTTACTGAATTTGTACCTATGATATTTGTATATATGGTGGTTCCCTTGAGCATAACTGTAAATTGAAACTGATCTACACACTATATTAACCCATAGCCTCATGTGTACAACTTTTCTAAGCACTGTGGAGTAAAACAATGATTTTTCATTTGCTTTTAGCCTATGTACACACTGAAAAAACAAAGGCTAAAGTGACTTTCTAGTTAGGAATGGCTAACAAACCTTACAAATTCAGTAAAAAACCAAAGGTTAAAGGGACGTTATTGTTAAGTAAAAATGCCAGATAAAACATACCGCTTTAAACAAACAATCAGTTATAGCAATTTAAAATAACTATAACTCGTCCCTTAAAAAGTATCTGTAACTCGTTCCCTGCCCTGCACAGTGTTGGCATCACTGATGTCATTTCAAATGTTGCAGTGGTATATGGACCAAGATCTAGCTTGCTGCCAAATTTGCTTTAATCCCATTCAGCTGATTGGGCTTAGCTGTTTTTTCCTATAGAAAAATGAATAAGGAAAATGCGTTTTGTCCCCCGCCCCTGCTTTTTTTCAGGCCGCTGCATGACTGGTCACCTCAAATCTTTCCAGGAAAGAACTAAGGTGGAAGAACTACTTTTTGCAAAGTTTTGTGTAGATTCATCAATTAGTGTCAGTTATTAGCAAACAAAATAAAAACTATCTGTTGTGGAAATGTGGTCCTAACTAGAACTACCCAGTGGCGACTATCTCTGGGTTACATATTTATCTATATAATAGTAAAACACTCTGAAATAGACTCTAAAATCGTAAAACAATCTGAATGTACAGCGCTTGGAAACCCTAATGTGCTAAGTCTGTGCTTTACAACACAACTTCAAATAAAATTAAAATCCTACTCCTACACTTGAAGCTGGTTTATGTGTTGCCCCATCAATAATGAAGGCATGCCTTATACAATAGCTTTTCTTTTTCTTAAGGGCCTGAACATTAATTCACATAATGTCAAGGATTACTGACTGCATGAAACATGAAATTCTACAGCAGCCACCTCCATTTTAGGACACAGCATCAATATAACTCTTAATCTGTAACCACATTCAGTGCCTAGGCAAGAAACCATGACTTACATCGGTGCATTTTGAGAATTAAAGCACTTTTATCCAAAACACTATACACACAATCATTTAGTCAATTAATAAATCCTATAATTAGTACAAGGGCAAATAAAATATTATTTTAAGAAAGTGACACAATTTTTATGAAAAAAAGGGTAACTGGTAAACAAGAAAGGCTGGATTTTAAACTAGGTGTAAATTCCACTTGCTTCATAGGGAGAAAATAGGTTCCAGAAAAGAACACTACAGCTTCAGGGTGAGATGGTAAGATGAGAGAGGTAGCAAGTTGAGTTGGATTGTCAGACGAATTTCTTTTTTTATAACACATTTTATTGGGTTTTCCAGAAAAAAAGATGCTCACACAACAATACATACATTACATTTCAAATACACAATGAAGTGACATGACGCATAGTTTCATGGTATGTATTTGTGCATTACAGCTCTCAAATAAGTTGTATCATGCAGATCGATGTTTGGAAGCCAACGGTTTGTCTCTGGATAAAAGAATGGTGTTTAAGAAACAATACTACTTGGTGAAGAGCTATGTCAGTAACCCCATCCCTTCTCTACCAACGGGCGGGTACACCTAGTGTTGTGCAACAAAGGAAAGACAAAAGGGGTGAACTATCCTATCTGCGCGTATTTCTGTTGTAGAATGTATTTGTGCTAGTTTGCCAATACATAATTTTGTTGAGGGGGATTGGGGCATGAAGCTTTGGTTTTGTCCGCCTCTATCTGGACTAATATGTGTGACGTCGCCATCGCTTCAGTCCTCCACGGGATTAGAATTTGTGCATTGGCTATGTGTCAGTTGCATCTTGCTGGTGGAAAGGGTCTAACCGTATTCGGCTGTGACCATCTCCAATGCCTTGAAGGACTCCAAAAGGAGGTCTCCGTTCATGGTGATGGGGTTTTTACTCAATCCGCATTGTTCTTCCTTTGCAAGTCTCCACTTTCCGCCAACCAACCCCTCCTTTCAGGCAAGCAGAGTAGGTGTCGCTGTTGATTTCCATTGCCTAGTCATAAGGCGTTTCGCTAGTATGAGCACTAAGTCTGCAAATTTCACCTGCACTTTGTAACAGTTAGCAGCCGGCCTTTTACCAGCTGCCCTCCACAGTACTCCTGGCAGTGCTCTCCAAGTCCTACACTCCACAAAGCAGTCATTCTAAAACATGTCCGAGAAAATAAGATGGAACAAAAATGTTTGATTAAAAGAAAGCCGAGGTTTTAAATGTGAACCATTTTCAGATTCCTTCCCACATATGGTTAACAAATATTGATAGGAGATACAGAACTTATCATATAGGATCCAATATTTATAATGAATCCCTGCTATTCTGCCACCCTTATCGGCCATTGCCTAAATAGCACACAAAACTGGAATAGCGATGGAGTGCCTGATGGGGCTATTGGTCTCAAGGTAACGCAAGGTATGTTTTTCAGAGTGCTCGCTTAGCGTCAGTGGTTTCTTGGTGCTAAAGCAATAAAAAGGTGATGCATATCAGTGCTTAATTTATTGCTGCTTAACCACTTGCATCATTTTTCATATTTGATCTAATACAGATGTAGACTGACGATGTACAAATCATTTTTGATCTTGGCCTAAGTGGTCAGTCTGGATGGGGTTACTGGGCTGTGACCCCTCTATAAAGGGGATAAAAGCAGTACCAAATGTGTTGGAGCCCCATATTCCCTTGTAGGTGAGGCACACATGGTAATCCGTAATAGTCATTCCCTTTTTAACAAGATCAATCGGACAATGTGAATAGTCTTGAGAATTGAAAGTCCATTTCAGGTTGCATTCTACACAGATATAAGTTGTGAGCCATCACGGATACCATTTAGTGAGGATTGTGGACTACCGGAATGCATTTGTGTTGAGTGTTCTTTGTTCTAGACATATCAGCAGATAATGATCCTCTGGGCTATCGATTTAACACTGTAAAGGAGGAGGCTCACAGGCCTTCCAATACTTGAGCACTTCTTCCAAGAGGGAAACACACAGGAAAATAGCTAAACTAGAAAGAGTACAAAGCTTTTTCTTGTCGAGTGTTATTGCAGGTTTTGTGTATACATTTCCATGTTTGCTAGACGAAGTGAATTGACCAAGGGGTTTAACTTTTCACCAATGCACAGATGATAACCTGTTTTATAAAAAAAAATAGTAGTGAATACAGAATAGTGCATTCATTCTATGGGTCAAGTTTGGACTCCACTCGACTCTTCCTTGAGCCCCCTTCTGTCATGAAAAGTGTGAGGTGCAATTTAATTTTAGCGTTAATTTAAATTGTTTCAATTTAAAGTATTGTAATTCTGTCCTAAAATTAAAAAGAGAATGTAAAAAGAAAAACGTGCACGAACATTAAATGCAGAACAATGTGATTGCCCCTTTTAATTGTATACGGCAAACACAATTTGTGAGTTGCAGTCTATTTTCACCATAAAGATTATTTTAACTTAATTGAGACAGCTTTTTCTACCACATTCCTCCCTATTCATTTGATGCTGTACTCTATTTCGATAGCTCTTTCATGGCCATGTACTTCAGAGAAGCCACCACCATTCATTTTAGTGACGGAGCAGTGGAGACCAATGTATTCATAAGTTAAAGCCACACAATGGGATCCAAATTAAATAATTTGTTCTTTGAAAGTAAATAACTGTTTGTTATCAAATTCCAAGCTTTTTCATTCACTGTTCTAGGGGATTGGCAAAGGAAAGAACAACACATTGACCTGATGCCAGACACATCCTACAAAAGTGCTCAAGGGATAGGCAGTTTGCTATCAAATGAGTTAAGGTAGCAGAATGTTACATCAGTTACAAGTGTTTGTATTTTTTATCTTATGCTGATATGGCTTATCCATTGGCTAATATATTCAGTTTATGGCAAAATACTTATTTTGTAGTTGACAATCTTATTGATTTGTGTGTTTTACCCCCAAACGCGCACTTCAGCAGGAACCCAATTAATCGGTTTGCCCCACCTTAGTGAGACTCGTCACCATTCTTCTTTGCTCCTTTGCATAGAATATCATCCCACCTTAATAGATCAATATCCTTCCTTAATAGGTAAATTCCAACATCGCCGTTTTCCATCATCCTAACCTAATAAATAAATACAATCCAGAAACCAGGTGTTGCACTCCTGGGTCCTCTAGACAACGTCATCATCGAATGTTTGCAGTGGGACATAATGTGGCGAAATGCCTGGAAATGTGAAGCACTACAAATACATCACAGAACAAGATTAATCTAAAGCAAACTTACTTTCCAGTCAAACAATAGATTGATGTTTTCATAGAAGGGCAATAATTAAGACCACTAATATTTGTAGAGTGTTCACTCTTTCACTCTTCATCTGTCATTGAAACATCTTTTAACACTTGCATGTTTGAACATTGTGATAACTTTAGCCCTTCAGACTCCTAATGCATCTATGAACACTACAAAAGGTTCATCGATGCCATTAGTGGCACTACTGTAACATAAAATAGCTTGGTATAAATTAGATAGATATTTATTGTTTCAAGTTATTTAAAACCCTCGCAATATAAAAACCCAATTCAAAATAAACAATTCATGGCTTAATCATTCAATAGTTATAGCTGCACTCGACTCTGTAAGGAGCCAAATTCAACTGCTAAGTGCAATGCAAATCACATAAAAATCAATAAGACTAGCACATAAAACAGAGCTAAACAATCTCCATACACCAAAAATAGATTTGTGACCCATCCCAAAAAATTATAATGCCCACTAGACCAGTTATTCTTGCTTGGCACGGCAGATGAGACCCTCCAACAGCATCTCTGCAAATTAATCCAAAAACATAAGCACACTCCCTACGAATATTTGTATAGAGTATCACCGCCCTACTAAATTACTACATTTTGGCTTGGGTCCGCTGATCAGATTAAGCAAATGGCACAGCATGTACTCCTAAGCCCATTAAACTATATTCTAAAACCCAGGAAATGTACTGATAGAAAAATACTATACTATTAATGAGGTAATTCCATATGATGGAAGCATTACCCAGAGTAACACTGGCCTTGAAAATACCCCCCCCCCTTGTTCTCATGACCACAGTTAATGGAAGGTACATTTGTTTGACCTCTTGCTGCACCCGACCCCCTAAGCTTCCTGGTGCTTGTTAAACCAAGACAACACTCGAAGCTATTGCGACTGTTTATCATTTCTAAATAAAACCGTTTTAAGATCTCTTCAACTGAATAGAGAATATTGCAGGCGCAAATACAGAGGAAGAGTTCCATAGTTTACTAGTGGCATAAGAACTGGCTCTTCCAGCATATGAGGATAAGCATGTAATAGTAAATTCAAGGAAAAAAAACTTTCCACATGAACATAAGGTGCATGTGGGACTGTATATCTTGAATGTTCTTATAACAAAACATGGAGCCTGCCATGTACCAACTTGTGTATAATACATAACGACTTAAATTGAATTCCCTGAGCTACTAGAAGCCAATGGAGCTGAAAGAGATTGCAGATAAAATTATCCTATGTTTTAAGTTTAGTCATAATATGTACTGTTACATTTTTAATATTGCAAAACACCTTAACTATACCTTTGGAAGAGCTAGAGAGCAAGCATTTTCATAGTGCAATCGAAATTGAAGACGTCACCTCTTGTTTGCGAAACTCAGACGGAATGTAAGGAAGGGCCTTGTAAATCCCAAAAACAGGTGAAAGTAACTTTAGAAATCTGGTGCTCAAGTAGTAACTTTTAGAACTTAATGTGAACCCCTGATGTTCTTCAGAGGTCACAGGAGAAGGTAAAACATGCCTATGATGTTGGGGCAGATTGTTGAGTCCCCTTTATCAATACCATGTTGTTGATTAGAACTTCTAGCAATCATTCAATTAAAAACCAGATGCAGGGCTTCCTATACACTTATGACAACGCTTGAATCATCACCAGCTTTTGGTGATAAATTGACCAGGATTTGTGTGTCATCTCTGAACATACAAAAATGAGCTCCCATTTTTTTTGTAAAGAGAAAGTCACTATTCCAGGGGACCTTATAGATACTGAACAATAGACGTGATAATTTAGAGTCCTGAGGAACATCTCGGTTAAATCAGTAAGGAGAGGATTGAGCCGATTGATACTTTATCATTTAGTAGTGGTCCTTCAAAAAAGAGACAATCCATTTAACCAAACATTCTTTCAGACCAAACGATTTAGCTCTTGGGAGGAGGCTGGTATCATTGAGTGTATGAAGTGGTGCAGAAGTCTAGCAGGATGAGTACACCAACTTCCCAGTAGTCCGAAGCCTCTGAAGGGTATCAAGTACTAGGATGACAGTGTCTTTTGCATTTCTAGAAGTTGTTTAGTCCTTGAATCTTTGAAAATCATCAGTGAAAGTAACCTGGCTCTAACCTCTTATGTGCATGTTTTTCCATATGCTGAGCAGGAATTAAACCAGCTGAAGGATAACATCATCGATATGCTTAAAGTGGTCATTTGCATTTAATTTTAGTTGTCTGTGCTTTCTCTGCGGTGCAGCATTTGTATGACTTCTCTGGCTAATAACCTGTTTTATTGTCTAGATGATTGATCTTCTATTGCCAGCCTGTAGAAGGTTAGAAGGCATGCAGAGCAGTTGCATATCTTGTAAATGGTCTTATATAACGTACAATATTTACAGCTAGTAATGGTCCATGCGCCTACAGCTCTTCACATGCTAAGACTTTGGAGCAAATGCTTATCATGGAAAAAGCAAATGTCCAAGTCCATAAAGGCTCAGTGCTGCTGACTGTAAAACCTCAACTAGCTGAAGGAGTCGCCCTTGAAATAGGGCAAGATGGACATACTTCAGTCATGTCAGGCTCATCCCTGAATGACATTGTCATGGAGGAGAATCTGTCCAATGTCACCATTAAAATAGCCAGGACTACTAAATAGTCACATGTTAGGATCACCTGAAAATGGCCGATGGGTAATGATCAGTCGCGTGACAGATTTGCCTCTAAAAGGCTCAGTGCTGCTGACTGTAAAACCTCAACTAGCTGAAGTGCAACAGGCTTTTTAAATTCTGTTCAGTTTCCTGTGTGACATTTTAAAAATAAACCATGCCATTTCAAATGAGTGGAATCATTGAATTATATTTGCAGTTTTGAGATAACTTAAGACAGGTCTGCGTTTTCTCCAGTATTTCGAAATGCTATTATTTTTAAAACTGTTTTAAGAGTACAGACTAGCATTTGCATAGATTATAGTTTAGCAATTGCATTGTAAAGGTAAAATGTGTTAGTTTTGGCAGTGCTTGTTTTCAAATCCTTCCATCTTCCTATCTTGCATTCAAGCAAAAGATAACTTATTAAAGTTTGGAAAAATAATAAACAAACCTTACCACCGAGAGAAACAGCATCATGCCATACTGTCTCACTCATACTATTACAGTTTTTAGCAAAATTCTCTGAAAGTACAGCTAATCCTGGATTCGTCAACTGTGTGAGCCAGTATCCAACATGTTCTTGGGTTATGTTTTTATTTCATATTGTAGCTTATGTTCATGAGTAGTATTCATTGTGGTTTGCATGTCCGCTCTCTGGTGCTCTTATTCTAATAATACTTTTTGGCAGTGCTCTCGTAAAAATGTTGGTCTTCTAGATTAGTCACACAGGCCTACAAACAAACGTTTGTGTCTGCCGACTTCTACCCCTTTTTGGTACACTGACTGAAGATCCCTCCAAACTTCCCAAGGAGCGAAGTGTGGCTCACTGGTTAGAGGCGGCAGACCCGTAAGCAGAGGACGGCCCGGGACCAGGGTTCGATTCCCGACGCGGCAGGGTTGTGGACCAGGGTCAGCGGACTCGATAATTCTCGCCTCGGTGCCTACTCTAGTCAGAGACCACACTCGGCAACTCTGGGCATCAGCTTGCCTCATCTTCGCCTCGGTGCCTACTCTAGTCAGAGACCACACTCGGCAACTCTGGGCATCAGCTTGCCTCATCTTCACAACGGCCCCCCCAGACCGCCGGGGATGCTTGGTCGCACCTTAGAGATACCCATCAGGGACCATCTCTCAGGGTGAGCCAGGACGGGTTCCCCAGCGGTCGAAGCGTGGAGATACTCCTCCGGGAGTCGATTCCTAGCGCTATATAAACCCGCAATTAAATTAAATTAAGGACTTTATGGTATTCTGAGGTTGTTTTTTTTAGGTATCACAGAGCCGGACAAATGAACTTATTTTTGTAGTTTATGGCATTTGTAGACTAGTTTCAATGCTTCTTTAATTAATATTGATATATTTTGATTAGACTAATAATAGAGGGTAGTACGCCTACTTTGTCCCACTTGGTACTTGAACCAGATTATGAAATGCTTGAGAGGTTACCCTTCAAATAAGATTTTATTTTATTTCATTTTTCCAGTGTACCTCCTGATTGGACTGATGGCAATGCTGCTTATCTTACAAACCTTCCACAAGGCGGCAGACCTTCATGGACTCACTGGCCTGGTCTTTATCCCCGCCGAGCAGCAGTTGGAGGCAGAGGACCAGGAGCAGATTCTCAACCCTAAATCCGGGACCTCGGAGCCATTGGAAGCAGAGTCCAACAAGCAGCAGCTGAATCCTTCTGCTCACACCAGTTACTCCTCTATCAATCGATAACTCCTGTGACACCCGGGGACATTCCCACAAACTGAATCAGTCTCATCCCTGGGTGAGGGAAGAAAGCGAGTAGGAGGGTATAATTCCTGAAAAGCATCTAATAACAAATTCTGACCTTTAAGCTTATGATCTGGGATAATAAATGAAACAACTTTAAAAAGAAAAAGTAACTTCATTTTTTAATTGTGTCATTAAGTATATACTTTTAGTTCTGATTCAGTTTGCAAATTAATCCCTTTTTTGTCAAACGTGGGCTTGTTGTTTGACAATAGACTCTCATAGAGTTCTTATGGTGCAGTGTTCCTCCATAAAACATTTTGTTTTATGGTGGAAGCTGAGAATATATAATTACGGCTATACTGTTTGTCAAAGGCCTTGAACCCGTTATATGCAAGAGTCTATCACGAGGGAGGAAGTCTGTAATGACTAGTATAGCCCTAGACCAAAGGGCTGTAATGCTGTTAGCACATACAGCATGCTGAGGGAAGAATGTTCTAGACTAAAAAGCACAAATCGAAAGAGAAACACTTCAATGTGAGAGCAGAATGTCTATAAGAGTAATTATTGACCCCGAGTCCGTCTTGTTTTTCAGCGTTCCGGTGTTCTCATGTGGCCCACTGCTGGTTGTTAAAGGCCTGCAGCAAGGGCATATAAGGAGGAAGAGGGCCTTTCACAACTGGTATAGCCAGAGGCAGCAGGGCTATAAGGCTATTAGAACATTCCACCAAGTGAGGTTAGATTGAATGTTCTAAATTAAAAAAGGAGAAACATGAAGACAAATATTGGAGTAGAAGGCTGCTACCAGCCATTATTAGCCCCAACCTACTTTGTCTTTTAGTGGAGCTCCCAACATTCCAATGTTCTAGGGAGAGGATTTTTAACAACTGGTACAGCCTGAGGCGGAAATGCTGTAAGGCTTTTGGAACATTTTACCCACTGAGGGTTGAATAATCTAAATTAAAAAGAGAGAAACAGAAAGGCAAATATTGTAATGTTGGAGCAAAAGTCTTATCCCAGTCTTTACAAACCATGAGCCACTTAATTGGAGCTCCCAACATTCTAATGTTCTAATATTTCCTATTTGGATCATAGTGTAGGGATGCAAAAGATGATGTGTTCTTTTGCACGCAGAGTTTTTCTCCTTGCGATCATGTTCACCTGCTTAGGAAAGTGCCATTCTGATTTAATGTACAATCCTGGACTTTGATCCTCCCATTTCTGTAAGTGGTTGAATATCTGACAATCAAGTCCAAATTATTTGGACACATAATTTATTATACTTTTCCTGCTGAAGAGAACCATGTGTCACTTTCTGTCATAAATGGTGTACAGAAAGCATGTTACTTTGAATAACAGCCTTTTGTATCCCTCACTCTTAAAGCATTGATGGTAGCAGGCTTGAATCTGGGGTGACCGATGACTGTGGACTGCAAGAAAACCAAAGACTTGAATTTGACATACCTTTTTAGACCATGATGCTTGATTGTTGAGCTGTGAGGACATCTGGTTTCTGCTTCGTTCATGTCATGTTATTCACAACATACTATCTCTCTGACAATTATTTTTCTTTTTTACATTTACATCCAATAAATTCAATTTTTTAACTATCCAGTTCTTTTTCTACAGGGTGGGTATGGATACGATTATTGCATATTTTTATATTTAAAAGAAATGCCTGTTAAAAAAAATAAAAAAAAGTCACTGCCATATATGGTTCCTCTTTTGATGTTCACTCCGCTTCTTCCACCAGACCAGGAGTGCTTAGTAATTTGAACAGCATTCAGGGAACACGTCCGGCACCATCTTACTAGTGCTCTATGTTAGAAGTGTAAAGAGAAGAGCTGACCATTCTCAAAACAACCTTTTACTTCTTTGGTGAAGCCTTTCTTGTGCAACAATATTGATGAACTAGTAAATAGGCACTGGATGAGGAAGATGTAAATCGACGAGAGAAGTAGTAATAAACGCTGATGACATGCCTAGTTGTTGATTTCTGAGATCTTTTAAGTTACTTGGGCTGCGGACATTTCCAACTCTCAGAAGCTCTGACTAACGTGTGACAAACTCTACACACAGTTTAATCAAGTTAAATGACAGTGGGTCTCTCTGAAGTCCACTACCAACAGCATGAATGAGATCAGCACACAACTGTAGCAGATACCCAAAAGAACGTTAGATCAGATTAAAAGAATAGTTACTATTCGATTAACTACAGTGCAGCCCTTAATAAAACAACCCAGCAGTATTAAAATCAATGGTCCCCTCAGGATCCAAAGGTCTGGCATGATAAACAACTCTAACCATCACATCAAAACATATGGGTACTCACGTCCATGGTTCCTATAGGGAATTTTATGCAAGCAGCAAATTGTCTTGAAGAACGACTATGGTCTGATGGTCAGCGTTATGGCTACCATGAAATGATTTCTCCCTAAAAATGAGGTGGCTCATCAAATAACAGCGGGGAGTTCATTAATAATTTAATGTATATGTCGCTGGTGAAACTTCGGTTATTGCTCATAATATAGTCAACTGGATCATGGTAACAACATGCACCTCACATGTTGGAGGGGAGTAGATAATAAACAAATTCCTAATATACTGACAACTTCATAATAAGATTGTGTTCTTTTATTTTTCAAGAAGTATGCTGATGTTCATAATTTACTAATGTCAAAGGGATTACTAGAGTTACCACACCCTTCCTGCAGTTTTAGGCATGGATGGCTGTTAACATCTATGAACTATTTTCTGTCAGGGGGATGTGAGGTTTTGATATCTGGATTACTCACTGCAAGAATAATATAATGGTATATAATCACTCCCTACTGTAAGTGGCAGATAAGCTTCCAGGTGGAGTCTTAGGGGTTCATTTAGAGTTTGGCAGAGCGAGAGCACTGCCCTAAATCACTGGTGCCCCTGCCCCATCCAAATTAAGGTACCCACGCTCTATTTAGAGTTGGGGTAAAGAGCGGAGTATACACAGATGGAGCCTCAGTTGGCCCCACTGGTGCCAGCTGAAATTATACTTTGTGCAATAGCATTTATTTATTTATAGTGTATTTTATTTAGTATGTCGTTTTATATATTGCTAAGTATTTCATGTTTAGGTCAATTCACTAGACTTTGCTGTGTATCTTCCAGTATGCGCCTCATCCTAATAATAGAATGGATAGGGAGAAGAACCTATGGACTTGAGAAAACATTCCAAAGCCAAAATTAATAAGGCGATATCAGCGGACATTATAGGAATCCACAATGAATACCGCTTTAGCTTGAAGAAAAAATCAAAACAATAGAACCGCTTATGCATACTGCATAGAAGAAAACAAGCTGAGATTCCATAGGACACAAGGATCTTTCCCAAAAGTATTGTATGAAAAATGTCATTCAAAGTTTTCATTAATCCCCTTTTTGGAAGGAAAAATAACTTGTTACTGTACTTCTTGATTGATGACATAAAACGTGTGCATTCACCTTGACCCTTGTGCCAGCTTACCACTTAGTGAGTGGTATGACATTGCCAACTAATTGTATGAGAAGATTTATTTCCTGTAAAACAAAGAGGTATAATCTTAGGAACTTACACTTGTGTTACGGCTTCAGCCACTTCAATCTAGAGTGTAGAGATCTTGAGATAGTTAAAACACTATTTAATAAAAACAAAGTCCTTGTGGAATACCTCGCCATAAGACCTGTGCATATACCCAGATCTGTTTGCTTTAAAGATTTTTATTTTAAAAAAAAATTAAATAGAGGAGAGGGGTCATGTTAGCCTAGTGCTTGAATGCCTTCGATTAGTCAGATGTGTTCTAAATGATGATGAACATAGATTTGTCCCCAAGCCACTTATTGGCAAAGGCTATTCCATCAGGAGCTATGATTTCCAGTTCAATCCTCATCATCCTCATATCTTTATTCGGTCATTTGTAGAAAAACCATCAAAGTATACAAGGAAGAAAACAAATATATCTACAATTAAAATAGTATTAAACCATTGCAATCGCAAATACAAATGACATCTCGAGTCAATTTAAGAACACAAGTACATATACCATCAATCTGATCATGCCTAGGAAGGGGCGCAATACAATCATCAAGCATATGGAAAGTAAACCATGTGAATCAACTAAGGATATTATATATATATATATATATATATATATATATATATATATATATATATATATATATATATATATATATCATGAGAGAATAAAATAAGAGAAGTTAAAATTGGTGTTATAACTAACAAAGACTTTTTTTACGAATCAACCAGAATAATAAAAGAAAGCGACTTAGAGAAAAAACGATTGGTCCAGAAGCGTCTGTTTTTAAAATTCTGAAAGCGATCTGGTACTTCCTAACACCCATGTTACGGCAAATGGGTTTAATCTATCTCCTGTGCAACTGCCTACTTAGGGCAGACGAACAATATATGTTCTTTGGTTTCGTCAGCTACGCAGCATGCCGGACAGGAGTCTATACTAGGCCCCTCACCTCTTTCCCCGGACATTTCAATAACAGGTTACCACACCTAAACCTGATGTACAGGCTTTTGGCAAGAGAGGGCGAGATCAGGTCAAGGAACGGTTTAAATTAGGGACAGGATTTTGTGATTAAGAAATTTGTTGTTAGCTGACCACTGGATGGATTATTCATGTAGTGCTCCCCCCACCACCTTCCAGTAAGTAGCTTTAAGGGACAGAATGTCACGTCTGGTGGCCTTTTCTGGGTGTTCCCATAAGCCCATTAGGTTCAATAGCTTGCACCATTTAGCAATATGCTTGAACCAAGGAAGTTGTGTTGTCCTGTTAAGTGCCAGGACCTCCCGTAAGGAGTTGCGATATTCAATTAATTGGGGAGTAGTCCATAAAAGGGGTTTAAGATCAGCCAGATCTCCAACTCTTTTTAGCTCAAGGTCACAAAAAAGGGGAATGAGTGATGTTGTGACAGGTAGTGCAATCAAAGCCCTTGCAAAGTTATTCTCACAAATCGTTGGCTGATTTACCGGAGTGAATCCCCAGGTCTCCGCTCCATACAGAGCTCTGTTTTGGGCTTTTGCACTGTATATTTCAAAAGCCGGGGAGAGGGGTTGGGTATCGGATTGTTTAAAAAATCTTAGAACAGATTTAGATCTCTGACATAAGGTTAAGAGACTCTTCCTCAACTGATATTCCCAGCTAAGCAACTCATTTAGGCCTATGCCCAGGTAGTCGAAATCCTTTACTCGTTCCAAGGGTTCATGGTTGATCTTGACCTGTCGGATACTACGCCTTGATTTACCGAGCAACATAAATTTTGTTTTCGTGGTGTTCAGTTCCAGTCTCCTCTCTTTACAAAAGCTCAAAAATGTGTTCAATAAAACTTGTAAGCCCATAGGGGTAGTAGATATTAATAACGAATAGTAGGCATAGAGCAAAATGGGTACTTTTACAATATTCAACGAAGGGGCGTAATTTTTGCAATCCATTAGACAACTCACCACATCAATAATATACAGTGAGAACAATGTGGGGGCGAGGACACACACTTGGCGCACCCCACGTTCAATCGGAATCCTCGGTCAATTCCCCATTTACCCCCCACCTAACCTGGGCATAATTGTCCTTGCACAGTCACCGAGTAAACCGGGGAACCTGGGTCAAGCATAGTCTTCCACAGTAAACTACGCGGTACCAACTTGAATGCATCTCGCAGGTCCACGAAAGCTACATAAAGACGCTGTTTCCGAAGTAGCACGTACCTCCCAAGCTAAGAGGGAGAATCTAAAAGCTTGGTCGCACATGCTAATTTTAGCACGAAAACCAGCTTGGGCTGGGGACAATATCATTTTTTTATCCATCCATTCTTGAAGTTTATCTAGCAAAAACCTTCTGTAGGTTGTCTATTGGACTAGTGGGTCTGTAATTGGTGGGGATAGCAGAATTACCCTTTTTGATGATGGTTATTACCTCTGACCCCCTCCAAATTTCAGGAATATCTCCACGACCATACAGTTAGACTAAAGGTTTATGTATGGTGCCCATATCGCGGGTTCAGACTTGTACAAGTCCCCTGGTATCAGATCTGGTCCTGGGGCTTTAACTGTTTTTAGTTTCTGGATTGCTGACAAAGTATCCTCAAGGCTAAAAACTCACAGAGGGTTATGTATGGGCCCATCGGAAGCAGTAAAATCTGAAAATGGCATTTGCTGGTCAGTGTAGGGATCTATGATAACCCTATCATCAGAGTATAACTCAGAAAAATTTTCCACCCAAACATCCGGCTGGATATGATGGCTATTGGAAGTGGAATACTCTGCAGTACCATTGGACACAATCGACCAAAACTTGCGGAAATCTCTTGCTGTTAAACTAGATAATTCCAATTTGTTTCGGCATATCCACGTTTGGCTTTACTAAGTGCAGCTTTATAAATATTGCGGGCACAGATTAGGTCTGGTCTAGAATGCCCCCTAACTGCTAATTGTAGTGCCTTCTTGGGACTCTTACAGTCGTCATTGAACCAGTTATGAGCCCTTACACTAACCATTTTTCCAGCGCGACTGGGTTTTAAAAAGGCTAGCTGCAATTCTCCGAAAAGGTCTTTATGTGCGGCAGTGACATACAAAGCGTTAGACAAAACAGTGCTATCCTTATAACTGGACATGTAGGTTAGGGTGGCCGCTACGGTCTTGTATATTTTAGCATAGAGATCTTGATCAGCTTGAATTTTGGGCCATCTAACTCTTCTACGATTATTAGTTGGACTTGGGTCTATTAGTGTAGAAATATAACAATGAGCACCCCTAAACAGATCCTTGTCCTTTAATTTTAAAAACAGAGAGTTATGATCACTCTGTCCTTGGTACAATTAACATATCCTCCACTAGAAACCATATTCTAACACCAACGAAGATATAGTCTATGATACTTGTATAGACACCCCTCTTAAAGGTGGCCTTTCTTCCTAGATCTGAAGGGGTTCTCTCATTACATGCCCTCAAGCTCATACCTGCTGTTAGGGAAGCAACCTGTAAAGAGACATTAGGCTGGCGCTGGGCAGGTTTACCGGCTACCAAATTGGGGATACCCCAAACCTTGTCCTCCGCTTCAAGGGACGCACTTAATAAAACGGAAGGTTCGAACGTGGCATTGAAATCACCTGTAACTATGATTTTAGAAATCGCCTGGTATCCTCCTACTAGGTCATCTAATAGTGAGATTGCTACAGATTCGCTACTAAAGGGTTCTGACCTGGCGTACACATTAAACAAGGTCAAAGTTAAACCAGACTGAAAAGTGAGCTGAATACCCAGTATATCAGGTGAGTTTATTGAAAGTTACATGTACCTACATGCTATGGTATTTTTAACCAATATTAGCAGTACGCCACTGGCCCTGCCAGATGTTTTTGGAGGGAGAGCGTCCATGCAGTAAGAAATATAGCCATTGATATATACCTTATCTACGGACCGGGTTTCTTGAAATGCACAGATATCCATGTTACCCATGGCAGTAAACCATTCTGGATCTTGAAGTTTAGACTGTATTCCTGATAGGTTCCAGGATAATATACTTAAGCTGTTATTTGCCCTGGGTCTACTGACAGTGGCGCTCTCTGGTACACCGACTGCTCCAACAGTTGTATTTACAGATGCCTCTTCAGTAACTATAAGTGAAGAATCCCCGTTTATTGGTTCAATATAAAGATTGACATCCTGGTGCTCAAGGGATGGGGCACAAGCAGCATACTGAGTAGCCATGGGCAGCTCATTTGTGTGTATGTTAAAAGTATGCCTACTCTCTTTGTGCGGACTACCAATAGTAAATTTCACAACTGAGCCACTGTTCACCTCCCTCATATCAGAAGTCCCCACAACTTCCACACAAGTAGAAGGATGAACTTTGGGAGAACTACCCCTAACCAGGACTGTATATTCAGAAGGTCCTCTGCCCACTAGGTTCATTGCGGGCAATAAATCATTCTCATCTAAGGGGTTAAAAACATCAAACTGGTTGTTAACTGGGATGGCAAATCTGGCCTGCCTCTGCCCCTCCGTTAAAGGTGCCCTAGATGGTGCATGTGTCATACAGTGATGTTTATAAAAGTAACCAAGAGGTAAAATGCTGATCCCTGTTTGTGCCATCGACTAATTACCCGCCCTTTCTAAGACAGCATGAACTAGGTTAGGTTATCCGAAAGAAATTACTAAGCAATCACCTTCTCTAGTCTTGTTCGAATTCCCTACCCATCCAACACGTCTCACCATTTTGAAATTTGAGTGGATCGGGTTACCTATCCTTGTCCTCCTATTTATCTCAAATAAGGATTTATTTTTCAAACTAGACCAGTGTTCCAGCGCTCCCAGAGGCAACTTTGGGAAACACTTTTGTATACGGAGTCGCCTCAGGAGGCAGATGGAGCACATCATTACCTTTCGTGTCACTCCCTGGTTTATTGTAGGAACCCTTAATCCTTTGGGGCTGTGTTTCCTCAATGCGTACATGATTAGGCTTATAATGGGAGGTTGTTAATTGAATTTTGAGGCACTGTTCATATGTGCTTGATATACACGTTAAGACTGTGGCTCTTGTTAAGGATGTCCCCGTACAACTAATGACTTCGCTATTAAAAGGAACGGGATTATGAACTGGTAAGGGACTCATGCCCGAGTTGGTGGATTTGCCATTGCAACTACAGTTGGTCCCAGAGTACTGAGCAGATTTAGCATTGGACACACTGGCCGGGGGAGGCTGAGAGGGGTGAACATTTATAAGGCTTAGCTGCTTCTGCAGGGCTCAAGAAGCAGCACTTACAAGTTTATCGATGGCCTTTTCCAGTTTAGACAGCTTTTGCATCAGTGGGTTCAGTGAAACAGATACGTTATCCATTTTAGACCAGAACTCTTTGCTATCAATAGTTGACAAAGAGGGAAAAAGTGGTGGAGCTGAGGCAAAATTATCCATTGTGACACCAGATAAGTCCTCAGCATCCTCGGCAGCTTCTCTCGTTGCGCCGCTACACCCTCTTTTAGATGATGGAAAGATTTGTACGCCAGGGCCTGACCCTTTCTATTTCTTGGGCTGAGGTAAGGAACTGTCCCCTTGGGAATCTTTGATTATTTGGCTTCTACTATGCACTTTAGATGTAACAACTGTTTCATTAACCACTGGGGCAGTGCATAACACGGGGCCCTGGGCGGGCGGAATGACTGTTGCCAAGGGTGTAGGTGATCTAGCAGAGGAACCAGGGTCAGAGTGGGCGCCCGGATTAATACAACTGGGGGCATCAAATTGTAAAGGGGGGTGCAGGGGCTCAAGAGAGAGTTTACACTCGGTGAGAGCGATCTCGTGAATAAGGACTGCCTCTGCTCTTGACAGAAAAGCATCTAAAATGCCTACCACCCCCTGACCCACCATCGATTTCCTCTTAGCTAGCTCCTTCTGAGCCATAGTTCCAAGAAAAATTCTTGACAAACGGAAGTAAAATAGAAAAATAGTACGATTACCCTGTACCTTGTTGCCCAGACCTTGCCTTACAGTCTAAAGTCCAGGTCAGGGTTCAGATTCCCAGAACAGGGGTCGGTATGGCGTGAAAAAACAGCTTCTGCCAAAGCCAAATAACGTGGCCAGCCCAGCCTCTGACAGCCTCAGACGGGCCCGCCCTTGGTCCGGGCTTAACACCGCGACTGGAGGCAGCGCTTTAAACGCGGTGGCCATGCCTCTCCCTCACTCGTAGCTTGTCTCCTTTCTGGTGAAGAATTGGCTTGGTAGTTTAGTCTGCCCTGTTCCCATGATGCACTGGGCCAGGGACAGACTGATTTGCATATAGCCAGGTTCTGAGCTGGGATGGTGCAGTGAGATAAATAACGGTGATGGATCAAGCCCTGATCTTTGGACTGGGTAAGAGTGGTCTGCTTAATTCAGACACTCTGTTCATCACCACCCCCTTTTCTGAATCGTCTCCCTCACTCGTGGCAGCTGGTCCAGAGAAGATGCCCTCTGTCCAGTTCAATCAAGGAAGGAAGGAAAGCTCAAGTATTTTTCGTAAAACAAGGTTTGTTCTTTGCAGAAGAATCAAGGAAACTTTCTTGGAGCAATAGAGAAGTAGATCGTATTTGAAGAGTACAACATTAATGACAGATCAATGAGTATCAGTAAGCAGTTCTGGAGCCCTTTAAATCTTCAGAGATTCCAGGAAACCAACAGAAGAGGAAGGAAGTCATACAGTGTTCTTACAGATGGGCATTAACGTAATCCCTAACATTGCCAATTTTTTGGCCATTCAACTTGCAACTCTCAATCTTCCAATGGATATGTCTAACCCAGGATTTATCGCCTTAAGACATCCTCATGTGCCAGACTGAATTCAGAAGATGTAAACGTTATAGCACCAGCACATTGGTGGGTGGCATTGTGTGACACTGCGCCTACTTCATTCTGCCCCAGAAGTGATGAAGCAGCATATAAGCGCCACTCCTGCACACCCTTCCTTTCTTTCCATGGCTTCTTATGATTATCTTGAGTTTGCTGCCAACTTTGTCCTAGTCCAAATTTTTTGCTGTAAAATTCTCAATTAGGTTTCGCTTGCGCTATGCTTGCAAAATCTCTTTTATTTAAAGACACGTCTTTAAAGGGGATTAGAGCCCTCCTATTACTTACTTTTACTTATCATTGGCTGGCTCCCACATCACTTTACTTACTGATTGGCTAGCTCCTATGTCACTTTACTAACCCATTGACTAGCACCCGCGTGGCATCTGTGTCACTTTACTTACCAATGGTTGTCTTCCATGTGGGTCTTGTTTGCTTGCTTCCTGTTGGTCAGTGCTGCTGTGGAGCCTAGACCAAGTACTGCTTCTGGTTGCCAGTGTCCTTCCATTGCAGACTCCTGCAGGTACCTTTCCTTTTTCTTTTCTTTTTTTACTTTTTGGGCTCGCTCTTTTTACTGCCACCATCCTCCCACTCACTTGTTTTTAAATCCCCTCTCACGGCCCTCTCCCCCTGCACTCATTCCGCACTAATGGTATTGTGCTTTGAGTTTTAAATTATTTATAAAGCGCGCGTACACCTGAACGGTTTCATGGCGCTACAGTATGCTGAGTCCCTGAGGAACACGAGTCAGGAGGAAGGGACTGAGGGGGATTTATGAGGGGAAAGCTTTTGAGAATAGAAAGGTTTTTAAGGCCTTTCTGAAGAGCTGGTATTGGGTAGAGGATCTAAGTTAAATAGGAAGGGAGTTCCAGAAAGTGGGGGCAAGGGTGGAAAATTTGGACCCTCCCCATTTTTTACGACGAAAACAGGGGACAGTGAGTAGGTGATGAGAAGAGGAGCGAAGTTCCCTGGAGGGGGCATAAGGTTTGAAGAGATAAAAGCGGGGGACGGGCCTAACTGAGCATGGAAGGTGAGTCAGCCCACTTTGAAAAGGGAGCGTTCGCGCATAGGGAGCCAGTGCAAGGATTTTAGAAGGGGGGTACCGTGATGGGATTTCGAGAGGTTGTAGACCAGGCGGGCCGCTTGGTTCTGGACCAACTGAAGTCGTCGTACATTGTTGGCTGGCACGCTTTGAACGTTGCTCCCTTTCTTGCAATTACTGTTATAAGTTCTATTGAACAGGGGTAAAATACTGGCTTTTGAGATTTTACCTATTAAAATACAGTTAAATACTGGCTGTGTTACTAAATTATTGATTAGGTAGTGTGGAAAAAGGTAGGACCGATGGCCTTTTTCAAAGTTGCCCGGCGCTAACCGCCTCTAATACCACTCAAGTTACCAAACAAAGAGGCAGGCGCTGGAGACTGGAAGGCAGGAAACAGAAGTTTTATTCCGACTGAGCAGAACACATCAATTCAGACAAGAGGGTATCTTCTCGAGGTGCTCTAACCGCATCTATGAGGCCTGGCCTCTTATACACAGGTTTATGATCTTTAGTACAGTTTATTGCATGTGGCACATTCTTGCAAATTCTTTGAAGTACGGAAGGGCATCCTCGGAATCCCCGCTTCAGGCCCGTTCCCACACACATTTACAGTTGAAGTCCCCACCCCGGTCACAACAGGTGACGATTGTCGCGCAGCTGGACATTCCGCCGATTCCCGGAATGCATGTGGTCGATCGGGTCTCATGGGGTGGGGCCTTGATCAACTCGTGGATCCTTTGATGGGAGAAGCTTCCTACTGTATGGGGGCAATAAACAGCATCCGCAAGGCTAGGTGGCGGTCTGGGAACGAGCAGGACAATCGGACACAGAGGAAAGGGGGGGTTTTATCAAAAGGACCCGAGATCATGAAAGGAGTGGAGGGAGGTGTCGAGCTGGGAACAGGATGGGGTTCCGAGGCAGGGTTGCGCTGAAGAGGGGTTTATGGCCCAAGCATGTGAGAGCGGGGGCTGTCAGCGCGCGGGGGATGCCTGCGAGGTCAGGAGAGAGAGAGCGAGAGAGAGACGCGCTGGCTGTCGGCGATGGGCAGAGAGGCCATGGTATTTAAAATGGCTGCCGCTTACGCGCACGAGTGGACTCAAAAAGGGGGCAAGATGGCGCCGATAATGTTGACACTGCAAACTTGTTTTTAACAGTCCTCCCTTTTCAACATATCTAGCCAGCTTGTCTAATCGATGTCTATCTGCATCAGATTCCTAACCTCGACATCATACAGTGCTCTCATGCGTTCTTTTTCAAAGTCCACAGTCTTAGGGGAGATACAATTCGCACACAGCGAACACAGAGGCGGCAGGCATTGAATTCCTAAGCAGAACCCACATATTACAACCACAGGAATCATGATAATAGTAAACAGTCTCCAGCCCCAGTCCTTAACGGTACTCCAAAACCATCCACCAAGCGACCATTCTTCTTGCTCCTGGTGAACTTCTGAGGAGAGTCTGTGGAGATGTTCGATGGCTTTGTACACCGAGGGTGAATTGTCCGGTATATATGTACAGCAGCTGGACCCAATAATGCGGCATGCTCCACCACGATCCGCTAGAACCACATCTAGAACAAGGCGGTTCTGGAGAGCCACCAGGCGGACCGCTTGAAGCTCGGCTGTGTTGTTTGCAAGGATGCCAGCTGTGATGTTCATTGTTGTCTCGACTGCCTGAGCCAAATGCCAGATGGCACGGCTGTTTGCCATCGGGCCCCAGAGTGGAACAAGTCCCTTCATTGCATCGAGGAACTGTGCTCCTGTAGAGTCGGCTTGTTCAATGTCCTTGGCTCGTTTTTGTCTATGGTGATTCGCCGGAGCCACATAGGTCGGAAGAAGGATGAAGGAGATAAAACAGGTGCCCCCCCGGCCTTTGGGGAGCCAGGTGTAGGCTTTTGTGCCGCAAACAAAGTACATGTTTGGAGAGGATACAAAGGAAGGTGGATCGGTGGAGTCCAAAGTTCTGGTGATGCGGCAGGCACTGCGGCCCACCAGCTGTGTCCCAAGCCCTTCTATGCACATAAGGCCTGTGACGTTGACGACGGATAGGGCCACAGTCAGGGTGGCAGCTGTTCATTTCCGGAGGTAGGAGAAGGTGGGTCTGGTCGGATTGTTAAACACCTGCATTTTGATTCGTTCTTTGACAGGGATGGTCATGTGGATAGAGTCGTTGGAGGTCTGCGGGCAGAAGTGTGTCTTCGTTTTGTTTCGCCAGACCTCATGAAAGAAATGCGTCATAGTTTTGCTGGAGGTGGCATTATCCCTATAGCTCTCTTGCAAGAGGATCAGCCAAGCAAGGCAGGAGCCGTGAATTGAGAAGGGTGAAGGTATGAAGGGTATCGAATGTCCAGTGGCGTGGGGTAGCAACCCACAGATCCAGCAGTTGGTGGCATTGGTGGCAAGATTGTGCTGGTGCAGCAGTTGCACAAAGGAGTTGTTCCAGAACTCCTTTGGCCTTTCTCTGAGTTGGGGTGAAAGAGAAATCAGATAATGTTCCTTCATGGTGGTAGGCTGTGCAGTGGTCAGGAATGTCTCATGAGCGGGTTCGCTTTCTTCCACAATCCAGAGGGTGGTCAGGAGGAGGAGGCAAAAGAGGATCGCGATAAAGAGTGCAATTGTCTTTGAACTGTGGATTTTGTCAGTCTTTGGGTTTTTGTAGTGAATCTTCGGATGTCCGGTTGCTTCCATCATCTTCTTATCGGGCGCTTCCATCACCACCTTATCGGGCGCTTCCATCACCTTCTTATCGGGCGCTTCCATCATCTTCAAGGGAGCTCGGTAGCGGGCAGAACCAAAAACCTCGTCTGGCTTTCTCTCCTGACAGCCTTTGTAGTGTTAGGCCACCGATCTGAGAATTATGACTTAGTTAATGGTCTGCTTAGCCGAAACTCCCTCCTTTCGTCGCAGGTTATACCCTTCTCTGGATGGCACTGTGGGGTCAGGAGTCTTTGCTAGTTCGAGTGTCTCTGTGTCTGGATAGCAGTTCAGTGATGGTCAGTCTTCGTTCAGGAGCTCTTCCTGGGTGGTCACGTCTTCGGTCGTCGTCAGAGTCGGGGGGATCCGTTTGCAGTGGTCGCATGTGCCCAGGTGTGTTTTCCCTCCACTCGAAGAGCAGTTCGGGTGGTGAGGAGGACTTGCCAGGGGCCCGTCCACCGGGGTTCCAGACTCTTGGCACGCTGGAAATTTCTTATAAGAACATAGTCCCCGGGTTGCAGGTTGTGTCCGGGACCCCTGGAAGCGTCAGGGATGGCATGCAGCACCTGTTGGTGAATGACAGACAGAGTTTCAGTCAATTTATACAAGTAATCAGACATTAGGACGTCCGGGACGTCATGAATGGAGGTCGGTTTTGGTGCAGACCAGACGCTCATGGGTCGGCCGAAAACTACCTCGTAAGGTGTCAAGTGGTGTTTGGTGGGGGTGGAACGCATCAATAGCAATGCCAGTGGGAGGGCGTCTGGCCATTTCAGTCCTGTGGTAGCCACTATCTTAGCTAGTTTGAGTTTTAGTGTGGCATTGTGTCGCTCAACAAGTCCAGCAGACTGGGGGTGGAAGACGGCGTGGAACTTCTGTTTTACACCCAGCCCCTTCAAGATGAGCTGGATAACTTCGGCTATGAAGTGGGGGCCATTGTCGCTCCATAAAATTCGGCAAAGGCTGTAGCGAGGGAAAAGTTCCTTTAATAGTACTTTTGCAGTGGCCATAGCAGTGTTGTCGCGGGTTGGATAGGCTTCCACCCATTTGCTGAATGCACACACCACAAGTACGTATTTCAGGCCTTGGCATCTGTCTAGCTGGATGTAGTCCATCTGCAGGACTTCAAATGGGTGATTGGGAACCCCAAACCCTCCCCGGGGTACTACAGTTCCTTTCCCAGGGTTATGTTGCAAGCATATCAAGCATTGTTGGACCAGACGTTTGGCGGAGTCTGTGATTTTGTCGTTGTGCCAAACTCTGGAGACAAGTTCGATCATGGGGGCTGATCGTATGTGTGCAGGGGAGTGTGTCATAGTCAATATGGGAATCGGATATGAGTCAGGTAGCAACCATTTGTTCGTGTCTTTTGTTCGCCAGCAGCCTTCACCGTCTTTCAGTCCCACCCGTGCCCATTCAGTCAATTCGTGTTGTGAGCTAGCCATATGAATGTCCCTAATAGTGTCCCTAGCGTTGGTCCATTTCTCTGCTTGTGACCTGGTCACGTACATGCGTGTCGTCGTCCTATTTTCAGCTGTGTTCCGAGCAGTGATGTCGGCTAGTGCATTTCCCTGTCCAATAATGTCTGTCACTTTCTTGTGTGCCTGGCATTTGATGACTGCAAGTCGTTTGGGGAGGAGGACGGCTTTGATCAGGGCGGAGACTAGATCTCCGTGTAAGATGGGGGTGCCGTGTGAGGTCAAGAATCCCCTTTCTTTCCAAAGGAGCCCAAAATGGTGAACCACCCCGAAGGCATACTGGCTGTCGATGTAGATGTTTGCTGTGGTTCCTGCTGCTAGGATGCATGCTCGTGTCAGGGCAATTAGTTCTGCTGCCTGTGCAGATCTTTGTGTGATGCGGGCTGTCTCTACTACAGTTCGGGCTGTGGTGACCGCATAAGCAGCTGAGGTGGTGCCATCAGGGAGTTTGATGCAAGAGCCGTCCACCCACAGCTCTCCCTCGAGGTCAGGAAAAGCCGTGTCTCTGAGGTCAACCCTACTCCTAGTCTGTTCGTCTGTGAGAGTCACACAGTCATGTACAGGGGACACATTGGGATCGTTCTCCGGTAGGGGCAACAAAGTTGCCGGGTTCAGTGTGGTGCATCTTTTCAGGGTGATGGGGGGTGCAAGCAGAGTCAGTTCGTATCCAGTCAGTCGTGCACTCGTCAGGTGTTGCGTCTTAGTTTGGTTCAGGAGGGTGTCAACTGCATGGGGTACTAATACCGTGAGGGAATTCGAGAGCACGATCCCCTCATTTTGTCGGATAGAGATAGCAGCGGCAGCTACAGCTCGAAGGCAGGCAGGCAAGGCTCTGGCTACGGTGTCAAGAGTGGCAGAGAAGTAAGCGCATGGTCGTTGCTTTGGGCCAATGGACTGGGTCAAGACAGATAAAGCACACCCCTCCCTTTCGTGAGTGTAGAGGGAGAAGGGCTTCGTGTAGTCGGGGGTTCCTAGGACAGGGGCCGAACAAAGGGCATCTCGTAGTTCTATGAAGGAGGATTGACATTCAGGGGTCCAAGGGAGTGGGAAGGGGACATCTTTAGCTAGTAGAGAAAGCAGCGGTTTCACAATGAGGCTGAAGTTTGGCAACCACTGCCGACAGAAGGAGGTGAGGCCTAGTAGGGAGCGGACTTGTTTCTGAGTCTTAGGGACAGGGGTCTCTAGAATGGTTTGGATCCGGTCGGGAGTAAGTTTCCTTCCGTCTTTGGACAAAAGGTGGCCTAAGTAAGTGACCTGGGGTCGGCAGAATTGCAGCTTCTTTTTGGAGACCTTGTGGCCATTTTCCGCAAGGAAGTGCAGGAGTTAAATGGTGGCTGTGACTGCAAGCGGAGTGGTATCGGCCGCCAAAAGGATGTCATCGACGTATTGTATCAACATCACTCCATCGGGTAACTGGACTTCGTCCAGTTGTCTCTTGAGGGCCTGACTGTAGATGCTGGGGCTTTCTGTGTAGCCTTGGGGTGCTCGACAGAATCTATATGAGCGGGCTTTTAGGGTGAAGCCAAAGAGGTATCGGCTGTCTGGATGGATGGGGATAGAGAAGAAAGCATTTTTGAGGTCAATGACAGTGAAGGTGGTGGCAGTAGAAGGAATCAAAGTCAGGATAGTGGTGATGTCTGAGACCACGGGGTACTGAGGTACAACTACTTTGTTGATCTCTCGAAGGTCGATGATGAAGCGGTACGCTTTCTCATCTCCCTCTCCTTGTTTCTTTATGATGGGTAAGATAGGGCTGTTGCAAACATTGCTAACTACTTCCTCTACCACTCCTGCGTCTATCAGTGACTGAATAATCTTTACCAATGCCTTCTCGCCCTCGGGCGATATCCGATATTGTGGGAGTTTCGGGAGTATTGTGTCCGGTCGAACAGTGATGTGCACTGGGTCAATCATCATGCGTCCTACGTCCGAATCTGTCTTGGCCCACAGATACGGAGGCAGAGTGTCAAGTAGGGACGAGTCAGTGTCAGTGATGGAAAACATGCGTCGGGAAGGGCAATGTCTGAGCAGAATTGGGTTGTCGTACAGAAAAACTCGAACTCCGTCTTGTGAACATCTAATAGTAGCTCGGAAATGTTTCAGCAAGTCAAGTCCCATAATGGCGTCAGGAGTATTGGCGGAAAGCAAAAACGTTGTGTCAGTTGTGTTGTTCTCTAAGTCGAAGGAGATCGGTGTGGACAAAGGGTTAGTGGAGGACGTTCCATCGAAACCTATCGATGTTACAAGCGAGCCAGACAAGGGTGCCCTTGGAATTAATCGTTTAGATAACGCACTACGTGTCGCACCAGTGTCTACCAGAAATGGAGACTTTGTACCCAGGACCTTAGCAGTGACATAAGGACCTTGCTGGTCAACATAGAGCTCGACTGGATCCCTCCCTTGCCCTAGGCAGTCCTATGCGAAGTCGCGGGCATCGTCGCAGTCAGACTGCTGGTACTGGTTCTGTCGGGGACGGTCAAATGTATTCGGTCTGTTTGATCTATCGTTATTTGTGTCATTTGTGGACCCCCGTTGCGGTCCTCTATTTCTCGGTCCACCCGCTACGTCCTTGGGGTCCCTATTTCTGTTAATCTCCAACAGAACCGGACACTGGGATTTCCAATGGCCAAATCCTTTGCAGAATGCACACTGGTCCTCGCTAATGTCTCTACGCCCAACATGGGGTGTCGGGGTATGGTCTTTAGGGGGTGTGCTCCTAGGGACATTTGTCTGATAGTTCCCTTTGTATTGCTCTCGTCCTATAGTCGCCCCTTGCAACTGCGCAATCATCACCCTTTCTTTTAAGTCTTTCTTCTTTTTCTCTGTCACTCTATCGTTTTCATTTTTCTGGTGCTCGTAATATTGGGCCATCTGGAGGATAGCCGCGGGTTTGGAGGCTGCCCAACTACTCTCGCTGGCCTCCTGCGACAAACCTTTTACATAATTCTGGACAAACCGATGGCGTCCGGTTGCAGTGGTCATGTCCTGGCCGCTGTAATCGGAGAACACCGTTTAAAACCGGGAGAAGTATTCCGATACGTCTTCCTGGGGTTTCTGACAACAGGCCGTTACTATCGACCAGTCTACTTTCTTTTCTGGGATCAGGGTTTTCAATTCTGTACAATTTTATCTGGGAGTTCTAAAATGGATTTCAAAGGCTTCTGTCCAGGTTCTCGTTGCCTATCTATGCCATCGAGTTGTGACCAGGTATGTCCGAACAGCTCAAGGTGGTCGTCTTTCCGGATTTGCTTCCACACATCAGCTGGCAGACATAACCCGAAAAACAAGTCGATGTCAGCCAGGGTCATAATCGTTGAACCTAGGGCTGTACCTAATTCAGTGTAGAAGGCAGTGGGGTTTTTACGTAAATCGGGCAGAGACATCCAGAACGTTAGAATATCTTGCCGATCCCATGGCTGGTAGACCCAGTTGTACACTACCCTCCCTCTTGCATCTTGGTGGTTGACGTCATCGTGTGTTCCCAGACCTCGTGGGGGAACCCAGTAGGGGGCAGCCTCTCTTATTGGCATCATGGTGCTAGCTTGCTCAGTTCGCGATTCGGTCGCTACGGGTGTCGTAGGTTTAGCTTCCGATTCTTGTTCAGTGAGGTGGCGGAAAACCTCAAGCGTACGCATAACGAGGTCCGTCACGTCACACTCGCCCTCATCCCCGATATCGACCTTTCTATACAGAGTCGTTAGGCTCTCGGGACCTTTGTCTCGATATCGGTCCTCATACGCATTCAGGGCATGATAACACAGTTGTATGGCAAAGTGCCGTCTGTGGCTCCCTGCATATGAGTTGAACATATCCGTGATGTGCTCCTCACTCTCCTTTCTTTCTACCAGTGTCCTTACTATCTTGTCAATCCCCGCTCGCTCATCTTTGCTTAACCTGTTCGTTCTTGTGGAATCTGTCTTTCGGGCCTCTGGGTCATCTAACACTGTCGCTTGTGCTGTATCTAGTATATGGGGTTCGGCCGGCGCGGAGGCCATGGGGACCGAAGCTCTGGTACTACTCTCGCCTGTGCTTGGGGGTAGTGGGTGCTGTGCTAAAGGTTGGGAAGGAGCATATGGAGGGGGCATGTAGATGATCGGAGGACCTAACAAAAGTTCATCGTTGGCTCGCTGTTTCGAGGGTAATTCAGGGTAGAGCGTAGAGGGTGTTCTAACCGGACACTGACTTGATGTCTCTAACTCTTGTTTCTGTTTGGCTTCTTCTCTCTCCTTTATCTCTTCTTCTAATTTCTTAGCAGCTAGGTGGGCTGCCTTTCGCAGCTCTTTTCCCAACCTACTTTCATTTCTCTTTTTACGTTGTTCTGTTTCTTTGCGCCACATGCCGAGACTATCAAGCATAGTGGGCGTTGTCTTGTGTTTCCCAAGGGCTGTTTCTAGCGCGCTTATTTTATCCTCATCGAAGGATCCTATCAGTGGCCACTGACTTTTCTGATCCTTCTTCGTATATTTATGCCACAGCTTGCTATAGGCTATGGCGATCAATCCATGCTTCATGAACATGTCCTTATTAGGGGTGCCTTCCAGTGGAGCCGGATGGTTCATCTCTAATAAGCGGTCCGGGCTAAACAGGCTACCCATCAGTGGGGAGAAGATAGGCATTATGGATTACAACGGGGACAAAACTCTGCACTACCTATCTTATCACTGCGTGCAAAGACTACACAGAATATTTCTATTCTTCGTTATTTGCAGGCAGTGAATACCTCAAAAGAACCAATATCGAACAGTCAATGTTCGGTCAATCAAACAATCAATGGGGAGAATAAGTAGGCACGACGGGTTACAACGGGGACAAAAGTCTGCGTTACCTACCCTTTTCACTACCTGCAAAGAGAGAACCTTTTCTTCCCTGTTTGCAGACAGTGAATCTCCAGAAAACAATCCGCGAACAACAGTTCGGGCCAAACAATCAATCAGTGGGGGAGGAAGATAGGCACGACGGATTACAACGGGGACAAAAGTCTGCGTTACCTATCCTTCACTACCTGCAAAGAGAGAACCTGTTCTTCTCCGTTTGCAGACAGCGAATCTCCAAAAAGAACCAACAATTCAAAGAGTAATACTAGTATCTTCCAAACAATCAAACAATCATTTCGCAATTTGTCGTGTTACACGACCTTACCCGGACCGCATGGACAGTTTCTTGTCTTCCGAATCCAGTGCCCGATCGTCCTCTATTCTTCGTGACCGTCGCAGCACTCCTGATGGTTCCCAGTCAGGACCGTAGATCACTCGAGAGAGGTCTGTTCGGAACCAGTGAAGTTCAGATGATAGGCTGTCAGACGAGGGTCTATCGGACAGGAGCTCTCCCGATCGTTGCAGTTGTTCACTTTGTCGTCAGGACCTCTCCCACTGGATCCACGAGTCACTGATGGGCCCCACGTTTGGGACGCCAATTGTGGAAAAAGGTAGGACCAATGACCTTTTTCAAAGTTGCCCGGCGCTAACCGCCTCTAATACCACTCAAGTTACCAAACAAAGAGGCAGGCGCTGGAAACTGGAAGGCAGGAAACAGAAGTTTTATTCCGACGGAGCAGAACACATCAATTCAGACAACAGGGTATCTTCTCGAGGTGCTCTAACCGCATCTCTGAGGCCTGGCCTCTTATACACAGGTTTATGATCTTTATTGCACGTGGCACATTCTTGCAAATACTTTGAAGTACGGAAGGGCATCCTCGGAATCCCCGCTTCAGGCCCGTTCCCACACACATTTACAGTTGAAGTCCCCACCCCGGTCACAACAGGTGACGATTGTCGCGCAGCTGGACATTCCGCCGATTCCTGGAATGCATGTGGTCGATCGGGTCTCATGGGGTGGGGGCTTTGATCAACTCATGGATCCTTTGATGGGAGAAGCTTCCTACTGTATTGGGACAATAAACAGCATCCGCAGGGCTAGGTGGCGGTCTGGGAACGAGCAGGACAATCGGACACAGAGGAAAGGGGGGGTTTTATCAAAAGGACCCGAGATCATGAAAGGAGTGGAGGGAGGTGTCGAGCTGGGAACAGGATGGGGTTCCGAGGCAGGGTTGCGCTGAAGAGGGGTTTAGGGCCCAAGCATGTGAGAGCGGGGGCTGTCAGCGCGCGGGGGATTCCTGTGAGGTCAGGAGAGAGAGAGGGAGAGAGAGAGAGACGCGCTGGCTGTCGGCGATGGGCAGAGAGGCCATGGTATTTAAAATGGCTGCCGCTTATGCGCACGAGTGGACTCAAAAAGGGGGCAAGATGGCGCCGATAATGTTGACACTGCAAACTTGATTTTAACAGTAGAAACTCTACCATGTGAGATGCCCAGTGCACCAAAAGTATGAGGCAGGGGCAGCATATTCCTACATTTCTTTAAGATTCACTGGGCACAGGGCAAAAAAGGTACAAATAATATGAATATGTTGTGCTTGGACTGTCACTTGTTCATGCGTAGTGCTTATTTAAACCGAGGAACCTTCCTCTAAAAATGACTTGGACGCTACTGTTCCCTACCACCATGAGCGTCATATCATTTGCGCCATTTTGTCATGAGGCGAAAGCTGTAAAACGCAAACTCACATATCTTTCTTGTTTGTATTCAATGTCAGCCAGCTAGAAGATTGGAACTTGTGGGATAGCCAATGGTTGTAGCATCTTACCCAGCCCAGGAGCATGCAGATGAATTATGCCACACAGGAGCTGCAGTCAAGCATTACTTTATTCTTCAGCATACACTCATGCACTGCGCATTTCATCATACTGTCCATTAACCGCACCTTAATGCCTCCCTGCATTTTACATACTTCTTGTTTAGAGTCCGCCCAGAACCAGGAGGGTACTAGGAGCCTAATGTCAATATGCTACATCTCACCCTTTGTTAAATTTAAAGTGGCAGACATCACTAAAATCACATTAGTCAGCAAGGCGCTCACACTTGTCTGCCGGCTCGGGTGATTTGAGTTGATCAAGGTCTCCACCCTGATAGGGCAACGGCGACATAGACTCAGGTGATTGAGCTGGTCCAGCAGGCGGGGTCACCTCATGTATGGTTTCAGGACTTGACAAGTATTACGGTAGGTGTTCAAAATGTGATGTGTCCCGAGTGATGGATTGTTGAGGACGATGTGCTGTCACCATTTGTTCCTTGCACACCTAAAACTGTAAAGGATCCGTGACAAAGGAAGTCTGTTTTTTGTCTTTGTCTCTGCTTAACCAGTACCCAGTATTCTTTGTCCAAACCTGTCTCCTGGGCATGGCGACACTGATCTGCATATGTTTGCATTTTCTTTTCCCGAGTCACGTCCGTGTCTCGAACCTTGTCAGTATTCACTGAATGATCCGGTATCTATTGAGGTAGTTTTGTTTTGATGGCTCTCCCAAATAGCAAGGCCGCTGGACTCATACCAGTTGTGGAGTGGGAAGTTTACTGATAGCCCTATATAGCCTGGCACATGGCTTGGCTCAAATCAATTCCCTCCATGGAAGCTAGTTGAATGACCCTCTTGAGGGTGCCCATGAATTGTTCAACAACACTATAGGCATGTGGCCAGAGGAGTGTACTCTTTTGTTTGACGTGGAGTCAGACCAGAAATTCTTTGAATTTTTGATGTTAAATGGAGGGCCATTATCAGATTTGAGGATTTCGGGGATACTCCACATTGTAAAGATGTCATCAAGCCGTTCTATGACTTGGTCATGGGTTGTAGAAGATAGGTCTTCCACCAAAGCAAAACCTGCATATCCGTCTATCTACCATGAGATGGTTTATATTTCCTAAAGGCCCAAAAAAGTAAACTGCAACCTTCTCCCAAGCATGGACCGGAAGATCAAACATTGTCCCTGAAGGTGACGCAGCACCCAGTGGCAAACGATTGCAAATGTAGCACACCTTCAGCTCCTCCTAGACTATCTCATCAAGATTAGGGAACTGCACTATCTCTCAAGGCTCTTTTGTGGCTATGATACCACGGTGTCCTTCATGGACCAACTTGATGAACCACTGTCTTCCAGATAAGATGATTCTTGAGCCTTGAAGTATTAGGCCTTTTCAGGGTAACTGCTAAATCAACCTGTACATTTTTTTACTTTTGGAATTCAACATGATCGGCAAGGGGCTGGGTACTTCTCCTTCATGACTGCGTGGTAATAAGTTCTTTGATTATAATCATGTCTTTATTTGCATTGGTGGAAGCAATGATTTTTTCAATAGACTGAGCTGTTTGTGTTCTGGATCTCACAATAAAGTTGAGATATACTTCACTTGTCTTGAATGTGGAACAGTGACGATGTAGGGGCACTCATGAAAAGTAATGTTTTGATCCTTCCCCGGTTTGTGCATGATCTCCTAGTCATACTCTTACAGTCTTTATCCCCACTTCTTGATGCAAAGGGGCATCTTAGCCTTTGGGTTTCCAAAAATGTTAAGTAACGCCTGGTAATCTGTGATGAAGGTGAATTGTTTTCCGTAGAGTAATATATGGAAATGTTCACAGGCCCATTTTACAGCCAGACTCTCCTTCTCTGGCTGAGAGTAGGTGCCTTCTGGTTCAGACAGGCTTCGACTGTCCTAGACCACAATGTGTCTATTAGCATTTGGATGACTATTGTGTTAAGCAAGGATTGACCCTAGCCCTACCAGGCTTGCCTCAACCGTGCTCGAAGTAGGCCCTTCTTTCACATTCTCAATCACAT